>NW_006399847.1:4337431-4339566 GCF_000299155.1 Elephantulus edwardii
TAAACACTTTTCTCCCTCATCTGTTTCAATGCAGTATACATTATTGAACTCATCTTTCTCAGTTTCCTCCAACCCCAAGGTCAGTCCTGTTTTGAAACAATGGCACCATGCAGTATTTGTCCTTTTGTGAATGAGATAACCTTCCATCTTACTTTAATGCTTCCTGAATTATTCAATATTCTGTCCATAGAATCCTTAAGCATTTCAACTTGTGGCTTGAACGTATGTATTCTTAAGTACAACAGAATGGGGTTGTAGCAAGGAAAGAGTAGAGACAAGTCTCATGTGCTTGTAGTGGTGAGCGGTGAATGTATTGGTTATTTCTGTAAAGGAAGTAGCTTTCATCAGGTAAGTAAAATGCTTGTCTGTCAGATATTCTTCTAACAGTGAACATCCACATTAAGACAGAGTAGGAAGAAGGATTGGTCATTCACTTTTCATATATAACTGGCCATTGAAAATTCTATGTACAGTAGAGCACACTGAGAGTAGACAAAATGGTAAAAAAAAAAAACCAACATAAACCAAAACCTACTAAAAAGGCTGAAAACAAAATTTCATAAATTATTTGTATTCATTTGTGTGAGTAAACAGAACTAATTAAATTTTTGGATTCTAACACTGTCTGTACATTATGTCTCAAAATTACTTAGTATGTTAAATATGTAATATAAAAGCTAAAATGTTAACTGTTTTTACTAATAGTTAACATGAACCAGATGATAAAGAAATTGTATTGCATACACCATTTAACATGCACAGAACCATATTATTTTCTTATGCTGCTTTATTGAAATATAGTTGGCATATAATTAAATATGCACACTTAAATGATATAATTTGATAAATTTTTATTATATGTATAGAATTTAATTTCTGAGGAGCATTCTGGCTGTAATTCTTCAAACATTTGGTTGTTCTTCTGACAATCCATGATATATAGTCAATATTCTCAAACACCATATTTCAAATGCATTAATTGTTCTTTAATCTTCCTTATTCATTGTCCAACTCTTCTACCAATCAAAGGCAATTCAAAATATCTTGGCTTGGATAAAATGCATTTCAGTCCTCAAAGTGACGTCTTTGCTTTTCAACACTCTAAAGAAGTCTTCTGTATCAGATTTGCATGGAGGAGTACATGATTTCATTTCTTGGCTGCAGTTTTCTTGGGCACTGATTGTGTATCAAGTGAAAAGAAATCTTTTGCAATTCCAAACTTTACTCCATTTACCAAGATGTTGCTTGTTTCTTTAGTTGAGGAGATTTTTGTTTTCTTTATGCTGATGTACAATCCATTCCAAAGATTATAGTCCATTATTTTCACTGCTAAGTACAACTGACATTTTAACTAGAGAGATATGAGTTGTGAGGGTTCTCTTAAATTTGGATTTCCGCCCCCCCATGCTTCTATTATGGTGAACTTAAAATGCTATGTGATGCTAATCATCTCCACCTTAGCACATCATCTCTTGCTTACAATTTATTGAAATACAATTGCATATAAACGGGCCCTTGCAGTTCATGCCTATATTGCAAAAGAGTCAACTGTTAAATGTGCCAGGATTCTTGTCTGTGCAGCATGTTGGTGTTCCTGACCACTGTGTTGTTCAGTGGTCAACTGTACTTCTTAAATAAAAGAATACATCAGAGATATGTAAATCAAAACAGCAATAAGATAAATCTCACCCCAGTAGCAGTAGCAAAATTTAACAGGATAGCAAGCTATAAATGTTGGAGAGGATGTGGGTAAATTGGTATTCTCAGGCACTTCTGGAGGGATTGTAAAATGATGCAACCACTCTGAAAGGCAGTTTGATATTTCCTGAAAAAGCTGAACATAGGTATTCCATGCTCACCAATTCTATTTCTAGGACTATATCCAAGGAAATTAGAACTCTGACATGAATGAGACATATGTACACCTATGTTCATAGCAGTGTTATTCAAAATAGCAGAAAAATGGAAAAAGCCTATATGTCCATAGGCAAAGAAATGGATAGAGAAATTGTGTTACATTCACACAACGAAATACTATGCAGCAATAAGGAGTAAAGATTTTGTAACATCCATGGTAGAGTCAAGAGAGCATTATGCTGAGTGAACTCAGTCTCATAAGGACAAATCCATAAGAT
>NW_006399847.1:4340390-4342430 GCF_000299155.1 Elephantulus edwardii
AAACAAACTAAATTTAAAAAAAGCATTGAATAGTCATTGAATGGCTTTGAGTAGACATTTCATTATGATTCATATTCTGCTTTCTAGAAACATATCCCTCATATGTAAACTACTCATTAATGTTCTATCTTGTATAGAACGTAGTAATGGAATGATTTAATAGGCTAAGGGTTGGGGTTTTTTATTAAAAAAACTTTGTAAATATTTTAGTAACACTGTAATTATGTAGGGACGCTTAGAGGCTACTAAATGCTCCGTGGGAAAAGGATGGGCAATCTCCTCTTGTGTGATTAACTGCCTCTGAAAACCTGCTGGAGGGTCAGCTATGGGTCAGTTCGGACTCCATAGTACACAATAAGAACAACACAACATTAAATGTTTCCTTTTATGGAAAATATAAATTTTAAAAGGGAGACTGTATTTAGACAGAAAGTTCTAATTAAGATTCTTTTTCTAGATCCCCCAAAACAAAAACAATACTGAAAAAGAGAAACAAGGTAGGTGGTATCACACTCTCTGATCTCAAATCCGACTGCACAGGCATGGTGGTCAAGACAGCATTAGCACTGGTACAATGTCAGATAGACAGATCTACAGAATAGAATTGAGAATCCAGAAATCAACTCATCTACCTATGGTCAAACTAATATTTGACAAGGAGACAAAATCAGTTAAGTGGGGAAATGACAATCTCTTTAGCAAATGATGTTGACAAAATTGGAAAACTGTTTTCAGAAAACTTAAGCAAGATCCACACCTCATATCATACACAAAAACCGACTCAATGTGGATCAGGGTCCTAGAAGTAATACCAAAGACTAGAAATTTTATCAGAGAAAAGCTAGGAGCAATTATAGAAGCTTACAGCATGAACTGTTTTCTCAGCATAATGAAATACCTACAACCAGGAGAGAAGAAAATAGGTGAATGGAAACATCTAAGAATCAAATCCATATTCACATTAAAAAAAATCTTCAACAGGGTAAAAGGAAAGCCATAGACTGTCAAAAAAGATTTAGCAAGGCCATATCTGATAAGGGATTATATGTAAAATTTATAGAATACTTTAGCACCTCAAAAAGAAAATGTTAAACAACCCAGTCATAAAATAGGCACAGTATATGGATAGGCACTTCACCAAAGAAGATGTTCAGATGGCAAAAAAACACATGGAGAAATGTTCAAAATCCCTAGGTTATCAGAGAGATGCAAATCAAAACAACTATGAGATATCACCTCAGCCCTGCAACAATAGCAAAGTTCAACAGAGCAGCAAACAACAAATGTTGGCAAGGCTGTTGAAAGATTGGAACCCTTTATTTGGTAATGACATATCAGACAAGGAGCTTATATCCAGAATTTATAAAATACTTGAGCACCACAACAAGATAAAGGTAAATAATCTAGTAGAAAAATGGCCACGGGATATGAACAGACACTTCACCGAAGAAGACATTCAGATGGCTAACAAGCACATGAAGAAATGGTGAAATGGTGAGCTTTTC
The DNA here is from genome assembly GCF_000299155.1 of Elephantulus edwardii. Lineage (NCBI taxonomy): Eukaryota > Metazoa > Chordata > Mammalia > Macroscelidea > Macroscelididae > Elephantulus > Elephantulus edwardii. The sequence goes on from NW_006399847.1 coordinate 4,341,896, forward strand.
TATTGATTCTTTCCACAGATGTTATCAATCTGATTCCTATATATCTGTCCTAGAGAGGGTGAAACTAAGTTGTTTCTTGGAAACAAGAATTTTGAGGCTCCGCCTCATATACTTTGGACATGTTGACAGGAAAGGACATAATGCTTGAAAGACTGGAGGGACAGCACGGAAGAGGTCCCTGGATGAGATAGATTGGTACAATCACTACGGCAGTGGGGCCTCATGTATCAGAGATGGTTAGGTTGGCTCAGGATAGGACAAGATTCAGAGATGTTATTCAAAAGGGTCACTATGAGTTGTAGTCGACTCAACGACACATTAACAACAACAACAACAGCTCTGCTGGCTTTGTGGGAAAGAGTTGTCCTGCCAACACAGAGACATAATTCCAACCCATTAACTGCTTCATGGAAGAAAAAGAAACATTCTACCTCTGTGTAATTTACAGTTTCTGAAAACCCACTGGAAGGTCGGCTATAAGTCAGTTCTGATTCTTGCATAGCAACAATAATTCTTTCTTCCTCCCTCCCTTCCT
>NW_006399847.1:4342530-4347740 GCF_000299155.1 Elephantulus edwardii
TCCTTCCTTCCTTCCTTCCTTCCTTCCTTCCTTCCTTCCTTCCTTCCTTCCTTCCTCTTTCTTAGTTCTTTTGCTCCTTATTAGTAAATTTGCATGGTGTAGTCTCTAGAAAGTTGCACTGCTAACTCAAAGGACACACTTCTCTGGTGATATGAGTCCACCAATGACTTCAAGAGAGAATGTTAATCACTCTATTCCCCTCAAATTTACAGCTTGAGTTGGTTTCACTTGACAGAAATGAGAGAGTTTCTTCTTATGCGTGTGAGTGATATTTTTATTACTTTATAGGTATACTTTTCTAAAATTCCTAAAATCATGCATTTTACCTTATTCAGTTCAAATATTTTGGTATTTTAGTAAATATTTCACTTTTATTTCTGTTCTGGAACGTGGTTACAACTTTTGGAGCCAGTTTAGCTCTTTAGTGTTGGTTTGAAATTTTCCCAGGTGGTACTACAGCACTTTTCAGAAATCATAGAGGCATTTGTTGTTGTTGTTATGTGCTTTGAGTCAACTCCAACACATAGTGACCCTATGTACAACAGTTCTGAGCCCTGCTCTATCCTCAGCCAATAATTGCTTCTGACACATCTACCCCCCTTACCTCAGTCACCAAGCACCGAGTCAGTCTATCTCATCCAGCCTGTCCCTCCACTCTTAGAAGCATGAGGTTCCTCTATAAGGACTGGACCCACCTTGGAACATGACCAAAGCATAGTGCATTACATATTGAATTGCAAAAGTCAATAGTTCAAATACATCGTCCACACTCTGTAAAAAAAAAAAAAAGACAATCTCTTATGATAAAGATTTACAATCTCAGAAATCAGGTGGAGGATCTCCATTAGTCACAATCAATTCAGCAACAGTGAATTTTTGTCTTGTTTTATGGCAGCAATAAGTGGAAGGTTAATATTTCCCTCCTATCGAGTTAAGATACAACCTAAGGTTCTACCAATGCACCATAGTAGGTAATTTGTTGTTCTGGCTGTGGGGAACAAACATTATTTCTAGCCCTGTTTGAGTTCCACAGATCCTTATCTCTGGTCCTATCCATAATCCAGAGTAGTTTCCACACATACATGTGATGTGCTCAGTACCCAATGGAATACCTTCCACAACTGCCCAGAATACTTCTTTTTTAACTTTCTTCTCTACTAATCCACAGGGACCTCTTGTGGTCTAATGGTAAGAATCCCAAAGGCACGCAGTTCAAATCCACCAGCTGTTCTTAAGAAGGTGGATGGGCATTCTTCTCTTTTGCAATTTATTGTGTCTGAAAACCCCCCTGGAGGGTCAGCTATCAGTTGGTTCTGACTCAATAGTTGTTGTTTTTGTTGTTGTTATTGTTAAGTGCCATTGAGTTTCCTGTGACTATAGTGACCCTATGTGCAACAGCCCTAAACCCTGCTTTATCCCTTGCCAATCTTATTGTCTCAGACATCCCTATCCCCATTACCCCAGTGACTGAATCAATCCATCTCATCGAGGGTTTTCTTCTTCTGAGTTGTCTCTCCACTCTCCCAAGCATGACGTCCCTCTACAAGGACTGATTCCGCCTTACAACATGTCCAACGTATGTCAGACGAAGCTTCAGAATCTGCCTCCAAGGAGCAACCTGACTTCTCCTTCTCTAGGACAAATTTGTTTGTTCTCCTAGCAGTCCATAGTATATCCAATACTCTTCTTCAGCACTACAGCTCAAAGGCATCAGCTCTCCTTCTATCATCCCTAGTCATTGTACAGCTCTCTGATTTCATAGCAAGTAATTGTAAAGACCATGCCATGTATCAGGCACATCATTGCTCCTCAGGACCCTGGAGAGGTCTCTGACAGCAGACTTTCCCAATACAATTCATCTTTAATTTCTTGGCTGCTGGTACTGAGTGTTGATTGTAGAGCCAAGCAAACTGAAGCTTAGCAATCTCAATATCTTCACCATCTATCATGTTGCTGTCGATTGGCCCAGTGGTGAGAATCTTTATTTTCTTGATGTTGAACTTCAATCCACATTGAAGGCTGCAGTTCTTGGCCTTCTGCAGCAAGCACTTTAGGTCTTCCTCAGTTTCAGCAAGTAGAGTTGTGTCATCTGCATAACGCAGACTATTGATGAGTCTAATCCTGATGCCACACTTCTCAGCCTCCCAGATAATCTGTTCCACATATAGATTGAAAAGATATGGAGATAGGACACATCCTTGACAATTTTGAACCATGCAGTGATTCCTTACTCTGTTCTGATGACTATCTCCTGGTCCAAGTATAGTGTTAGTATAAGCACAGTCAAGTGTTCTGAGATTCCCATTCTTCTAAGAGTCAGCCACAATTTGTTGTGATCCACACAGTCTAATGCCTCTGCATAGTCAACGAAACACAGATAGACATTCCTCTGGTATTCTCTACTTTCAGACAAGATCCACCTGACATTAACTATAAATATTCCTGGTACAACGGCCTCTTCTAAATCTGGCCTGCACTTCAGGCAGTTTTCTGTTGATGTGCTGTTTCAGTCATTTTTGGATCTTTAGCAGACTCTTGCTTGCATGTGATATCAACTATACTGTTCGATGATTTCCACACTCTGTTCAGTCACATTTCTTTGGAATGGTAACAAATACAGATTTCCTCCAGTCAGTGAGCCAGGTGGCTGTACTCCAGATTTCTTGGCAAAACTTGATGAACACATCCAGAACATCATCTGTTTGTTGAAATATGTCAATCCCTATACCATCAATTCCTGGGACCATGCTTTTGCCAATTCTTTCAGAGCAGTTTGACCTTCTTTATTCTTCACCACAGGCTCTTGATCATATTGTTGTTTCATGAAATTCTTCTGTGTCCACCAATTCCTTTTGGTACAATGACTCTGTATACTCTTTCCATCTTCTTTTAATGCTTCATGGATCATTTCATATTCTGCCCAAAGCATCCTTAAATATTGCAACTCGAGGTATGAATTTGTTCTTCAGTTCCTTCAGCTTAAGAAAGGCTGAGCGAATTCGGCCCTTTTGATTTTCTGACTCCAGCTCCTTGCACATTTCATTGTAATACTTAATTTGTCTTTCTGCACTATACCTCTGGAATATTCTTTTCAACTCCTTAATATCTTTATTTTTCTCTTTGCCTTAGCTTCTTGACACTCAGTGCAATATTTAGAGTTTCTTCTAACATCCATCTTGCCTTTTCTTCCTCTTCTGTCTTTGTAATGACTTTTTGCATTCTTTCTGGATGATATTCTTGATATCCTCACATAGCTCATCCAGTCTTCCCTCATTAAGACTGAGTCCACGGCCTCAAACCTGTTTCTGAGATGACTTTGAAATTCAGGTGGGATAGACTCAAAGTCAAGTTTTGGTTCCTGTGGACAACAAAAATACACTATGAAATCCCCAGTCATTGTGCCCTGTCCGGTCTCCCAACTCCATCTCCTCAATATATGCAGACAGGTGGGCTCTGTCTGGGTTTTCTCGACATAGATTATATTACAGCTTAGAATTTTTTTTTACATAAGAAACTATGGAAAAGTCAGGATTAATATATGTTTCTCATCATTAGCGAAATTTTTATATAGTTAAGCATTGTTTTCTACTATTATTTTCCTGTTATTTTAGGGGGGAAATAAATCTGTTCCTTGTAGCTCTAATATATAAGAAAGAAAACACTTAAGTATGCTATTCTTAAAGGAAAAATGTCTATGATTTAATGAAAAATGTTTTTGCTAAGATAAATCACCACACAAACATAAATAAAATCCAGTTTACCAAATTATTTTTCAGTTTTGATAATCAACGGTGCACAGGATACCTGAAGGAGTAGAACCATGCAGGTAAGTTGCATAGAACCCTTGTATAGAATTATTCAGTTTTGCCATCCTACTAGGGTTACAAGGGTCTCTGGTGGCTTATTGGAAAGAAGCTGCCCTGAAATACCACAGACACACAGTTTGAAACTCCGAAATGTTCCATGGAAGAAGTAGGGACAACATCTTCTCATGTTATTTACTGCCTCGGAAAAGCCACTGGAGGGTCAGCTATGGGTCAGTTCTGACTAGATGGCACACATCAAAAACTAGGCTTACAAGGTACCAATCCCAGAGGTGAAAGGGAAACTTCACTACCATCAGGAACATCTGGGATGGAGCTCATACTTTGGGCCTGGGTTCTCTGCCCTTAAATCTTTATACTCAGTGAAAACTGTGACATCGAAGATGACGTGAAGAGGTAGTGGCTCAGGACCCACAGGGTAGACTTGACCACCTATAGATCCAGATAGCAGAACATCTTCCTGGGGGAGTAAATTTCCTTTGGGAACCTAATGGAGGAACTGTGTAGTATTTGATTGAGCAGAACAGAGCTAGACCAAGATCTATAGGCTAAGGGCTAAGAGCAAGGAGCCAAGGGTGGAGGGTAACAGCTGAGAGAGAGGTCTGTTTGAGGCCATGATTGAGAAGAAGACAGTTTAATCAAAGAACTGAGCTATTCCTGTTACCTCTCATGTTAATCCCAAACTTGGATTGTAATTTGTTCTTCTCTAACAAACTTCTTACTTTTGATTATGATTTCTGAATTTGGGTCTGTTGCAAGGTATTAATGAATGCAGAAGGGAAGTGCAAAGTATCATGCAGGGATTCAGTGGCATGAAACACAATGTATGACAATGATTGTAGGAAACATAATGTCAGTGAAGGGAAGTGTGAAACATCAAACTCATTGTGTAGATGAATGAAACACAATGTGTATCAATAATTATAGGTACACCAATAAAAATATGACAGCTGTGGGGGGATATTACTTAGTAAAAAAAATTAAGATTAAAGAGTAGAGGGACACTTGAACTCCACCTAAACTTGAATTAGTTTTGAGCTGATGTTAATAGTGAGATTCTCCACCACTCTCATGAGGTTAGAGAAGACGTGAACTCTCCAAGTGATGTATATAATGTATGTGCACATGTAATATATATTTGCTATTGGATGTATAGTATACATGTATGGATAGTATGTATATATGCTCCTGGATGCATGGATGGTAGTATGTATGTAATGTATATATGTTGCTGGATGTATGTATACTTACATGTAATGCAGGTGTGCTGCTGGAACTGCTGTCGACTGGTTGCCTCTCATAGAGATTATAGGTGCAGCAGTCTAGGTATCTCAAGCTGCTTTTAGTATTCTCTGTCTTTAATTTTGGAAAGTTTTATTGTAGTAT
>NW_006399847.1:4348040-4357846 GCF_000299155.1 Elephantulus edwardii
TTTGTTTGTTTGTTTGTTTTTTACTGTTGTGAATTCTAACTACATGTAGATTATTTGTCTGGATGTTGTTGCATGTGTTTCTTATGCTTTCTTCATTTATTGTCCATTTTTCTGACTTTTTCTCTGACACAATAGTACTGAGGAATTTCTCTTGTGTCTCACTAAGTCTATGCTCCATTTCTTGATTTCTGCTCATTTTTTTTAGTAAAGGATCATCCATTTCTGAAATTTTAGTCTTCATATTCAGAAATTAAATTTTCTTTTCATTTTTGTTTTATCTATTTGGTCTCAGGTAGTTGGGTTTTATTTTCTTCTTCTATGTTTTCTGTGTTTTAATCAATCAGTAGAAGATATTTAACTATCATTCATTTTTTATTTAAAAAATAATCCTTACAAGAAAGTTCAATGACTTTTCACCCTCTGAGAAGTTTTCTGGTTCATCGTGTTGACACTTTTTTGGGTCTGTCTTATCTTGATTTTTTGAGTGGTTTGAGGTTATCAACTGCCTATGAGGCATTGTGTTCTTTTCTTTGCATTGTCTTGATTTGATACATCTGATTAAGCTGTATTGCACCATTCCCTGCTGTGGTAATACTTGTGTTTGCCCTGGTGTCCTTAAAGTGGGTCTGATAGAGGACAGAGGTTTGTTTGTGATTCTGTTTGCTGTGTGTGAAAAACAGTTGAGGGTAGACTGGGCTGGTGTTGGTTGCTGTCTTTCTTCAAGCAGGTAGACCAGAATCTGGTGTTTACTCTTGGTCGGTTGGTGGAGGTGCAGAAGAACGATGTGTGGTTGAAAACTGTTTCTGTCTTTTTCTGTTATCAAACAGCTACTGTTATGAAAGCTGCTTCAGTCCTATTTTTCCAAGGTGGCCAGACTGATGGTCAAATGTTTGTACAGCACTGTTTATAATTGGATGCTCTATCCGTCAGCTTTTTCAACTGTCTAAGTGTCTGTCTTCAGACCTTGTTTGAAGTACTTCCTCTTTTTAACTCAGAGTTCCAGATTATGCTTTCTACCTAGTATATTTTTGTTTGTTTGTTTGTTTGTTTCTTGGTTGGAGAGGGTTAAAGACTCTTATCTACCTAGTCTGCCATTTTAACTGGAAGCTTAAAATGAAAATAAGTATCAAGGTAAATCTTATAACTCAGGTGACCACACTTCCAAGTTTCATCTAAAGCCCTCTTGCTTTGTTGTAGTTGTGTGGGAAATGCATCCAGAACTCCAATATAAATTCTCTTGGTCATAACTCCGATTTTAACCACAGCATAAAGAATCAAGTGAAGGGTTACTTTGGTTCTGTATTCTTTGATACCATCTACAAGAAGCAAGCATGGACTGAGTATTTTTCCTTTCTACCCCAATGGTAGAAGCTTTGTGGGCACCAATTCATTTTACCTAAGGGGGCAATATTGGAAGAGGGGGCTAATTAATATCCTAGAATGTCTTTGATAAATGAGATATGGAACTCGTGTCCTCTTTTTTTCTATAGACATGTATTCTAGATTTTTTAGGAATTTCTGGCAGATAAAAGATTTTGTTGTCAGCGTGGTCATCACTGAAAATGAGTGCTTCTTCCTTCTTACATGTCTTAATTTCTGTGGTTCTTTGCCCCTGACAATATGTTAAATTCACAAATAAATTACTTGCATGTTAGTTCTTAACTCAGTCTGTGCTTGTGAATTCAAGCCAAAACAGAGTGTTAATTCATCATTGTTGTCATGTCGTTAAGCGTCAATATTCCGGTAACATAGTTGTCATATCACTGCAGAGCTATGATAGAATTCAGTAGAATAGATAATACTCTAGTTTGTTGTTGGCTTGTGGGTTTTTTTTCCATTTTTCTTTAAAATGTAGATCTAGTCTTCTGGCTGCTTAAGAAACTCACTAGGAGGAAGATCATATGAGTACATCCAAATAAAGGTCTAGTTCATTGTTGTTGTGTGCTGTCAAGCCAGGAACAATCCATAGCTGACCTTTCAGTAGGTTTTTAGAGGCTGTAAATCATACATGCTCTCCTGAGGAGCAGCAAGTGAACTTAAACCTTTGAGGTTGCAGCGCAGCTTCTTACCCCCAGACCACTAGAACTCAATGAATGTACCTACCAGAGTACATTGTAGACACCTCAAAACAAACACTTCTTGCTTTTATTTCTACCTTTCTAAATTAATGTGACTGGGGGAGGGAGGAAAATATGCAACAATGATTAAATACATTTTTAAATGGTAAAGAAATAAATTACTGTGATTGTGTAAAAACAAAAAGAAACAAAAAAGAGTAACAAACTAGACATCAAGACAGCGTATGGATAATATTTACTCCATGCTCATAATCAGAGTAATTTAATCCAAACCAACTCATAAGTACATTTACTTGTGAGCTTCTGTATTGTACAGGTGCAAGGTTGGACAAGCTAGGTGACCTGTATAGGCTACATGTCTGGTAAGAATTATGGCTAAGATTTGAACCCAGATTCCTCAACCTTAAAGCCTTTTCAATCTTATCTCCCAAACACTACTGTCTTTCCTGAATGGTGTAAGGCCTTTATTTTTTGTCTTCTGACTCTGATATATGTGCTCTTGTAATAGGCAGAAAGTTGGAGCTAATGAGGCACTAGGAGGGAACAATTACAAAAATCTCCAGGTTTGTTTTCTTGTCAATTTGTTGAATTAGGTATGGATAGAATATGCATGACAGTCAGGTGCTCTTATTCTTACCTCTTTCAACAACCAAGTAAGAATCTTGGGGACTCTGGGGCTACATAAATTTCTTGCACTGAAAGGATCATAATTATCAGCACCACAGCACATCAGGTTGAGCACTGGGAGAAAGGCTAACTCATCCTGAACCCAACTTCAGATGTCGACTCTATGAAAGCATTGAGTACTCGAACTTCATCTATCTTTGATTTGCTTGTTCTGTACCTATTTCCCTAATATTTTATGGAGTGCAAGTTCACAGCAAGTACAAATAAATATTCTTTTCATTGGTTAACAAATTATCCTTTATTGAAATATTTTCACCTGCAGTTCTTAGTTGGCTGGACATTACATAACACCACTGTTGATATCTTCTATGATGTCCTGAGGGTGGTGGCCACCAACATTGCAGCCCACAGATTGGGCAGTTCCTAGAGGCTCTTTAATAGTTCCAGAGATTTCTCTGGCTAACAACTGGTGTTTCATCTGCCGGACAATGACACCAATCTCATCAAAAGTGATATTTCCACTGTGCTTAACAGTTTTCTGCTTTTTTTCTGTCTCCGGGTAGTTCCTTTAGGGCTTTGATAATGAGGGCAGAGGCAGAAGGCACCACTTCAATCTGAGCCTCTCTGTTCTTAACGGTCAGTTTCATTGTAATCCTGAGTCCCTTTCACCAGTGGTCTTGGCAATGTCATCACTGATCTTTTTTGGAGACAGACCAAAGGGCCGATCTTAGGGGCCAGAGTGGACGTGGCACTGACTTCCCTACTAGTACACCTCAGGTACACAACTTTAATCTCATTGGGGATGAATTTGGGCAGCATGGCAGAGGTGGCTGGTGTTGGGTGAACCCAGATGGGGGACGACCGAAGAAAGTTGCATGGAGACATCCTCCAAGCCAAAAGCCAAATAAATATTTTTGAAGAGCAAAATGACTTAGTAAGTAAGTCCATTTTTCCTTTGTGATCGTGTTTCTTCTCTGAAACATAGTGTTATTAGTTGTCAACAAATCAACCTTGTTAGTTGTCATCAAGACCCATGGTGATTTCATGTGTACAGGGTAAAACTGCTTCTCGGGTTTTCAAGACTGAACATTTGGAAGCACATTTCCTAGGATGTCTTTGGAGATGACTTTTTTATTTGAACCACCAAACATTTGACTAATAATCAAGCTTTAACTATTTATTCCACCCAGGAATTCCAAATTTTCTATAAGGGCACTAGCTAATATTCCTCTAACATTTCATTTTAACAGTATTCCTCTAAATAAGAATTTTAACACTTAAAAACAAAATACACCGTTCTTTGAGTATTTTGTATGTTGAAAGCATTATTTTAGGTACAATACATACACATTCAAAACTTAATCTTTGCCCTCAAATGATTTGTAGTCTTGTCAAAAAATAAGGAATAAAAGCAGTTAACCATGATGCTGACATAATTATATAGATGTGAAGCTACATAAGAAAGAGTAATTATATTTAATTGAGGTGTCTCACTCTGAGCTCTAACATGATTATCCATAAGAACTAGGCTCTAGATAGATGTTTCTAGTTTATTGAAATTTGCTAATTTCTACTTAAATAGTCCTATGATAAATGGAATAATTTTTCTCCATAGAAAAGATTATGTTTAAAGAGACCAAAGAAGCAATGAGCATTACATTTTTAATGAGTGCTCTCTCCCTTACCTGCTGCTTCCAAACCATCTGACTACTTAGTATTGGTATCTTAAGTACCTGAAGCAACCAAGTCCTATAACTAGCAGAACAGATGTATGATGCTTTGTGCAATTCTGTTCAAGTATTAAAATAAAGTCTCTTGATATTGGAGCCATTTTCCCTTAGTTGATAAAAACCAAGGTAAGAATAATAAGATGCTCACAAAAAACCCTTCAGAGAATTTAGACTTTGGCACAGTTCTTGTGCTAGACATTCCAACACAGTGTGGTCCTCCAGAAAGTAATTTCAGGTAGAAGTGTGAATATTTTATGTTTCAAAGCCCAGCTCTTAATGTTTTATTTTACAATATAACACCTTCTACTTTGCCCAACAGTGCAGAGCTCAACTCTTCTCACAGCACCTGGGAAACAAAAGGGTCAAGTTACTGAGGTGTAAAAGTGTTATCTGTTCCTGTCATACACACACACACACACACATTCACCACTTTGTAAAGAAAATCACAAACTCAGCTTCCTTCAGTCAGATGCATTTAGATTTGATGTAGGCAGCAATAGGGATCCTCTGAGGTGTTTTGGTTTAGGACAAGAGATGCTGGGGTGGGGTGGGGTGGGGTAATCAGCTGCCTCTGTGCATTAGCAAAAGAGAAATAAAATTTTGAAAAAGAATGTTTTTCAGAGCTACTCTACATTCAAATAATATCTTACAAAATATCCTGCTCACTTTCTTTCTGTATCAATAACAGGAAGGTGCAGAATAATGGAAAATGGAGGAATAGATGAAAAAGGTGGACTTTTAAATATTTCTCTACTCATCCTGGAAAGTCTACAGCACTATCAAAGAGCTTGGATCACATTTCTGACTGAAAGCTACACTCAAACTGAGCTTAGCTTCAGGAAAAATTGAACATGTTGGTTTATTCTAACAATAAATTTAAATCACTTTGTGCAGAATGTTTCTCCCCCTCCTCTTTTATCTTTCTTGGGGAAAATGGAAAAAATAAAATATAAAATAATGTTCTTTGACTAAGTAAACATAATGTTGTTGTTGATTGCTTTAGAGTCAATCATGACTTATAGTGACCCTATGAACAAAAGATCTGAAGCCTTTTGATAACTTCAGTTTCCAGAGGGCATGTATTTAGAAAGTGGATGTCACTCCTATTTCCAAAGTAAAGATAAGATGATTTCAAATATCAAGATTCCCTGCAAAATGCCACATATTTACTTTGATTATAAAATGTATCAGAACTTCTGAAAGACCAGCTACACTCAATTTTGTCAAGAACCTATAAACTTACAAAAACTAAACTTGTGTGATTGAATGTCACTACAGTGCTAAATTTCTATTAAGAGTTTCTAACACTTACTATTACTTTTTTATACTTGTCTCACCACACACTCATAATAAACATTCTGCAGGCAAGCCTCAGCGCAGAGACTCCCTAGAGAAGCCGATATGACAAGGGTTAGGGATGCACTACATACAAATTATGGGTTATTCTGTCAACTAAAATGCAAATGAAGCCCAGTCTGATGTTCATTCAGTCTCTGGTTTCTTTCTGCTTTTGTGAATTCCTGAAATGGTTCTTAGATGCTACTTGTCTGCAACCCACTGGTCTTTCCCCTGGCCATTCCCAAATAAAGTCTTTTTTTTTAAAAAAAATTATTCAGATGCTTTTTTTTTAACATCAGAACTTATAGCATTAGAAATTGGTTTTATCACCTTCAAACATCTTATCTTTCTGCTTTGCTGTGGGTATTAATTCAAATGCTGCTAAGTCATGGGAATTTACATAGTTCTCATTGGCTAACATCAATGAAACTTGTCTAGTGGGAATTTTCCCACCTGGATGGTGGTTGTTCTTCTTCCTCAGAATTAACTGATCAACATAGAAAAGATAACAAGTGAAGAGTAAGGACAGAAGTGGTTATTATTATATGGGATTGAGTCCAGTATCAGTTAGATTTTGCCCATGGCATTTCTCAGTATTGCAACTCAAGGCTTGGATTTTTCAGTTCTTTTATCTTGAGAAATGCCAAGTGAATTCTTCCCTTTGTATTTTCTGACTCCAATTCTTTGCACATTTTGTTATAGGACAGAGGGTAGAGACAATTCCCACAAATAAGAGAGCTATTGACAGGTCCAATTATTTGTCTTTCAAAGAACTGACTTTGGAGAAATCTTAAAACGGAAATTGGATAATAACTAGAATTGGGGTTTTGTGAGAAGAACTGAGTAGATGAATGTAGTGGACAACTGATACATTTCACAAGGATTTTTAAATTTATGTATGTGTGTGTGTGTGTGTTGTTGTTTGTTGTTGTTAAGTGTCCTCAAGTCATAGACAATTCACAGTGACCCTATGAATGAAAGAGCTGAACATTTGTATAACTTTAATAGTTTCTTCAAGTTCATAGAGTTTCTGGAGGCAAGCTACTTCAGAAGGGTATGCCACTTCTGCTTCCAAGCTTGTTTTAATTGGGAAGATCCACCAAACACTGTCCAACATGGGTAACCATTCATTATTGCATTCAACACATTAGTGTCACAATGTTTAGCATTAAATTACAGCAACCATGAGTTACCTCTGTATAGCAAATGAACAGACAAGTGCTATACCACTTAACATATTAGAAGCAGGAGTGGCATCCACTTCCTAAATAACATGCCCCTGGAAACTCTATGAACTTTGACAAATGTCAAGAGTTATAGAAAAACTTCAGGTCTTTTGTTAATAGGGTCATTAGGAGTTGTGCTTGACTTGACAGCAATCAACAACAACAATACATAAACACACACACACATATATAATATATACAAACACACATGCACATATGTTCCAGTGGGTGAAACCAAGCTGTTCCTTGGAGACAAGGATTTTGAAGCTCCATCTTACATACTTTGGGCACCTGGCCAGGAGGGATGAATTCTTGGAGAAGGACATCATGCTTGGAAAAGTGGAGAGACAGCACACATGAGGAATACTCCAGATGAGATTGATTGACACAATAAATTGGGTAATGGGGTAGGTGTTTCAGAGATAGTGAGACTGGCTCAGGGTAGGACAGAGTTCAGAGCTACTGTACACAGAGTCCTTATGAATTGCAAGCGATTCAGTGGCATACAACAACAACAACAACAACCTATTAATTAATAATATGAATACTTAGCAAAACTCAACACTTACTCTGTTCTCATATTGGACAGATAAATAAGGAGAAATAGAGAATGATTCTGTACATGCCCACATTAAAGAAATAATCGCTAATTACACTTAAGTGTTACTGTTTTCCACTCATTCCACTTCATTTATCTAAAACCTTATTCTCTTGTCATTCTCCTTGATATTTTTTTTAATTGGTGAAGAGTGTTAAATATCCTATGGACTGCAAAAGAGAAATCAGTCTGTCTTGGAAGAAGTGCAACCAGGGCTCTCCATAGAGGCAAGAATGATAAAACTTTGTCTTACATACTTGGGACATGTGGCCAGGAGGTGCTAGTCTTGGAAAAAGCCATGTTTGTTAAAGCAGAGTGTCAGTGAAACACAGGAAGCCCCCCAGCAGAATGGATTGGCATAGTGACTGAAACAATGACTCCGAGGGTGATGGAGATCTTGAGGATGAGGCAGGACAGGACACGCTTTGGTTTTGTTCACAGGGTTGCTATGCTATGCTTTTGTTACACAAGCAATAAAAAGAGGATTAGGAGTGAAAAGCAGCACCTTTACTTTCTTCACACTATGCTGCTATTGTTAGTGCCTTCAAATCAGCTCTGACTCATGATGACCCTGTGAATTATAGACCTGAAATTTGCTGTATCCTATGCTTTATCCTCATGCTTTCCAATGTGCTCCAGTCTATTGTTACAGTCACTGTGTCGATCCATCTTGTTGAGAGTCTTCCGCTTTTCCTCTAATACCACATCTCTCCTAGTATAATTCCTTTCTCTGAGGACTGTTCCCTCCTGACAATATGCCCTAAGTATGTGAGATGAATTTTTGCCATCTTTGTTTCTAAGGAGCATCTTGCATATATTTCCTTCAAGAAAGACTTGTTTGTCTGATTGGAGGTCTACAGAATATTCAATACTCTTCCCCAACAGCATAGCTTAAAGGCATCAACTCTTTTTTCTGACATTCTTATTCATAGTCCAACTTTCAGAAGCATAGGAAATAACTGAAAATACTATGGTTTGGATCACAATTGGATTAATCTTTAAATTGACTTCATTGTTCTTTAGCACTTTGGAGGAGAGGTGTGACAGCAGATTTTTCCCAATGCCACATGTCTTTGATTTCTTGACCGCTACTACCATATATATTAAGTATGTGTCCAAATAAAATGAAACCATTTGAACTGCAATATTTTATCTAATAGAATGTTTTCTATTGGTCCAGTTGAAAGGGTTGTTTTTTCCTTTGATGTTGAGATGCATGGAAGACTGTAATCTGATCTTCTACATTAAGTGCTTCAAGTTTTCTTAACTTTCTGCAAGTAAGGCTATTTCATTTGCATAATGTATAAATCAGTAGAAAGACAATAAAGATTTCCAAGATGATGGTGAAAGGAAATTTCCTCTCTAGGAAGCAGATCTAGATCTTAGGAGAATGTATTTCAGAAAGTAGCTCCAACAAACAAATGAAGCTAATAGATTATTCGTGAGCTCATTTGATTCACTTTAGAGATAAAAATAAGTAGGGAAATTAAATTGACTTTCTTTGTTTCTGTAATGATTTTATGGATAATATTATTATAACTTCTGAATAACATTTATCTAATTTTCAAGTATATTTTCTGAATACACATTTGAACACAAATATTGAGAATTTGAGAGAAACGGTGGTCTTGCTGACCACATGGAAATAAACCATGAGTAATTAATAGGAGGGAATCTAAAAATTAAACAAATGTTTGTACATTAAACAGGGCATTTCTTTTTTTTGGCAACTTATCACATACATTTAATGAAAATCTGGGATCTCTTGTAACTTAATCCATTAAGAGCTATGTTGTTAACCCGGTAATAGTTGGATAATTTTTCTCTGTGATTTATAAACTCAGAACACCAGCTAGAGAATTAGTTATAAGTCTGATCCAGCAATCAGTAAGAATAGTCATACATAGTTTCTAAAAAATTAAATACAGTGGGTTTTTTAAAAATTTATGGGTTCTTTTTATTAATTTCAATGAACATCTACAGAGAGTTTGGAATTCCATTCCTTCATTGTTGCACTTTTCTTCCTGCCCAGTCCCTCTCCCCCCCAGTTCGTCCCTCTCCTTGAAAAGCAAAAGAAAAACTCCTTCATTGGTACACAACAGGATATTTCTAAATGAAAAATCTATCAAAATAAAAAAAAGAATAAAACTAAAAAAAATTAGCAAATATTTAAAGAAAATGAGAGCACACCCTACAAAATGAATGAAGT
>NW_006399847.1:4358590-4365221 GCF_000299155.1 Elephantulus edwardii
TAATAAGGAGGAAAACAAACAAGATGAACCATATCAATTGACCTGGAGAAAGCATTGTTTAATGATCTTTTTAAAATGAAAACTGTAAATAGACAGGAAATTGTTCAATTTGATAAACTGCTTATGGAAAACAATCATTACTAAAAAAGAAAAACAATCGTTAACATCATTCTTAATTTTGAATGATTTAAAGCTCCTCATTAAGATTAAGAAAAGCAAACATGCTTCTTTTCACCTCAGCTACCAAACTTAGATTTGAAAATATGTTACATTCATCTCCTGAACTTGCAAAGAAATCAATTCTAGCCAGGTATATTGCCTTAAGGTCTCCTGAGGCCAATCAGAACCCTGCCTAGGCAAGAGATCCCCACTTCTTAACATGCTATGAACACACCCTACACCAGAGGCGATATCCCTGGTGATCTGTCTCACATCGTGGGCCTTTGTGAGATGACAAGGAACTCTAACTTGACTGGACACTGCAACTCCTATCTTGTACTGGGCAGGGAGATACATTATCACATCCCAGACAGTTTATATTTTATTTATCATAGTAGGGATGTTTGTCTTCTCTTTCTTTATGTGCTTGCTTTTTGTGTTACATTGCAATTCAAAGGCACATGATTTGAGTTCACCTGGTTGTTGCACGAGAGGATGGGCAATCATCTGCTGTGTGATTTACTGTCTTTGAAAACCCACTCCAGGGTCAGTTTTGTGTTTGGTCCAACTCAACAACATACAACAACAACTTATGGGTAGAGCACTTGTCTATCATTTTGTTGTACCAAATTGACTTTTATTTTGCTGTACTATTGCTTGTATTATTTATCATCTGTGTATGCGTGTATTTGTTTGTCTATAGCTTTCTCTTATGCGTACAACATTTCCACATCAGTTAGCTGTAGTGAGGTGAACTGCATGGTGCTTTGATGTTGGAGGCTATACCATTTGTCTTCTTTTACTGCAGAAGATCAGAGACCATATAGGTTTCACTATGAAGTGCATCTCAACATCAAAAAAAGAAATCTTTACCATTTGACCAAATAGACAAATTCATGATACATGAAGAAGAGGTTAAAGTTGTCAGAAATTTCACTGTACTTGGTTCCACCATCAACACCCATGGAAGGAGCAGTCAAGCAATCAAAAGATGTGTAGCACTGGGAAAATCTGCTGTCAAAGATCTCTCCAAAGGGCTAAAGAGCAATGATATCATTTTACAGACTAATCTAATTTACAGCCTGATTCACACTGATTCAGAGTATTGAATATGCTGTGGATTGCCAAAAGAACAAACAAGTTTGTCTTGGAGGAACTGCAGCCAGGTGCCACCTTAGAGGCAAAGATAGTGAAACTTCATCTAATATACTTTGAGCACATTGTCAGGAGAAGCCAATTCTTGGGAAAAAAAATCCAAAAACAAAACAACAACCCAAAAACCATGTGGGGAAAGGTGGAGGATCAGAAGAAGAAAGACAAGATGAACTGGTACAAAGATTGTGGCAATGGGCTGAAGTCCATTGGAGAGCTTTATGAGCATGGTGCATAATAGGGCAAGGTTCTGATCGGTGGTTCACAGAATATCTATGAGTCATAGTTGGCACAATGGTATCTAACAACAACAACAAACAACTACAAATCCTCTCTAGAGCAATTGATTTGAATCATAGATAGAGCAATCAGACAATAAACATGTATCAGGAGTTTGTAATCAGTAAGGAAAAAGTAAAACATTCCCTATATTATGATCTTATGCATTAAAACAAAACAATCCAATTCTGTACAGGGAACCTCATAGGGATAATAAAGGAATTCTGCAAAGTTTCAGTATATGTTCTTACACAAAAATCTGATGGGTTTTCATATATTAGCAATGAACAGTCCAAGAGGAAAATAAAATAGTAACATTTATAGCAGCAACTAAAGGAGAAGGGTGCAACAATGAATGAATGGAATCCCAAAATCTCTGTAGATGTTCATTGAAATGAAAAATAAACAACTTAAGTTTTAAAAAAGTTCATTATATGGAACAAAATATAATGTAAATGAAATATTGTATAAAAAACAATGGACATACATGAAATACAATGTATATGAAGAATAAAAATATTAATTTTTTTTAAAAAGAATAAACTGTGTAGGAATAAGTTTAACCAATGAAATCAGTCGGGAGATGAAATACTTGTACAGTGAAAACTGAAAAACATTGTTGAAAGATATCAGAGGGCTAAATTAAAAGAGAGATAGATATACATGTTCTTGGATTGTAAGATGTGACATCAAATGACAGAAAGTAGTCTAAAGATTCTAACAGTTTCCTCTATGTTTCAAATTTATTTTGCCTTTCAATTTTTTTCCCTGTTTTCTCTCACTTTTTTAAATAAATGAAGTTTTACAGAGTTATTTTACTCATTCATTTATGCACACTTTCCTTCCTCCCCTACTTCAGTTTCCTTCATAATGTTTGTCCTATTCCAGGCTATTAATTGTCACACACATAGTATCTAATCATCCATTCCTTTCAGAGCCTCCTTCAAGTCCCTCATTCCAGTGTGGTACTCATTATCTATCCATTATTTTCCTGCTCCCCCACCCCTGCATGTCAGTCCTATTATTACAATAGTTGACTTATGCAGTATTTGTCCTGTTGTGACAGATATTTTACTTAGCATAATGTCTTGACCAGACTCATTCACATTGTGTAGTGTTTTACTAGTTCATTATTTTGAAAGGTTGCATAGAATTCCATTGCATTAATATACCACAATTTCTCTATTCTCTCCATTTTAGATGTGAACCTGAATCACTGGTGCTGTGTATACATGGATGTGAGCTTAACTGTTTGTGTTGCAGTTCTGATCTCTTTGGGCTATATTACCAGTAGTGAGTCATTTGGAATTTTATTTCCAAATTTTTGAAGAATTGTTGGACTACCTTCCACAGTGGTTGTACCATTTTACATTCCCACCAGCAGTGTATAAGAGTTCCAATTGCTGCATCATCACCAGCTTTTGTTGTTTGCTGTTGTGTTGAATCTTGCCATTATTGCTAGTCATTAATCAATTTCATATGGAATTGTAAGGGAACTTTAACAGCTAAAACAAGGTCAAATTTATTTTCAAAAGGTTTTCAATATTTACTAGAAATTTATAGTAATCAAGTACTGACATATGGCTAGGTGTATAGAATGACATTGAGAGTCCTGACATAAACCCATGTATATCATGGGTTTTCCCCACAAAAGGCCAACAGGGATTTTTCTCCCCGACAAGAGTGCTGCTTCTTCTTCTTCTTCTTCTTTTTCCTAGTCTGTCTTGAGGGACTGGTCCTTGGAGAGGGACATCGTGCTTGGTAGGGTGGAGGGACAGCACAGGAGGGGAAGGCCCTCTATGAGGTGGATTGATTCTGTGACTGGGGTAATCGGGATGGGTGTGTTGGAGATAGTGCGGTTGGCACAGGACAGAACAGAATTTGGGGCTGTTGTACATAGGGTCACTATGAGTAGCAAGTGACTCGACGGCACACAACAACAACAACAACAACAGCAACAACAAGAGTGCTAACATGTTCAATGTGGAAATAATCATTTCAAATGGGAAAACTGAGTTTTGACACTCAAAATAATGACGTTAAACTTTACATCACACCATAAAAATTAATGTTTCAGGAGAAGAGATTGGTATGAGCTGGCAACTATCATCTACTGAGACTTGGAGAGGAAAATATACCACAGAGTAATCCTGGGACTTTACCTACCTCTGGGGCAACCATTCATTCCCATCAGACAACAAGGCAAAGAAGTGGGCACACCACAATTGGGCAAAAGAAGAAACTTCAGATCCCTACCCCTCTCCAAGGACGACAGAATGAGAAGCTTAACAAAGAAAATAGGAATCTAGTGAGGAAGATTGCCACTGGGAAACTGAATGAGAGTAACACTTAAACTCTACAATCCTATCAATGTTATTGTTAGTTGTTAGGTGCCTTTGAGTCAAGAATGAATCATAGAAAGCCTATAAACAGAGGATCTGAACTCCATACTATCCTGTGATACCTTCATACTTCCTGACAGACCAGAACCCACTGTGGCAGTGACCTTGTCAATCCACCTGGTTAAAGGTCTTCCTCTCCTTCACTGACCCTCTACCCTTCCCAGAATCATGTCACTTTCAAGAAATAGCCCATCCTAGGAACATGTCTTAAGTATATGAGCAGTCAGGCTGCATCCTCTCCAAGACACATCTATTTGTTCTTTTGGAAGTCGATGGGATGGTCAGTGCTCTTCTCCAACACCACACTCAAAGGCATAAATTCTTCTTCTGACATCCTTATTCATTGTCCAGCTTTCAGATACATAACAAGTGATCGGAAAGACCGTGGCCTGAATCAGATGCACCTTAGTCCTCAAACTGACATAAATGATGCCATCAATGATTTGGAGAGGTTCCTAACTGCATGCAGCCTTTCCCAATAGAACATATCTCCTGATTTCTTGACTACCAGTACCAAGAGTGTTAATTGTGGATCCAAGTAAGATGAAGTTGTTGACAGTTTCAGTCTCTTCTCCATTCACCATGATATTGCTTATCAGTCCAGTGGTATCTATTCTTTTGACATTGAGATGCAATCCATATTGAAGGCTGCATTTCTTGATCTTCTGTAACATGTACTTCAAGTCCTCCTCATATTCAGCAAACAAGGTTCTGCTGTCTGCAAAATGAAGGTTATTGTTGATTCTCCCTCTGATCCTGATGTCACATTCCTCTTCACAGTGTTCAGCTTGTCGAATAATTTGCTTAGCTTTCAGAGTGAATAGGTATGGAGAGAGAATATACCTCTCATGGATTATCATGTGGTGTTTTCTTGTTCTGTTAGCACAGCAGGCTCCTGTTTCAGGTATAGATTTCACATGAGCAAAAGTAAGTGTTCTTAAACTCCTATTCTTCTCAATGTCAGCCACAAATTTTTATGATAAACACATTCAAATGCCTTTTCATAGTCAATAAAGCACAAATAGGCATCCTTCTGATATTCTCTACTTTCAGCTAGGATTCAACTGACATCAGCAATGATATTCCTGGTGCTATGGCCTCTGCTAAATCCTGCTTAAACTTCTGGCAGTTCCCTATTTATGTACTGTTATATCTGTTTTTGAATGATCTTCAGCAGTATTTTTACTTGCATGTGATATTAATGATCTAGCAATAGCATCATAAAAATAATGAACTAGCAATAACCTATGCAGGCACAACAGAAATTTCTTCACATACTTAAAAGAATTTCACATAATGTGAAGGAAAGAGCAGACAGATTCAAACATTATGAAAAAAATCCAAAAATACCACAACTGAAAACCAAAACCAAACCAAAGCAAGCCATTTCCTAAAAAAGGAGACACAATCTTAGGCTTGAGAGATAGGGATGTACAAGAGATATATATAAATATATCAACATAGAGTTACATGAAATGGTAGTGACGAAGTTATAAATGATGGAAGAAAGAATTTAAATGGTAAATAATGTGGTGAAGAAATTTTAAAAATCATCACAAAACAGAGAGGATATAGTGTAAAGAATTTATTACACAATAAAATAAAAAATATTGAAAAAAAGAATATTGAAACTGATAATTGCAGAAATTTCCAAAATGCTGGAGGAGGAACAATAGCAGAATAAAAGAGTTGAATCACAGAGTCAGTCAGGTAGAAGACAAGAACTTCAATGGGAACTTACTAGAAGAAACAAAAAAGAAAATAAAGAAAACATTAGAATTATATAATATAGCATCAAATGGAACAACATATATGTGAATTCCAGAACAGAATGAGGAGGGGGTAAGCACAGAGACTATTATGGGAGGGATACTAGAAGAAAATTTCCTGGGTGTCATGAAAAATGAGCAAAATCACATTCAGGAAGCTCAGCAATCTCCAACTAGATTAGACACCAAAAGAGAAATAGAAATTTATATCAGAGTTACATTCTCCAGTATTAAAGACAAGTACAGATCCCCAAAAGCAGAATGGGAAAAACAGAGTTACCTATATATGAGAACTAATTAGATTAGGCTCTATCTTCTCAGCTGAAACCATGATAGCTAGAAGACAATGGGGTGGCATATATAGATGGCTGAGAGAAAAAATTGCCAGTTGAGGATCCTGTACTCAGCAAAGTTGTCCATCAAATGTGAAGGAGAAATTAGGTCATTTGCAAAAAAGAAAAAACTTAGGTATTTGTGTAAATAAGACCAACTTTATTAAAAAACATACTAAGGGAACTCCTCACACAGAGACATGAAGGAGTAGATGGAACAAAGTAATCAGCAAAACCAGAAAAAGACACAGAAAAACGATCAAGATAAAACCTGACCTGTCAATAATTGTACTTAACGTGAATGGCTTTAAAGACACTGATTAAGAGAAAAAGAGTAGCAGAATGGGTAAATGCATAAAAAATGCAAAGCCTATTAACATGTTGCCTGCAAGAGACACATTTTAGAAATGAGGATAATGACTAGAGATCAAAAGGCAGAAAAATATTCCAAGTAAATTGAATCTATAAGAGAGCAAGAGTGGCAATACTAATCTCTGATAGACCTGAGGATGAGAACCATCATAAAAGATAATAAATA
>NW_006399847.1:4365670-4370349 GCF_000299155.1 Elephantulus edwardii
GCTATACAATAACTAAGGAATGCAGGACAAAAATGGATGTCTTTCAGCTGAAGATCTCATGGACTACCAAAGGAACAAAATAGATATGTCTTGGAAAAGGTGCAAACAGAATGCTTCTTGTAGGCAGAGATGATGAATCTTTGTCCCACTTACTTTGGGTATGTTGCTAAGTGAGGTTATTCCTTGGTAAGAGATGTCATGCTTAGAAAGGTGGAGGGACAGTGAAAGAGAGGAAAACTCAGTGAGGTGGGGGACATGGTGATTATGGCAATGGGCTTGAGTGTTTCAGAGATTGTGAGGATATCATGAGATAGGACAGTGCTCAGATTGGTTGTTCATAGAGTTGCTATGGGTCATACTTAACTTGACAACACCTAACAACAACTGTCCAAAGGAGAGAATTTGGTTTTTTTTTGTTTTGTTATTTTACTCAAGTGTAAAATGTTACTGGATGGCAGCTTGAAAACTTTTACTGTTGGTTCATTCTCCTGTCTCTTTCATGTAAAGTAGCATCTTTTATCTAGTGTGTTGTTGTTGAGTAGAGCACCAAAATCTCCAAAAGAATAGAGCAGTCAAAACCAGACTAGGTGCTGATTGTGAAACAGACCATCAGTTCCTCATATGCACTTTTAAATTGAAGCTGATGAAAAGGAAACTAGTCCACAGGAGCCAAAATATGACCTTGAATCTCTTCTATCTGAATTTAAGAACCGTGTCATGAAAAGGTTCGAGACACTGAATAGCAGAGGGACTATGGGAGAAAATCAAAGATACCATCCATGAAGAAAGCAAAAGACTATCACAAAGAAAAATACCAAAATGAATGTCAGAAGACACTATGCAAATTGCATGAAAGCATCAAGAAGATCAATTAAAGGGTGGACGTGTTAAAGTAAAAGAGTTAAATAGAATTAAAAGAGAAGCTTAAGAAGATAAAGCAAAACATTATAATGAAATGTGCAAAAAGCTGGAGTCAGAGAATTCCAGAGAAGAACTCATTCAGCATTTCTTTCTCAAGCAAACCAAAGTAGGTGTCTATATTTTAGTTTCCACTTTTCTTAGTTTTCTTACCCTTTACAATTGAATTCTTTATCTGTTTAAAAAGAATGAATAACAAACTTGAAATCTATTTGGGTTTTCTGAATACTTTATTTAAAAATGTAGTGAATAGAAACAGTACATAAAAAGTCAAGTTAGTTTTTTATACCAAAACTAGTGTTTTTGACCCCAAATCCACAGTACTTTCAAAGTCTTTCTTCTCCTTTCCAAAGCTGAAGATACAGGCAAGATTTGTATTCATATTTCATCCTATGATCTCACCACCACACTTAGCAATTTTCTGGCTCTTCTGTTATCATTGCTGTACAAGTGAAATTGTCAATTTCTCATCTTCTAGAACAACAACAAAAAATGGCAGTATCTAACATGTCATTAAAGGTTTTTGTCATTTGCTGGTTCTCTTTAATTGACAAACTTCTTGAAGTTTGTACAATAATCATGTTATATATACTGTTTTTTATTAAAATGCTTTATTTTATTTTGTTAAGTTTTTATAAAGATGAGGGAGAAATTTGAAGATAAAATACACGAGACAACTAAATTAACTAAATGCATACAAATCATCAATAATACAGCATTACCTCAACTGAAATGAGCTTTACATCACCTCACTTAGATAGCAATTTATCACAATAAGATAAATTTAAAATTAGAAATAACTCCTGTTCGCACAGATTCTCAAAAATATATTGATGAACAAACCTAATAGATTTAGGGGAACACATTAACATTATTGTTTCATTGCCTTAATTCAGTTTAATTGTTAAATAATCCTCTCTGTTCAACACTTACTGCAGTCAGTCGATATGAAAGTTTCCCAGGAGATCAGAATCTAGAAAAATGGAGTAAAAATATGTTCAGCAAAGCATAATGAAGTCTTACATGTAATTAAAAGACCTGTATAAAATCCTAAGTGCATCATGCACAAATTAATTTAAAACATAAAACTGAAAGTGATAATTCTTAGAAGAAAATATGAATGTAATTCTAAGTGACTTGAGATTAGGCCAAGGTTTAGATTATTCAGATGTTGTTGTTGTTGTTGTTAGATATCACCAAGTCGAGTATGACTCATGGTGACCCTATGAACAAAAGATCTGAAACCAGTCCTGTCCTGTGCCATCCTCATACATCCTGTCACACAAGGACCCATTACAGCAGTTACCCTGTCAATCCACCGGGTTGAGGGTCTTCCTCTCCTTTGCTGACTGTCCACCCTTCCTAGCATCATGTCCCTTTCCAAGTAATAGCACCTCCTAGTAATATGTCCAAAGTATGTTAGGCGAAGCCTCATCATTCTTGCCTCCAAAGAGCACTCTGGTTGCACCCTCACCAAGACATATCACTTTGTTTTCTTGGCCATCCATGGAATGCTCAGTGCTCTTCTTCAACACCACAAATCAAAGGCATCAATGCGTCTTCTGTCATCCTTATTCATTATGCAGATCTCGGATGCATAGCTGGTAATTGGAAAGACCATGGCCTAAATCAGACACATTTTAGTCCTCAAACTGACATCACTACTCCTCAATAATTTGGAAAGGTCTCTAACTGTAGATTTTCCCATTGCAATGTGTCTCCTTATTTCCTGACTGCTCATACCAAGGATGTTAATTGTAGATCCAAGCAAGATGAAGCTGTTGACAGTTTCAATTTCCTCTCCATCCATCATGACGCTGCCTAAAAGACAAAGAATAATGCACAAATTATTGTTGTTGTACAGAATTGATTATTACTCATAGCAATCCATTAAGCAACATATGGAAATTGATTAAAACAGGTGGACTATATAAAACAAAAAACACGTGGACTATATAAAATAAAAATTTATTAAAAATCAACCAAACAATCCAATTCCAAAATAATAGATATTCCTGTAAGATTATAACTATCCTCTTTCTTCTAGTTTTCAAAGATTTATTATTTAAGAAGTGAATAACCAGTTCTATTTCCTAGTCTGTCTTAATTGTTGAAACTGTCAACAACTTCATCTTACTTGGATCCACAGATGCATTTTACTGGGAAGATCAGCAGTTGGGGACATCTTCAAATTATTGAGGAGTAATTCAGTTTGAGAACTAAGGTGCATCTGATTCAGGCACTAGTCTTTATGATAATATGCTATGCACCTGAGAGCTGGATAATGAGTAAGGATGACAGAAGAAGAATCGATGCCTTTGAGCTGTAATGTTGGAGAAGAGAGCTGAACATTCCATGGATGGACAAGAGAACAAAATATGTGTCTTGGAGAGGGTGCAGTCAAAGTGCTCTTTGGAAGTAAGAATGATCAGGCTTTACCTCATATACTTGGGCACACTGCTAAGGGGGCTATTCCTTGGAGAAGGACATGATGCTGTAAAAGGTGGAGTGTTGGTGAAAGAGAGGAAGACCCTCAGCCAAGTGGATTGCTATGGTCACTACTGCAACAGGGTCTAGTGTGTAAAGAAGTCTGAGGATGGCACAGGATAGGACAGGGTTCAGATCTGTCATTCATAGGGTCTTTATGAATCATACTCGATGGCACCTAATAACAGCAAAAATAGCAATAAGATATATGGATGACCGACAAGAACATAGTAAGTTTCACCTCATAGTCTGTGTCACTTTGGAAGTTTGGCCAAATTTGTCCACTATATGGACTTTATTGATATGTGAAATAACTTCTAGAATCACAGTAACACACAACACATGAGAATATGGCAATTGGGAAGATGAGTGTTATACAAATCCACTTCTAAAATAATGAAAATCCTCTGAATTGCTGTAGTCTCTCCACTAATTCACTTCTTAAGTAATGAAAAGCCTGCGAAGAGCAGTTGGATATTGTCAGATAGAGTGCCTGAAGATTAGACCATGCGCTTGGAAATGACTAAAATATGAATGATGAAGAGCTGCTTTCTTAAAGTGGGGTCCATGTTAATAACTTGAATGTAGTAAAGTGTTCGGTCAATAAAGGACCTTTATTTACTCATGTGGAATGACTCAAAATGAGGAGAATCAGTTGCAAATATTCATTAATAATTGACAAATGGAAGGGATGAGGAGTTAAACTAGGAGAATTGAAAGTTCCAAAAAAATGAAATGAAACTGATAAAGTTTGTGATCTTAGGCATTAGTAAGTGGAAATGGTCTATATGGCCATTTAAAATAAGACAAACATATGGTCTCCTATGCTGGGAACAGTTTTCCAGGAATGACAAATTATGAGCAACCATGTTTATCATAAAAAAGTAAATGTAAAAAAACTTGTCTTGAAGAACAATGTTGTCAGTAATAAGATAATATCCACCGGCAAATTAAGAAGACCTATTAATAAGATAATTATGCAAACATACACATCAACCACTAAAGAAAAGATAAAGGAATTGAGGCACTCTACTAACTTTTGTAGCCTAAAATTGATCAAACATGCAACCAAAATAAGTGTTAGAAGGAATTCGGAAACTTCTTCTAAAATGTGGAGAAGAGGTATTAAGGGAAGAAAGTAATAAGAGAATTAAACAGATTTCAAAATGTGGCCCAAGAAGAAAAGACACAATATTGTGATAAAATATTCAAGGACTTGAATTTACAAAACCAAAAGAGAAGAAAACCTTGACATACTTCAAGCTGAAAGAACT
>NW_006399847.1:4372177-4373688 GCF_000299155.1 Elephantulus edwardii
GGTCTTCTTCTCTTTTGTTATCTATCCACCTTTCCAACTCCCAAGGAGTAGTCTTAGCAAGCATTGAAACCAGATGAGTGAATATAAAGTGTCTGTACCAAACAGGATTGATGCTCAACAAGGTCAGCAGGAAGTACATGATCAAGAAGAACTTCTAATGAAGGAAAAAAATCTGAGCTGCACTTAAGGTATTGTTGAAAGACAATGCTCCAGGAGCTGAAGGAATACAATTGATCTATTTAAACAAATTCATTCAGCACTGGATATGCTTACTGCTTGATTGAAAGAGCTATATTTATTTGTAACCATTCCAAAGAAACGTGATTCAACAGAATAAGTAAATTGTCAGTCAATGTAATAAAACGTGCTGGTGGCCTAGTGGTAAGGAGTTGCACTGACAACCCAAAACTATGTTGTTCAAATCCACCAATTTCTCATGGAAGATGGATAATCTGGTCTCATATGATTTATTGCCTCTGAAAATCTTCTTGAGGGTTATCTATGAATCAGTTTCAACTTGATGGCACACAACAACAACACAAGTGAAATCTTTCTGAAGATAAATAAAACAAAGCATGTATACAATATTGTTCGTTCCTAAAGAAAGCAATCTGTTATTAATACTTGTGACAACATTAATGCACCTTGATAACATTGTAACTGAAGGAGGTAATTTTGTTCCATTTATATAAAACACCCTAAACAGACAAACCCATAAACACAGTAAGGTTAATAAGTGTAGAGAAGGAAAACTAAAGACTGACTATTGAGTGGTATATCTGCCTGCCCTTAAATGATGAAAGTGTTCTGGTATTAAGTAAGGGTGATGACCACCATTTTGTAAATAGAGGCAGTGCCTGGATATTCCACTCCAAAGTTTCTTTAAGTAAAATTATTTTATAAGTCAAACCAGATATGGTTCATATCTAAAGTCGGTGAAATATGTACATATTTATACATATATATTAGTATACATATGTTGTTATTGTTGTTGTTGTTCTGTGCCATCAAGTCATCTGAGATTCATAGTGACCCTATGTACAACAGCCCTAAAACCTGCTCTATCCTGTGCCAATCTTAGTGTTTCTGATACACCTACCTATCTCATTGAGGGTCTTCCTCTCCTGTGCTGTCCCTACCCCCTCCCAAGCATGATGCTCCTCTCCGAGGACTGGTCCCACCTTGCAACATGTCTGAAGTATGTAAGATGAAGCTTCAGAATCTCTGCCTCCAAAGGAGCAGCCTGGTCTCACCCTCTCTTAGAAAAACCTGTTTCTCCTCCTCCTAGTCCATGGTATATGTATTTCTATCTCCACATGTTTCAAACTATATGCAGAACAGATTATCTGGGAGATTGAAATCTATAAAGAGAAATGCGGCATTAGAACTGGAGGAAGACTCGTCAACAATATGCATTCTGCAGATGACACACCCTGCTTACTGAAACTGAGGAGTACCAGAAGTGCTTGCTGCAGAAGGTCAAGGACTGTAGCCTTCAATATGGATTGAAG
>NW_006399847.1:4374223-4375375 GCF_000299155.1 Elephantulus edwardii
ATGATGTTTCTATACTTGTGTGCAGGTACCACCTGTGTGTTTCAAGAAGCATTGTGGCTGTTGTTAGGTGTTTTCAAGTCAGTTCTAATCTACATCAATCCTTTATGTAGTGAAGGAAACGTCCAACTTTTCCACCAGCCTCTCAATCTCTGCTTTGCTTAGTCATATTCACCTCCTTGAAGATTTTCTTCTCTTTGGCTGACACTTTGCTTTTCCAAACATGATGTCTTTCTCCTTCAGAACTTTTCCCTCTTGATATCACGTGCTGTACTTGTGACACAAAGTCTAAAAGACATCGTGGTTGAACTTCTTCAGAGACAAAGGTGTTTGCCCTTTTGACAGTACAAAGCATATTGAATATTTTTTACTAACACAATTCAAAGCCCTCAAATCTTCAGTCTTTCTAGTTATTGTCCAGCATTCACATCTATATGGGATTAAAAATTTTACTCCTCGGTTCATACATTTTATTTTGGGGCAGCAGATTTGCCCAGTGAAGTTTGTAGTTTGATTTCTTAACTGCTAATACCCCTGGTGACGATTGTAGATATAAGTAAAAAGAAATTTGTAATAATGCCAATCTTTTCTCCATTTATCATGAAATTGATTATTGGTCCTGTTGCAAGAAATTTTGTCTTCTTTATGTTGAGGGTAATCCATACTGATTGCTACAATCTTTGATCTTTTTCAGTAAGTACTTCAAATTAGAAAGCAAGGTTGTGTTAACTGCATAATGCATGTTGTTGTTGAATCTTCCTCTGATGTTAAAGCCACATTCTTCTTCATACAATCCAATTTATAAAGTTATCATATTATTTATTCAGCATAAAACACTATAGGTTTGGTTCAAGGGAGCTCTTCTAGCCATGAAGCTGAAGCAAAGGTGTGTGACTGTTCTCTCTGTGAGAGAAAGGTGGGCAATTTTCTCCCATGGTATTTGTTGTTGTTGCTATGTGCCGTCGAGTTGTTTGCGACTCATAGCGACCCTATGTACAACAGCCCTAAACTCTGCTCTGTCCTGTGCCAATTACACTGTCTTTGACACTCCCATCCCGATTACCCCAGTCACTGAATCAATCCACCTCATAGAGGGTCTTCCCATCCTGTGCTGTCCTTCCACCCTCCCAAGCATGATGTCCCTCTCCAAGGACC
>NW_006399847.1:4377354-4378531 GCF_000299155.1 Elephantulus edwardii
CCTCAAACCTGTTCCTGAGATGGTTCTGAAATTCAGGTGGGATAGAATCAAAGTCATATTTTGGTTTCCGTAGATTTGGTTTAATTTTCATCAACTTCAGCTTGAACTTGCATATGAGTAGTTGGTGGTCTGTTCCACAGTCAGCTCCTGACCTAGTTTTCACAGGTGATATTGAGCTTCTCCAGTGATTCTTTCTGCAGATGTAATCGATCTGATTACTGTGCATACCATCAGGTGAAATCCATGTATATAACCTGCATTTAGGTCTCTTAAAAAATGTGTTTGTTATGAATAACTCCTTGCTTGTGCAAAATTCAATCATTCTCTCTCCAGATCCAATTCTGTCACCAAGTCCATGTGTTCCAAGTACTCAATCTTCTTCTCTGTTCCCAACTTTTGCATTCCAGTCACCCAATATTATCAGTGCATCTTGATTGCATGTTCGATCGATCTCCGATTGTAAAAGTTGGCAAAAATCTTCTATATCCTCTTTCTTGGCTCTGGTTGTTGGTGCATATATCTGCATGATACGTGGTATTCACTGGACTCCCTTGTATGCATATGGATATTATCCCGTCATTCACAATATTGTACTTCAAGATCGATCTAGCAATGACTTTTTTAACTATATTGCCTCTTAAATCCCACTGGAAGTTCAGCTATAAGCCAGCTCTAACTTGATGGCACAGAACAACCACCACCACAAAGGTAATGATACAACTCTTCTTAACATATTTATTGATTTTAAAACTTGTGCTATTTCTTTTTCCTCTTTGAACAACTCTTGGTTTCTTATAAATAGATTCTACAAGAGATAATCCTATTATAATATCTCCTGAATTTGGTTTGATATACCATGCTATCCATTTAAAAATACTCTTCAGTGTGCACAGAGGTGAGGTGGTGAGGAAGGGTGGGAGCCCCTGAGGGTAGCAAGAAGGGAGGTCCTGGGGTCATGGGGTTTGGTGGGCAAAGGGGGTGACCGAATTATGGGGATATATGGAGGGAGTCTGAGATGATAAGTAGGCATAGAACAATGGTGATTAATTTTATGGAAAGCAATGTGGGAAGGATTGTGTGCAATGTGGTGTGGATAGGGAAACGTATGAAAAAATGTTTATGATTGAAGCACAATACATGTGAATTTTATTTGCAAACCAATATAAAATTTAAAAAA
>NW_006399847.1:4379860-4387437 GCF_000299155.1 Elephantulus edwardii
ATGACTCTATGGCACAAAACAACAACAATAACATATTATATTAATATTATTTTTAGATAAGGTCATTGTTCTGTTGGATAACCTTTTAAAAGTGGGCATAAACATGGATCTCTTTCATTTGGTTAGTCAGGTGACTGTGTTCTAATTTCTTTACTCTGATGAGTGAGCACACTCAATCGATATTCCATAACATTCTGGGATTTGCCCTAACCCCCCACCTCCAGTGCTTTCAGTGAAGCCCGGACCTCTTCCTTCAGAATCATTAGTTCTTGGTCATAAGCTAGTTTCTTAAATGGTTCAAGGTTGAGCCATTATTTTTGACACAGTGGCTATATTTTTCAAGGGTTTTTCCCCCCTGTGTGAGTCAATATTTTGCCCATAGAATCTTTCAGTATTTAATTATTGTTATTGTTGTTGTTAAATCCTATTAGCTAAAACTCACAATGACACTATGAACTGTTCCATCTTCATCATCATCCCTGATACAAATACTGTGTCAATCCATCTTGTCCAGACTCTTCCTCTTTTTCATTGATCCTCTACTTTTTCAGGAATGATGTCTTTTCCAAGGACTTTGTTGTTGTTGTGTACAATCAAGTTGGAACCAACCCACAGTTGACCCTCTGAGAAGTTTTTAGAGGCAGTTAATTGCATGGGAAGAGATTGCCCATTCTTCTCCCATGGACTCAAGCCATGTGCCTTCAAGATTGCAGCGCAGCTTCCTGTCACTAAGCCACTAGAACTCCATCCTTAGCCATTAGGAGCTCCAAATCGATTATAGACATGACAATTATACACACCAAAAAAACCCCAAATGAAGCTTTGGTTTCATAAAAATTTGCTAAACACACTCAAAGAACAGAAAATCAAATGTTTTGGGCAAGAAAAGAGAAATTGCCTTAAATGAAAGACAATGAAGAATCAGAGGAGACAAGTACAGCTAAGTTCCAGATTCGGCTCCAGTGATGCTCCAAGTATGACTTTGAACTGGTTCAGTTATGGCCAATAGAAGTACATTCCCAATATATGTGAGACAAATGTTAGTCACTCTTGCTTCTAAGAAGCACTCTAATTACACTTTTCCAAAACAGATTTGTTTTTTTCTTTTGGCAGTTAATAGAGTATTCAGTACTCTTCTCCAACACCACAACTCACAGGCATTAATTCTTCTTTAGTCATCATTATGCACTGTATAACTTTCAGATACATTAACAAGCCTTTGGAAAGACCGTGGCTTAAATCAGGTGCAAGTTAGTTTTCAGAATTACACAGTTACTCTTTAACAGTTTGAAGAGGTCTTTGACAGCAGATTTCCTCAATACAGTATCTTCTATTTTTTGTCTGCTTATGTCCAGGAAGTGGATTTTAGATCCAACTAAAATTAAGTAATTGACAACTTCAATCCTTTCTTCATCTATCATAGTGTTGTTTATTCGTTCACTGGTGCAGATATTATTTTCCCTTGATGTTGTGATATAATCCATCTTGAAGCCTGTGGTCCTTGATCTTTTGCAAATGTTTCAAGTACCCTTCATTTTCAGCAAGTACAAGTGTGCCATCTGCCTAACACAGGTTGCGCATGAATCTTCCTCCAATCCTGATGCTACATTCTTCATCATAAATTCCAGATTCTTAAATGATTTTATCAGCATACAAATTGAATAGGTATGGAGAAAAGATACAGCTCTGACAAACATCTTTCTTGACTTTAAACTAAACAGTGCTCTCTTGTTCTGTTTGGACACCAGCTTCTTAGTCTAAGTATAGGTTTCATATGTTGTTAAGTGCCATTGAGTTGTAGACAACTCATAGAGGCCCAGTGACAAAAGACCTGAACACTTGTATAACTTTCATCGTTTCTGCAAGTTTATAAGAGTTTCCGGAGGCAAGCTATTTCAGAAGTGTATGTCATTCCTGCTTCCAAGCTTGTTTTAATTGGGGAGCCCCACCAGACACTGTTCACCATGGGTAGCCATTATTTCATTTGACACATCATATCACAGTGTTAAGCATCACAGGAACCATGAGTTACCTCTGGTACAGCAGATGGACAGATCAGTGCTATATAACACTTAGAAGAAAGTTTGACCAAAATCAATTAAAACCAGACCTGAGGGACACAGATTAAAAGCTCACCAATTAAAACAAAGTTTCATATGATCATTAATTACGTGTTCTAGGATTCTAATTCTTCTCAGTGATACCTGTAATTTGTTATGATCTACAAAGTCAAATGGCTTTGCATAGTCAATAGAGCATAAATAAACTTTCTTCTGATAATCTCTGCTTTAACCAGAATTCATGTGATATCAGTAATAATATCCCTGGTGCCACAGTCTCTTCTAAATTTTGCTTAAAATTTTTCTTTAAATCTGGCAGTTCTGTGTCAATAGATGTTCTATTCCAGCCTTTTAAAAATAATTTTTGAGCAAGATTTTACATGTATGTGATTACAATTAGAGGATTGAACTATTTTTTTAAGCTCTTTCTGCTTGAGAAATTCCAGCTTTTGTTTGTTTGGGGTTTCTTTGTGTGTTGTTTTTTTTTTTTAACTCAAGATCTTTTCACATTTTGTTACACTTACTACTTTGCCTTTGTCTTCTTCAGCTGCACTTTGAAATCTTTTCTTTAAGGCTCTTAATACAGCCTTTCTTTTTCTTTCTTTAGCTTATCTACATTCTAAAGGAAGATTCAGAGTTTCTTCTAACATCTACTTTTACCTTCCTTTCTTCTCTTTTGTATGATGTCCTGGATGTCTTTCTGATCTATGCTGATTAGTGTTAATTACATCAAATCTATTCTTGAGATGATTTCTAAATTCAGGATAGATATCCTATTTTCTTGGGCTTATTTTAATGTTTCTCAGCTCCAATTTGAATTTGTGTATAGCAGTTTAAGGTCTGTTCCACAATTAGCTACTGACCTTATTCTGAACAGTGATATCAAGATTTTGTCTATATCTGAGCTATGCTCAGATCAGCGCCAGTTGATGGTCTGAATCAACTACTAGCAAAACCAGTGAGTTATCTTGGATATGTAGCATTCAGATGATTTCAGTTTTAGATGATATCTGGCTGCACCAACGTGAGACATTCCCAAAGAAGATAAACTAGAACAAACCCTTTCAGTATTTTCCACATTCTTAAACTATAAAATCATGATCCAAATATTTATTTTACACTTTTAAGTTTGGAAATAATTAATTTTCTTTTTAAATTTTACTATTTCAGTCAAATCAGATTTGACTGGCACAGGAGTCGATTGTCCCTCCTTCTCCAGCATCTGGTGGATTCGAACCTCACACCTCTGGGATTGCAGTGCAGCTTCTTGCGACTAGGCTACTAGAGCTCCCTGAGAATAATTTCTATATATTCATAATATTTGTAGCATGTGTGGGTTTGTGTGTGTGTGTGTGTATGTGTGTGTGTGTGAGAGAGAGAGAGAGAGATCCTTATGTCCTTATGAAATTTTCAGAAAAAACTTTAAAAAAATGTATTATTGTTTTTTAAAATTGTCAGTTGTATACATGCATTTGTTAGAATTAGGACTAGAGATCTAGAGTTAGATCAGTTACTGGAAATCAAGCTATAGTTTTGGGTGATTCAGTTCTTAGAATAATGTTTTAAGACATATTCCCAAGCCAGAAATTGTATAGTTATATTATACATCCATGAAACAGAGAAAGAGATAAATTGGCCTAGTGGACAGAAAGTTATGCTACCAATCTGAAGGTAGGTGATTTTAATCTGTGGCCCTCAGGCCAGGTTCAGATTGCTTTCCTGTCAAACGTTCTTCTAGGTGGTATAGCATAGCACTGGTCTGTGCATTGCTGTACAGAGGTAATTCGTGGTTGCTGTGATGCTGACCACTGTGACAATGATGTGCCAAATGTGGTAATAGTCACCCATGGTGGACAATGTTTGCTGGAGCTTCCTGACTGAAACAAGCCTGGAAGCAGGAACGGCATCAATGCACTTCCGAAATGGCTTGCTTCTCGAAACTTTATTAACAATGCTCAGGCCATTTGTTGATAGGGTCGCTATGAGTCGTCTGTGACTCAATGGCACCAAACAACAACAACAACAATTTTATACATGAAATATACTCTATAGTTTCAGTGTTTTTGTTCTAATTTATTTATAGTTTAAACACATTGTTTTTCACAAAAGATCCTCCCATTTCCCTCACCCTACCCACCCATCAAATTGTGCAACTCTCTGATTAATACTCACGCCTCCATCCACACTCCACTATTGCCACTCTCCCCGTCACCTTGGATCCTCATACACATTCTACAATAATGGTCTTATACAGCTAAAAAAGTATTACTGTTTTTATCTTTTCCCCCTAAATATGATCGGACACAGAAAATATAAACTTAGTTAAACAAGACATTAAGGAAATTTATTCCTGTTTTTATTTTTCATCTGCACAAAACTATTGCTCATGCTTTCAGTAATAACAGTTGTCACTATGACAACCATGTTTGGATGGCTCTCTAATCCTTTAAAAATTTTCACTTATACTAAACTCTGTAACACTATGCCATGAACTGCTAGGAGAACAAACAGGTTAATTCTAGAGAGGGTGAGACCAGGTTACTCTTTGGAGGCAAGAATTCTGAAGCTTCATCTGATATACTTTGGACATGTTGGAAGGCTGGATCAGTCCATGGAGAGGGACGTCATGCTTGGGAAAGTGGAGGGACAGCACAAGAGAAGAAGACTCTTGATGAGATGGATTGATTCAGTGACTGAGGTAACAGGGATAGGTAAGTCAGACATGATAAGATTGGCACAGGATAGAGCAGAATTTAGGGGCTGTTGTACATAGGGTTGTTATGAGTTGCAGGCAACTCAGCAGCAAACAACAAGAAAACTCTATGTAGTTCTTTTATTAATGTTGGTTTTATTTCTTATTTACCTGAAAATACATCTTATTTCTGTTTAAAAATTTGATAATTTTTAAAATAATAAAGATATGCAACAGGAATTGACACAGCTTTGTGTGTAATAACACGAAACATTACTCCATCTTCCATGACTAATGTTACCTCATGACCTCTGTCTATGGGGTTACTGACCTCGCAACTGCAGATGGTAAATTCACTGTGATGATGTTTACCTTCAAGTTATATCAAGTACTGTTTTTAGTACTAGAAACATGGTGAGATATACAATTTGAAACTTCCTGCATATTTAAAATGCTGTATGTATGGTAGTAAAAGAGGCATCAAAGATGCTAAAGAACAAGACAAATACTCAGTAATTGAGCTTGGAATTTTTTAAAGAGTAGAATAAACCTTTACTCGAATAAACCTTTAGTAGTAATGGAATATCATTCAATCAAGAAACTACCAATCTAGGAAGTATTCCTAGATTCAACAGAAACACACAAACATACATAATGCTTTAAAGTTGTTGACTGTCACAGAGTCAAGCATGGCTCATAGCGACTCCATTAACAAAAGATCTAATGCCTTTCTATAAGTTTCTCCAAGTTCATAGAATTTTCATAGGCATGTGGTTTAGCAATTGGATGCCACTTCTGCTTCCAAACCTGTCTTACAACTGGAAGCTCCACAAAACACTATCCACATTGGTAAACCATTATGGTATTTGATATCCCAGTGTCACAAGTTTAGCATCACAGCAAACCCAGATTACCTCAGTACAGCAAATTGACAAGGAGTTATGTACAAAGTAAAAGAATGTTTCTCCAAGATATAGCAACACTAGTTTCACTTAGCAGTGGTTAAGTGTCATCAAGTTGAATACATAATGACCATAGATTATTGAAAATTAGTTGCTATTGGAATAATGTATATTTTTGTTGTTGTTGTTGAGCTTTTACTAACAATGACAAAAAACCAAAATCAAACCCATTATCACTGAGTCAGATTCCTCTCAAAGTTACCCTCCATCAAGTTACCAATGGTATAAATCTTTGTGGAAGGAGTTTGCGTATCTTTCTCCTGTGAAGTAGCTAGTGGATTTAAACCAAGGGTCTTTGTGTTAGCAGCACAATACATTATGTATGAAGTTGTTTAAATGCTGTCCTGAGTGGCATATAAAATGCATGAATTGTATGAAGTTGACAAAGCTGCAAAAATGTTAGTGTCAAGATATGTTATTCTTAAAGAATCATTTTAACTAGTGACTTTTCAGAAAATAAATTTTTAAAAGATAGGAATGTACTGGATAAAGGACTGCTTGTAGGATAATAAATATTGACTATAACTCATGACTATATATGCCAACACAAGGCTTGCATTAATTTCTTGGTTCATGTGTGAACAAAATTACTTTCACTATTCTGAGAGCATCATCCTGTTCATTTTCAATGATGAATGTTTTAATCTCAGAAATTATGGTGACAAATGGCATAGGGCAAGGATTCTTTAACTAGAAGACTTTGTTGATGATAGGTACTTTAGATTTTCTTTCCCTGGCTGTCCCACATTACCATACAATATGCTTCTGATTTAATAGTTCTGGGAGTCGCTTTAGGAATTAGAAAGAAAAAAAGGTTTGGGATAGTTTTAATGACTCTCTTAATCTTTAGAAGTAAATTTCCCACTTTTAGAAACAAATCTTTTAGATTTCAAATGATTACAATGTCATAACTTTGTTATTAACAGTGATAATCATTACTCATTTGGATGGCTCAATTAATCATAGAGTGTTGAAAATTATTTCAGAGTATGTTGTAGTTGTCTTGTGTTATTGGATGAACAATGACTCACAGCGACTTATGAACAATGGCTCTGAATCAACTTCACCATCTCTGGCACACTTGGTCCCATTGTCACAGTCACTGTGTCAATTCATTTCATCCAGAGTTTTCCTTTTCTGAGCTGACCCTCCACCTTTCCATGCATGATGTTCTTAACCAAGCTTGGTCCATCCTGACAACATGTATACATATAGAAAATGTCAGCTTATATTTATATACTTTTAAGTAACAAGTCCTTATTTGAGGTTTTTAATATGAAATTGAAATTTCATATAATTTTAAATTTTTAAGGAAAGATGCAAAAATAACATCAAGCATTCCAATTTATCTAAAATCAATTCCTTCTTTTAGTGTATGTGATTCAAAGAAGAGCACTGAATAACCCTCGGACTGCCTAAAGAAGAAACGCATGTATCTTGGAAAAAGTGAACTCATAGTGCTCCTTGGAGACAAGGATGGTGAAGCTTCATCTCACATACTTTGGGGATATTGCTAGAAGAGGCAATTCTTTGAAGAGGGACATCCTGTTAGGAAAAACTGAAAAAATCAATGAAAGAGGAAGACCCTCAACAAGATAGATTGACACAGTTACTACAGCAATGGGCTCAAATGAGTCAGAGATAACGAGGATGGCACAGGATAGGGCAGAGTTCAAATCAGGATTTAGATTGTTCAGAGGGGCGCTATGAGTCTTATTTGACTAAATGACATCTCACAACAATTGCAGCAACAACAACAACAACCACAATAAAAATAACAGTAATTTCTTCTATTATTAACATCTATACTTGGACCAAGAGGCAGTCATCAGAACAGAGCAAGGAAACACTGTATGGTTCAAA
>NW_006399847.1:4388596-4390360 GCF_000299155.1 Elephantulus edwardii
TTTTTTTTTTTTAACTTGGAGCCTGCTCCTTTCAGAGGCTGTTTCATACATTTATGGTAAAGTTTCGTTGGTCACATTCTTCAGTTCTTTCTCGGTGCCTTCTGACTTTCTAAATTTTTACAGTGCTTATTACTGTACAATTTCTAATTTTAACAAAATGATGTTTATTTATTTTTGTTTTTACTTTCTTGTATTGTGTTATTTGTGTGGTCTTTAGATTTGAGAAATTAACCATAGCTTTGTTACTTGCTTTTGGATTTCTCTTTTTTCTTTTGCTATTTTGCTTTTGGAAGAAATGATGTTTTCAATGTGTAAAATATCATGGCTTGATTAAATAGATTTTAAAGGTCTTTTCCAGCTCTAAAATGATTGTTAAATATGAAAAGCTTTGAATGGTGATTATAATTTTTATAATTTGCCTTTTGTCTACACAAATTATATGTTTTATTTTCTTAAAGATTCTTTTGGAGTCTATTTTTCATGAAAGTATCCAACTTTTAAGTGTTTATCTATCTCTGCAATCTTGTAAATTTTTTAAAATTTTTTTCCCTTTGCAATTTTTGTCCTCTAATTTGGAAAAATTCTATATCTACTATTTAACCATTTTGCCCTCATAATTTAGAGTTTTCTTTGATTCTTTAGACTAATGATAACTAATATTGAATTGAAACTTCATTTTAATTTACCAAAATATTCTTCTTCCCTGAGCAGTTGTTTGTGGAATTTTTGTACTAAGGTTGCTCAATGGCAAGCTGACAATATCCAAACTGACAGAAGCTCCACTTCAAATATACTTTCCAAGCAAGACTCTGAGGTCCTAGATTTTAATTTAAGAGTCAAGAGTACAACATCACTTCCTAGCTTACTGGCGCAAGTACTTTAACCTAAACCACTTCTTTGTTCTCAGGCATAAGGAATCAGCATGCCCAGAACCGTTATTTGTGCTTTCAGGCTCCAGAATTTTAAGAAAATAAATTTATGCTATTTAAAGGTATTTATTTGTCATATTTCTGTTATAATAGCTTTAGAAAATTAGAGCTTAAGGAAAGTATGATGCTATTATTGACATTTAACCATGTTTTAGTTCCAGAAATTCCTTGTCCATGGTAGGATTCCACCTTAAAATGAAGGCTAGTGACTTACTTTGCTGAGTGAGATGATGGATAGAATGAAAGCATGGTATCTGAAGTCAGTTTATGATTTCCACAGCAATTGCAACATATCAATGACAGCAGCTTTGTCACATGTGTCCTGTTAATACTAAACCCTGACTTTCACTGATAAGAATAATTTCTACGGTTTCAAAACAAATTAGAGGAATGCTTATTATGATCACTTAATATAGCCCGTGCTGACCAATACCCACTTTTTTATATTTTTCAAAAGAGCTATATATGTATGAAAATTAAATAATTTTAATGTTCATGAAAAAAGATTATACTGATTAAACATTTATTTCATGGAAATTTTCAGACCTTATTACATGACAAAACATTGAAGGTGGTCTGAGTCCCCTTGCTTTACTTTGATTTAGTGGTTATTTTGATACCAATCTCATCATCAGGAAACAGAGAGCAGACACAGATTTGGAGGTTATCTCTTAGTATACATGCCATTATTAACAGATTTTATCATACTTCAGCTAAGTGATTGTGTGTTCCCAATGGTCAATGATTTACCCAATATGACTCTTCTAGTCTCTGCTACTGTTTGAGTGAAAAACATTTGCTAATGATTTTATATATATGTAATGATTTTATATAT
>NW_006399847.1:4391420-4397050 GCF_000299155.1 Elephantulus edwardii
AAGGGAGACAGATAGACAATCTCTCCCATATGATTGACTGCCTCTGAAAACCACAATGCAAGATCATTTATGAGTGGATTCTGACTTGAAAATACACAGCAATAATAACAAAAACAACACAACAATATGAAAATAAATGCATTTTATTTGTTCTCTATTTAAACATTGTTTACATTATTTCCTTGATGGAATTTGTTCTAAAAATATTACCAATGTTTTATGATATTCTAATATTTCAGAATTTCATCCCAATCATACTGCACATTATTGGTGCAATTGAAAGTTCTTGTACTTAATTTAAAATATTTTGATAGATTCTCTTTGTTATTTGTTGAGTACTTCAAAACTATGCTTCAAATAGGTTATTCTGATTCTTCAAATATATGATTCAAGATAATACAGAATAAATTTCATTATTCTCTTTTATGTTGTCAAATTGTAAATGACTCACAACTTACCTTTCAATGGGTTTTCAGAGATTGTAAATTTCACAGGAGTATTGCCCATCTTTCTCCCATGGGACACCTAAAGGATTTGAATCACCTGCCTTTAACTTAGCAGCAACAATCCTTACTCAGTAGGCCACCAACACTCCCTATTAATTAATTGTCCCTAAAAATATTGTAGTTGTTAAGTGTACCTTTGACTCATAGTGACCCAAAGTGGAACAGCTCTGAAGCTTGCCCTGTCCTGAGCCTGTCTCATTGATTCTGGCACGCCTACTCCCATTACCCAGGTTACTGTGTCATTCTATCTCATTCAGG
The DNA here is from genome assembly GCF_000299155.1 of Elephantulus edwardii. Taxonomy (NCBI): domain Eukaryota; kingdom Metazoa; phylum Chordata; class Mammalia; order Macroscelidea; family Macroscelididae; genus Elephantulus; species Elephantulus edwardii. The sequence goes on from NW_006399847.1 coordinate 4,392,185, forward strand.
GTCTTCCTCTCCTGTGCTGTACCTCAACCCTTCTAAGCATGATATCCTTCTCCAAGGACTCCTAACCACATGCCCAAAGTATGAGAGATGGAGTTTCAAAATCCTAGCCTCGAAGAAGAAACTTGGTTTCACCCTCTTCAAGACAGACTTGTTTGTTCTCTTGGCAGTCCGTTGTATGTTTAAGACTCTTCTCCAGCAGCATAACTCAAAACCGTTTATTCTTTTTCTACCATCCTTTTTATTGTCCAGCTCTCTGATTCATAGCAAGTAATTATGAAGACTATGGCCTGGATCAGGTGCACCTTAGCCTCTAGGCTGACAACTTTGCTTCTGAGTAATCTGGAGAGGTCCATGACCATAGGCTTTTTTTCCCCAGTGCAAGTTTGTCTTTTGATTTCTTGACTGCTGGTGCCACAAGTGTTGATTGTCTCTAAAAATAGCAAACATCTATTTATGTTGGAAAAATAGCATAGATATGCTTAATGACATTTTCATGTGTATTATTTTACTTAAGAAATACTTAGTTGCTGTTATATACCATCAAGTTGCCTTGCCTGCAAGGAGCAGCCTGGTTTCTCTCTCTCTAGGATGAACCTGTTCGTTCTTTTAGCAGTCCGTGGTATTTTCAATACTCTTCTCCAACACTGCATCTCAAAGGCATCAATTCTCCTTCTACCATCCCTAGTCATTATCTAGCTCTCAGATGCACAGCAAGTGATTGCAAAGACCATGGCCGGTATCAGGCACACCTTAGTATCCAGACTGACATCATTGCTCTTCAGTACTCTACAGAGGTCCTCAACAGCAGGCTTTCCCAATGTAATACATCTTTTACTTTCCTGGCTGCTGATGCCAAGAGTGTTGACTGTGAAAAGCTGTTTACAATCTCAATCTCTTCATCATCCATGATGATGCTGCTAATCAGCCCAGTGTTGAGAATCTTTGTTTGCTTGATATTGAGCTTCAATCTATTCTGAAGGCTGCAATCCTTGACCTTCTGCAGTAAGCACTTCAGGTCCTCCTCAGTTTCAGCAAGCAGGTTGTGTCATCTGCATAACACAGATTTTTGAGTCTTCCTCTAACCCTGAAGCCACATTTCTACTCATAGAACCCAGCCTCCCAAGTAATCTGTTCTGCATGTAGATTGAAAAGGTATGGAGGTAGGACACATCCCTGGTGTATACCCTTTGCAATTTTGAAACATGCAGTGTTTCTTTGCTCTATTCTGATGACTGCCTCCTTGCCCAAGTAAAGGTTTCGTATATGCATGATTAAGCATTCTGGGATCCCTATTCTTATCAGAGTCAGCCACAGTTTATTGTGATCCACACAAACACCTTTGCATAGTGAATGAAATACAGACAGACATTCCTCTAGTATTCCCTACTTTCAGTCAAGATTCATCTAAAATTAGCTACAATATCCCTAGTGCCATGGCCTGTTCTATAAACCCTGCCTGTACTTTAGGCAGTTCTCTGTTGATGTGCTGTTCTAGTCTTTTTTGGATAATCTTCAGCAGAATCTTGCTTTCATGTGATATTAATGATATTGTTTGATAATTTCCATACTGTGTTGGACCACCTTTCTTTGGAATGGTAACAAATATAGATCTTTTCCTGTCATATGGTTTCATAACTCTTTATTGAGCAAAATAAGGTAGTATTAGTACTTACATTTCTATCTCTCCCCTTGCTTATGCATAAACAAATTCATTTTTAAAGCAATCACTAAATAATTAGGATTAACCAAAATAAATAATAAAAACTATTTTTAAACTAAGGAAGATCTAAAACCAAATCACAACTACACATCATTTTATATATCAGTAGCTGTCTGTCCCTAAGGTGACATTTCAAGATACTATTTAGAAAATTCACACAAATTCATACGAAAAACTAAAAAAAAAAAAAGAAATGTATACAATGTTGTGAATCCAGTATTTAATATTTCACAGTTGTTGTTGTTGTTGTTGTTAAATATTGTTGAGTCATAGGCAGCTCATAGTGACCATCTGAACGAAACACCTGAACACTTGTATAACTTTCTTCGATTCTCCAAGTTCATAGCATTTCCAGAGGCAAGTTGTTTCAGAAGTGGATGCCACTCCTGATTCCAAGCTTGTTTTAATCAGGGTGCTCCACCAAACACTCCACCATGGGTAACCATTATCATATTTGGCATACCAGGGTCACAATGTTCAGCATCAGAGCAACCACAAGTTATCTCCGTACAGCAATTTGACAGAACAGTGCTATGCCACCTAGAAGAATGTTTGACCAAAAACAATTAAAAGCACGCCCAAGGGCTGCAGATTAAAATCACCCGCCTTTGGCTTTGTTAGCATCACTTTCTGTCCATTAGGCCAACTGATCTCTCTCATTGTTGTTGTTGTTAAATGCCGTTGAGTCATAGGCGACTCATAGCAACCCTATGAATGAAAGACCTGAACAGTTGTATAATTATCTTCATTTTTCCAAGTTCATAGGGTTTCCAGAGGCAAACTGTTTCAGAAGTGAATGTCACTCTGGCTTCTAAGCTTGTTTAATTGGGGAGCTCCATCAAACACTATTCACCATGGGTGACCAGTATCATATTTGACACACCAGGGTCAGTGTTCAGCATCACAGAAACCACGAGTTACATACCTCTGTGCAGCAAACTGACAGACCAGTGCTATACCACCTAGAAAAATGTTTGACCAAAAACAATTAAAAGCATGCCTTGGGACCTACAGGATTTCAAAATTGCAGCACGCCCACATGTTGGTGGACTGTTAGCCAGATTGTTCCAGTTCATCTGGCAAGTCCCATTTGCTGACACCCCCTTGAGATGAAAATTCACAGTAGAAAATAGTATTATTTATGTTTTGTTCTTGTTGTTAAATGCTGTCAAGTCTTAGACAACTTATAGCACCCTATGAATAAAAAGACCTGAACACTTGTATAACTTTCATCATTTCTCCATGTTCATAGAGTTTTTCTGGAGACAAGCCATTTTGAAAGTGGATGCCACTCCTGTTTCTAAGCTTTTTTAAATTAGGGAGCTCCACCAAACACTATCCACCCACCATGGGTAACCATTATTGTGTTTGACACATCAGTGTCACAGTGCTTAGCATCACAGCAACCATGAGTTACCTCTGTACAGCAAGTGGACAGACCAGTGCTATACAACCTAGAAGAATATTCGATCAAAAACAATTAAAACCAGGTCTGAGTGCCACATGCATTTTTACAAAGGAGGCCAAATCAAATCATCTCACACCCATTAGCGAGTCAACGTTCAACCCTAATCCTTATTAGAACCAGCAGACAAACCTCTGTAGAATCCAGCTGCTGCAGATGACTTTCAAACTGGATTCCAGCCACATACTGCTGACAAAATGAGTTTTAAAATACACCCTTTTAAATTTTATAGTGAAAATGTCAGTTACTGTAGATTGAGTTATTCAGTGAGTAGATCTGACATTGGCAATATGCGAATAGTGTATACTTTGGCTCTGGAGGAAGAAATTCTGTTGATTTATACTCAGTTCTGCTCTATAGTAGAAAATTTTCTAAAATCTTAGCTCTAATTTCTGGATCCCCCCCTGCCCGAGAATTGAGTTATTCTTGCTTTTCTTTGGAAAATGACCTGTGCATGCAGCCAAATAGATTTCTCAGTCTGATTTGTTCCCTTAAAAGCACAGGATTCAAAGAACTTTTATTCTTGAATGATCTCTGTATTCCTTATCCCAAGCTATTTTACTCCATCAAATAATAAAAGAGATCTATGTATTACAAGAACACTCGTTTCTCTAAAAGACATGTCCATCCCCATTGTCAACGTGTGTGGAACAACATCCACTTAATTGTACTCTTGTAAAACCTGCTCACAAACCAAAATAGAGCTGCTCAAACAAATCAAGCAGATAGATACTACATGGTTTAAAGTCAAGAAAAGTGAATACTGAGTATGTATATATATATATTTTACCATACCTGTTCAATCTTCATGCTGCGTAAATAATTTGAGCAGTTGAACTGCATAAAGAATGAGAAATCAGTCTTTGAAGAGGACTTATCAATAAGCTTTCTTCTTCATATAAGACCTTTTTTAAAAAAAATATTGGTTTTCATAGAATAATTACTTTATGTTTCATTCATATATGTTGTTTCATACAATCGCTCATATACATCTTTCATTTACATTGTTTCACAGGATCATTCATCTATATTCTATTTTACATTTTTTTAAATTGGTTTACTTACAAAGTTTGTATACATTGTATTTCACACTGTTTCCTACAATCATTATCATATTTCTTGAGGAAGATCAAAGGCAACAGCCTTTCAGTTTAAAAATTGACATTATAAATTATTCCATTTTACTTAATTTAACAATTGATTCTCATAGCAACACAACATTCAAGAAATGAGAAGTACCAGAAAAATCTCCTGCCAAAGGCCACTTTAAAGTGCTAATGAGCATACATGTTACTTTAAAGACTACAAAGTGTATGACCAAAGCCATGGTATTTTAAATTTCTTTCTATGCATGTGAAAGTTGCACCATGATTAAGGAAGGTTGAAGGAGAATTGATACCTTTGAATTGTGCTGGAGGAGAATACTGAATGAATATTTAGCATGTTGTTGTTGTTATTAAGTGTTGTGGAGTTGTAGGACTCATAGAGACCCTATGAATGAAAGACCTGGACACTTGTCTAACTTTTGTTATACAAGCCATTTTGGAAGTGGATGCCACCCCTGCTTCCAAGCTTGGATTTTTTTTTCTTTTTATTAATTTTTAAAAAAATAATTTTAATGAGCATTTACAGAGATTTTGGATTTCCATTCATTCATTGCTGCACTTCTCTCCCCGCCCAT
>NW_006399847.1:4399538-4400608 GCF_000299155.1 Elephantulus edwardii
ATCAGGAAAGGGTGTTGGATTTTGTCAAAGGCCTTTTCTGCATCAATTGATAGGATCATGTGGTTCTAGTTCTTTGCTTTGTTAATGTGATGAATTACATTGACTGTTTTCCTTATGTTGAACTACCCTTGCATACCTGTTATAAATCCCACTTGGTCATGAAGGATTATTTCTTTGATGTATCATTGAATCCTATTGGCCAGGATTTTATTCAGTATTTTTGCATCTATGTTCATAAGAGATATTGGCCTATAGATTTCTATTTTGGTGGTGTCCTTTCCTGGCTTTGGTATCAAGGATAAGTTTACTTCATAGAATGAATCTGGGAGAATTCCATCTTTCTCAACTATTTCCTGAAATAGTTTATGTAGAATTGGTGACAATTCTTCTTTAAATGTTCGATAAAATTCACTCGTAAAACCATCTGTTCCAGGGCTTTTTTTGGTCGGAAGTTGTTGTATTACCTTTTCAATTTCTTCTTTTCTAATGTGTCTGTTCAGATGTTCAATTTCTGTTTCTGTTAGTTTAGGTACGTTGTACATTTCTAGGTATTTGTCCATTGCCTCTAGGTTTTCATATTTATTTGAGTATATTTTTTCATTGGTTCTGTTGTGATGACCTGCCTCATCTCTTATTAGCATTATTTGTGTTTTTACTTTCTTTTCCTTTGTGAGTTTTGCTAATGGTCTGTCGATTTTATTAAACTTTTCAAAGAACCAATACCTAGTTTTGTTGATAATTTCAATTGTTTTTCAGTTTTCCATTTCATTTATTTTTCCTCTAATTTTTATAATTTCGGTTTTTTTAGAGGGTGTCGGGTTTTCTTGTTACTCTCTTTCAATTCGCTGAAGATGTTGAGTTAGAGAGTCAATGGTCAATTTTTCTTGCCTTTTGATGTGTTTGCTTACTGCTATAAATTGACCTCTAATTACTGCTTTGGCTGTTTCCCAGAGGTTTAGGTAAGTGGTATTTTCATTGTCATTTGTTTCAAGAAACTTTAATTTCATTTTTTATTTCTTCTAGTACCCAGTCGTGTTCAAGCAAGGAGTTGTTCAGCTTCCAAATGCATG
>NW_006399847.1:4402298-4418203 GCF_000299155.1 Elephantulus edwardii
TATTCAATCATTGTTCCTTTAAATTCTGTGTCAGAAAGTTCCATCAGAATTTCTGGCTTCAGGAAATCCATCAATACTGTGTCACCCATTGGGGGTGATGTCTTGTGTATTGTGTGAGACAGCCTGCTTTCTTTGAGACATTGATATGTTCTTCATCTGAAGATAATGCTCTAGAGATCAGCTGGGTAGCTATCGCACTTGTGCTTTTCTCTGAACGTCTGACTCTAGGGAAATGTCAGTTCAGAGCCTGTGAGAGCAGCCTCTTGTAGGTAAGATAGGTCAAGATGCTCCGGATTAGAGGCAGGTTGACTAGCCACGTGTGTAGACACAGGTGTGGAGCCAAATGGGGTTGTGGTGATCACACGGGCAGGTCAACCACTTGAGGGACCTCACCCAGGCCTCAGCTGTCTGGGTGTGCTTACAATTGGGGCCCTTATTCAAATTCCAGCTCTCTGTCTCCCACCCAGTGGTTTTCATTCACTGGTCCCTGTCCAGTGGTGCTCACGCAGTTGCCCTTGCACAGTGGCCCCTGCCCAGGAAGGCTCCTGGGTCCAAGGGCACTCAACAATACAAAGTCAAATTCCCACCAACCCACTCGCTTCTGGCTGGTTTGCAGTGTCCACAAAAGTTAAGCCAAATTATCACTGGCCCGCTTGTGTCTGGGCAGTTGGTGTGCCCCCAGAGAGCTCAGCCAAATTCCCACCAGTGGGCTCACCCTGGGAACTCTCCCAGACAATCTGTGGTGCCCCAGAAAACCCAATTAGGATCCTACCAGCCTTTCTCGTAGCAGATCAGTCCCATAGCAGCTCGATTGGTGGCTTCAGACAACGGCTAGCTCTGCTGTGTGCCTTTGTGTGCTGACTCAGAATTGAACTTTCCACCGCTGTTGTGTTGCGTGAAGGAGTCTCTAGTGCCCCCGGAGTACCGGCAGGGTGTGCAGGGTTGTGGTGAGGACACTGGGTGTGCAAGAAGTGTGGGGGCACGGGATGGTGGTGGGGTGGTGTTCCTGGACACAGTGCTGTGGCAGGGATGGGGGTTCAGGGCTTGGGCAGCGCTGAAAGTTAGGGATTGCAGTCTGTTCCCAAATATTAAGCTGGCAGTCCTCAGCAAATAAGTCTTGCACCGCATCGCCCTCCTTTTGCCTCTTTTTATTAATTTTCATGAACATTTCAAGCTTATTTTAATCAGGAAGCTCCACCAAACACTGTCCACCATGGGTAATCATTATCACATTTGACACATCAGTGTCACAGTGGTTAGCATCACAGCAACCATGAGTTACCTCTGTAGAGCAAATGGACAGACCAGTGCTATACCACTTGGAAGAATGCTTGACCAAAATAAATTAAAACTAGACCTGAAGAACAAAGGAATCTGAATTTCAGGAAGTACAACCCAAGGGATCTTTACAACAAACAATGAGGAGATTTCGTCTCACATACACTGAGTATATTACCAGAAAGTGCCAGTCCCTGGAAAAGGACATTTACTCTTGGAAAAGTAGCATCAGTAAAAGATGATAAAACCTTAGTGAGATGAATAAATGAGTGAGTACGACAATGGTTTAAGCACAACAGCATTTGTGAAGATAATAGACAAGGTTTTGTTCTCTTTTGCATAAGGTCACTATATACAGCTCTATGAACATGAGTAATAACCACCACCAAGAACAAAATACGTCTTTCCATTTTTTTTGTGCCAGTGTGTTCTTATGTTTCCCACAAATAGGTTGTATATTTCCTGTTGATTTCTTTGTAAATTTATTTTTTTTAATTTATACTGGTTTACACACAAAGTTCATATACATTGCTTTTCATACCATATCCTAATAGTTTTATCCTAATACTTTTATTTTTGTTGTTAGTATTATTGTCATATAGGGCTCTTTTCAGAGCCTCGGTCTTCCAGTTAGCTAAGCATTATGCTGCCAACCAAAAGTCGGCTCTTTTAAAAAGATTTCATTTATAAATTTTATGTTACTTTGCATAAAAAAATTTGTATTTCATTCATATACATTTTGATTAATAGATTGCTTCATTCACATTGTGTTCCATATGATCATTTCTATACATTGCATTTCATAAAACCAAACATCACTCCATCTTTCCAAGTCCCTACTGAATTTTTCCTAATTCCCTTAGCCCACCAAACTCTGCAACCTACTAATTTCCCCTCCCTCCCCATCCACAGGCTCCCTGTCTTTTCCCCAACCCCCTTAGGGCTTTTATGTATATGTTACTAGTTATTGTAAACTGCTACAACCACCCTGGAAAGCAACTTGGTGTTTCCTCATAAAGCTGTAATTAGAAATTCCATATGACCCAGCTATCCCACTGCTAGGAATGTACCCTGAACAAAACAGAACTGAGACACAAACTCAGATTTGTACACCAATGTTCATGGCGGCATTATTCGCAATAGGAAGAAAATAGAAACAGCCCAAACGTCCATTAACGAATGAATTGAGAAATTGTGGTACATTCACATGATAGAACACTATGCAGCCCTCAGGGGCAACAATTTCCAAAAATATTATATAACATGGGAGAGCTAGAGAGCTTTATGCTGAGTGAACTAACTCAGTCTCATAAGGACAAGTGCAGCATAAAACCATTATTATAAAAATAGAAAGGTCAGCTTTTTTTAGCCACCAACTATTCCATGGGAGAAAGATGAGACCAGCTGTCATCTGTAAACATATATAATTTGAAAACTTTTTTGAGAAGTCCTGCTCTGTTACTGTGTGTGAATTGGAATCAATACAACAGAAATAGATTTTATGAAGATAATCATACAATTTTTCGTGCTTACGTTGATGAATAAGACAAGTTAATGAATTTTAATATATCTAAACATCCTGGTATTCCTAGAATAAAATTCTTCTTGGTTTTGATGTGATTATTTTAATAAAATATTATATTTTGTCTTTACATATTTTGCTTTTTCAGCATCTCAGAAGAAAACAAAACTCATTGTGCTCAAGTCAGAATGACTCACAGCTGATGCTCTTTAGGTTTGTAAGGCTGTAAATCACTGCGGAGGAGCCTCTTGCTGTGTGTCAGGAAGGCTTTTGTGAATCAGCTCTGGCACAGAGGTGTGACCTTTCAGTTAGCAGAACAAAGCTCTAAACACTGTGCCACCAGAGCGCCTTTTAAAAGAAAGTATTTTAAATTCAGATTTATTAAGTTGTTTCTACATCAGTTAAGAATATTTGATTTATTTCATAATGTGGTATATTAAAGCAATATTTTAAAAGTCATAAACACATTAAAATGGATTTAAAATTTGTCATGGTAATGATATATTATTATTATGTGTTCCCAGATAAATTAAGTAAATATTTGACTTAGAGTTTTTATATGTACAACCATATTTTTTATAATGTTCTTCCAGGTATTGGCATTAAACATATGCTATTCTTATATCTATGAATTTGAGGCATGTTTTAACTATTTATAATTCTTCTGTGATGATTTTACTATAGTTCAAATTAATTTGTTCACTAAATTTGGAATGTAAATGTGTACACATGTACAGGAATGTAAGGATATATTTGTATAGGTAGGTGCATTCAAGAAGATAAAGACACTGAATGTCATTTATAATCATCTTAATGCTTCTTGATTTATTTGTACTCCTTATTTCTTCTTGAATTAGCCTGAATATCTACTTCATTTGAAAATTCAAAATCTGTTGAAGAAGTAAATTTTCATGAATTTTTGTTCTCAAAAATATCCATTGTATATTTTGCCTCCTTTTTATTATTAAAATGATTTATTTTGCTGTCATAATTGTGAGTCTTTAAAAAACATTAAAGGCTTTCCTTTTGTTAACTAATTAATTCTTTACTCCATTATCTTGTCATATCGTTATTTCCTTCCATTTATAATTTTAGGTTTAATGTAATATTCTTAAGTTTCACCTCTTTCCTGAGATGAGGCAATATCACAATGTGATCATTAAGTTGATGTCATACAGTCCTTCTGATCCAGCCAGCCTCACACTAGAGTCACCTTATTAGCACAACCTGTTTACTGTGGTGCTCTGTGAAAGAAGAATAGTGTGAAACAGAATGTAAATGAACTTTGTTAGCAAACCAATATCAAATAACATTTTTTAAAATAAAAGAACAAAAACAATAAAAAGTCACACAAACTGTTGGGGAAATGTCAGCATTTTAAAGTATCTTTCAAGAGCAAAGGATTAACATGAACTTCTTTAGATGATTTAATGTAAACTTTAGAAGTTCCTTAGCTTGAATGTTATGATGATTGGTTTTGAGTCAGCTTAGCTAGATGTTGTTGATTGCTGTCATATTATGTTGCGTTAGAACCAATACAAATCTGACCCTTCCCTGGGGCGGTGGGAGAGGAGTGGGGGGATTGATTACCAAAGAAAGAATTTTTCTTTTACTTTTTCAAAGAGAGGAGCAAACTGGGGTGGGGGGTGCTTGGCAGGGAGAAAAGTGCAACAATGAATGAATGGAAATCCAAAATCTCTGTAAATGTTCATTAAAATTATTGAAATAAAATTATAAAAAAACCAAATCTGACCCTTCAGTGTGTTTTCAGAAGCTATAAATCACACAGGAGGTGACTGAGTAGGAGCAGCCGACAGGTTTGAACTGCCTGCATTTGGGAGTAGCACACTTAATTCCTTAGTCACTAGTTGCTGCTCTGTAATGTGATGTGATATAATTACTTTCTAAACTATGTTTTAAGCCAAGTAATCAATTATTCTGTTCAAAAAAGAGTTCCTCTAAAGGAACTCCTAAGATGTGTTTGATTTCTAAGATAGTTGTTGTTGTTATGTACCATTGAGTCAAACTTGCCCATAGCTGATCCTTCAGTTGGTTTCCAGAGGCAGTTAATCACATGGGAGGAGACTGCCCGTCCTTCTCCCTCAGAGGAGCTGGTGAACTCAAATGTGTGCCTTCAGGATTGCAGTGCAGCTTCTCGCCACTAGGCCATCAGAGCTTGGAACAAAATTTTTTGACAGAAATCATCTCTCTTTTTATATCTACCATCTCCTAATCATGCATGGCCTTAGGGGGGCTCCCCTCTCCTGATTGACCTAACTGTTTTTTACTTTCCAGCTCTCACAACTATGTAAGCAAATTCATGAGGTACACTTGTCTGTGTCTTTCTCTGTATCTATTTATCTATTGCTTTATTTAGTTAACATCTCACTGGTTCTCTTTCTTTAGTGATATTGATAAGCATCTCAAGCATTTGTTGTGCAAACCAAAATCTCTAGAGTCACTCTTAAGCCCTCAACTTTAGTTGTATCCTTTAGCAAATTCTTCTACCCTGTAGCAAATCTCATTGCTCCTTTCTCCTGAATTCATGTTATATATTGTGAATGTACATATATTTAATCACAGCAACTATCAGCTTAAAGACATTTCAGTACCAACATTAATGCCATTTTATTTTATATATAGTTACAAGAATATCTGGAAAGCATACTACCTTTCCCATCATCCCATCTGCTCTTCTAAACTACATATTTTAAAGAGATAAGTATAATATTGAAAAGAAGAATCTTCCATTCATCAGCTTTACTGTCTTTTCCAAGTAGACTCTGAAATTTTAATGTTGAATTACTTTTTCTAGCCTAGATAACTAATATTTATTTTCATACTCCCCCCCCTTTTGTATGTAGCATTGTTCTCACTACTGTGATGGATAAACAAAACAAGGGGGGGGGAACACACAGCTAGGAGAACAAACAGGTTTGCCCTGTTAGGGTGAAGCCAGGCTGCTCCTTGGAGACAAGGGTTCTGAAATTCTGTCTGGTATACTTTGGACATGTTGCATGGAGGGACCAGTCCTTGGAGAGGGACATTATGCTTTGGAAGGTGAAGAGATAGCGCAGGAGTGGAAGACCCTCTATATGATGGATTGACTTAGTGAATGGGGTAATGGGGGTAGGTGTGCCAGAGACAATAAGATTGGCTCAGGAGAGGATGGAGTTGATAGCTGTTGCACATACGGTAGCTAGCTATGAGTTGTAAGAGACTCAATGACACATAACAACAACAAGAACAACAACAAATGTCCAAAGGCTACTTTGACAGAGTCAAAGTAGATTTTTTAAAAAAATATGGAAATTGTGCCAAAATAAAAATGTGAAATATAGGAAGAATCATATGATGCTAAAATTTGTATAGGCACATGATTCAGGCAAAGAAATTTAAACATCTGCATATCCAGTTGGATATGAGACAATTTATGGAATAAAAAAAGATTTGAATGCAGAAAAAATGTAGAACAGTGACAATAATAAGAAATGTATTTTGCATTTCATTTTTATAATATTATGAAATAATAATCTTCACCACACATGATACATTCTAGATTTTTTCAATTTTTCCTTGTAGTCCCTGTGTGATTCAAATAGTTAAGCAGTTTCCTATCAAGTAAAAGATTTTTAGTTTCAAGTCTACTCAGAGACACCTCAAAAGAAAGACCCAGGGATTTACTTGAGCAAATCAGATGATGAAAACTCTATGGAGCACAATTGTCACCTGACACATAGGAGTCATCATGAGTCAGAATCAATCAGTCAAAATAAATTTGTCTTGTTGAATATTTTCTTCTAAGTCTTGAAAGAAAGATAACCAGGGCTAATCAAACTGTTTTCATGACGACACAGTCATGGAAATTGAAGTGCTTCAAAAAACATCACTCTTGTATTCCTGCATTTCTCATACTCTTACTACATAAGCTGGATATAAGCATAGATGCACTCTCTTAAATTATATTTTATTCTTGTCTATTGCTTGTAATATTATAGTGTTTTAATAGAAAAATACTGAAGAATACATATTAATATGACAATAAGGTACAGTATTTTAAGAATATGTTGACATTTGTTAATCTGCTATTTTCATGTTCATTGTATAAAGAGAACAGGGAGATTTTCAATCTGTCTTAGTGCTTATGAATAAATTTAACCCACTTAATAAGACTTTCCAATATGGTAAATAGCTAAATCAATAGGTGGTCATGGGTTGATGCCTGGTATTATTGGTACAGATTCAGGTGTCGGTTGTACATAATAGAGTCAATGAAATTAGAAAAGCTTCAACTGGCTTCAAGAAAATGTGGTTGGTAAGGTAATGGCAAGGGACTGGTAATAGTTGGTTTGTTAGCGATGAAGGTTACCATGGACACCAGTGCAACAGAGTAAACCATGAGTGGGAGAAAGAGAAAATAATGCAAACCAAGATAAATTTTCCTATTTAAAGTGCATATTTCTTAGAGATGATTATTTACTTACAATTTCATTACTGAGTTTCCCCTTAATTTCTGATTTTGCTAGCCTTTTGCAATGTCACAGGAGGACTTCTTAGTAAAAGAAAGCAATAAATATCATAACTTAAATTTTGGACTTTCTCTGATTTAATTATTATTAACAGTTACTTGCATTCTAGCTAATTTTGATTCTTTATTTTCTCAATTTGTAAATACTTCCAACATTCATGAGAAGAATTAGAGCCCACAAGGTCTGTACTCTAAAATAAGCAGTCTTATTCATAAATGGTTTTCTCCTTGAAAGACAAAATTCATGTTATTATATAAGTTTAATTCTTGAATCCTGCCCTTGAAGAAATTATTTCAACTACAGTCAGCTCTGGTTTTCAGTTTTTCATCATTCATTTTATAGATTAATTCTGATTATTATATAGATTAATTCTGATAAGATCATGAAATAGAAACAAATAATGACTAATTCTTCAGACAGGTCCCTCCAGCCCTGAGGAAGGTCCACTTGAGAGTTTATTTGTGTAGGAGTGGAGAGAAGAGGTCCTCCCTCACTCAACATTGTGTGCTATATATGCTTATATTTTCCCCCTCTTCTTTTTAGGTCCCACCTCTCACAAACTGCCTGTCCAATTCATGCTGTTGATTACTAAGACCTCACTCAAGTCTTCGCTTTTTTCTCCATCCAATCATATTTTCACCGTTATTGTTAGGTTCCATGGAGTTGAGAACAACTCTTAGTGACTTTTTGAACAACAGATCTGAATCTTGTCCTATCCTGTGTTATTTTCATACTTCTTGACACATTAGAGCCCATTGTGGTACTCACATGTGAATCTACCTGGTTGAGGTCAACCTCTCTTTCGGCAACACTCTACCTTTCCAAGTATTGTGTTCCTCTCGAAAGAATAGCCCCTCCTAGTATGTCCAAAGTATATGAGACAAAGTTCATCATCTTTGCCTATGGCTGCATCCTTTCCAAGACTTATTTCTTTTTTTTGGCAGTCTATGGGATGTTCAGTACTCTTCTCTAAAACCACAGCTCAAAGGCATCAATTCATCTTCTGTCAACCTTATTCATTGTCCAGCTCTCAGATGCATAGCGAGTCATTGGGAAGACCATGGATCAGATTCACTATCATCTTCAAACTGACATCATTTCTCCTAAAAGATTTGGAGAGGTCGCTAAGTTCAGACTTTCCCAGTGCAATATGTCTCCTGATTTCCTGATTGCTGGTAATGTGGGTGTTAATTATGGATCTAAGTAAGATAAAGTTGTTGACAGTTTCAATCTTTTCTCTATTTATCATGGTGTTACCTATCAGTCCAGAGGTAAGAATCTTTATTTTCTTGACATTGAGATGTGACATATATTGAAGGCTGTATTCTTTGAGTTTCTGGAACAAGTGCTTCAAGTCCTCCTCACTTTCAACAAGCAAGGTTATGTAATCTGCATAACACAGGTTATTGATGAGTTTCTCTCCAGTCCTGATGCCACATTCCTCTTTATAGAGTCTATCTTCTTGAATATTTGCTCAGCATACAAAGTGAATAAGTATGGAAAGAGAATATAATCCCGACACACCCCTTTCCTATTTTAAACCACGTAGTGTTCCTTTAATCTATTCATACAATAGTGTCCTGGTCCAGGTATAGGTTTCACAAGAGAACAATTAAGTGCTCTGATATTCCCATTCTTCTCAAGGTTAGCCATAAATTATGATCCACACAGTTAATTTTGCATAGTCAATAAAGCATAAATAGAGATTCTTCTGGTATTCTTTACTTTTAGCCAGGATCCATCTGCCACCAGCAATATCATGTTATGTATATACAAAAAAGACCTGTTAATACAACTATTATGCAAATACATGCTCCTACATCTAGAGACAGAGGAAGAAATTTAAAATTTTCACCAAATTTTATAGTCTGAAATTGTCCAAAAACATGGAATTAAGACGTGTTAATGGTAATTGGTGACTGAAATGCAAAAGTTGAAAATAATGAAGAAGGAATATTGTGGTTGTTTTTAGGTGCCATTGAGTCAAGTATGACTCATTGCAACCTATGAACAAAGATCTGAACCATCTTCTGTCTTTCAGCATCCTCACACTTTCTGACACACAAGAGCCCACTGCAGCAGTCACTGTGTCATTCCACCTGATTGAGGGTCTTCCCAGACCCTGCACCCTTCCCAGCATCATGTCTTCTCCAGGGAATAGCACCTTCCAGCAACATGTCAAAAATATGTGAGATGAAGCCTCATCATTATTGCCCCCAAAAAGCGCTCTGGCTGCACCTTCTCCAAGACATAACTATTTGTTCTCTTGGCCATCCATGGAATGTTCAGTGCTCTTCTCCAACACCACAGCTCAAAGGTTTCAATTCTTTTTCTGTCATCCTTATTCATTGTTCAGGTCTCGGATAGGTATCTAGTATCAGAAAGACTATGATCTGAATCAGATGCACCTTAGTCCTCAAACTGACATCACTAAATAATAAAAATAATAATAAAAATTAAAAAAAATAATAATAATATAATTTGCGAAGGTATCTAAATGCATATTTTCTCAGTGCAATGCATCTCCTTACTTCCTGACTGCTCGTACCAAGGATGTTATTGTTGTGATTCCAGGTAAGATGAAGCTTTTGACAATCTCCTCTCCATCCAGCGTGACACTGCCTATTGTTCTAGTGGTAAGAATCTTTGTTTCCTTGATGTTAAGACACAGTCCATAGGGAAGCCTGCATTACTTGCTCTTATGCAACAAGTGCTTCAAGATTTCCTCACGTTCAGCAAGTAAAGTTGTGTCATCTGCATAACACAAGTTATTGATAAGTCTCCCTCTAATCCTGATGCCACATTCCTCTTTATAGAGTTCAAATTCTCGGATAATTTGCTCAGCATATAGATTGAACAGATGTGGAGATAGAATGCAACCCTGATGCACTCCATTCCCAATTCCAAACCATGCAGTGCTTTCCTGCTCTGTTCACACAACAGCCTCCTGATCCAGGTATAGATTCTGCATGAATACAATCAAGTGTTTTGGGATTCCCATTCTTCTCAATGTTAGTCACAATTATCATGATCCACATTGTCAAATGCCTTTGCACATGGGCTTTGTGATAGAATGAAATTGAAGACAGAATGATTAAATTTCTTATTTTCAATGATTTATTCATTACACATACATTTTATAAAAGACACAACTGATGGCTTTACACATGGACTTTACCTGATGGACTGCATAGGGATCAATTTGACTACATCTGTGGAAGGAATACTTGGAGAAGCTAAATATCAGAAGTCAAAACCAGGCTAAGGGAAGACTGTGGGTCAGATCATCAATTATTCATGTGCAAGTTCAAATTGAGGCTGAAGAAAATAAAAATAAGTCCATGAGAACCAAAATATTATCTCGAATCTATCCATTTGAATTTTGAAATCGTCTTAAGAATAGGTTTCAGGCATTGAATACCAATGATAGAAGACGAGATGAGTTATGAGATGATATCAAGGCTATTATCCATGTTGGGGGAAAAAAGATAATTACAAAGACAGAGGAGAAAGGAAAAATCTAAACAAATGCTAGAAGAGATTCTAAAAATTACACTGAAGCATCAATAAGCCAAACCAAAAGGAAAAAATTGCTTAAAAAAGGGTTGAACAGAAGATTTCAAAGGGCAAGTTGGGAAGACAAAGCCAAGTATTATAATGGAACGTAAAGAGAGCTTGAATTGAAGAATAAAAAGTTGAGAACTCATTCTGCATTTCTCATGCTGAAAAAGAACTTTAAATTTAAAGTAACAGTATTTAAAGATGCTTATTGGCAATATATTGACTGACCCAGAAAGCACCAAAGAAGATAGAGGGAATACACAGGATCACTGTACGAAAAAGAATTGACTGGCACTGAAAAATTTGAGGATGTACCCTATGAGCAGGATCCAATGAAGGAGGAATCTAAAGTTGCACTGGAGGCATTGGCAAAAATATAGGGCCCCAGGAATTGATGGGATACCAATTGACTTGTTACAATTAACACATGCAGCCCTGTGTGCATTCATGAGTCTATGCTAGCAAACTTGGAGAATAATCACCTGGCAAAGGATTGAAAAAGGTCCATATTTGTTTCCATTCCCAAAAAGGGGATCCAAAAGAATGTGGAAACTATTGAACAATATAATTAGTATCACATGCAAGAAAAACACTACTGAAGATCATTAAAAAATGGCTAGAAGAGTACACAGCTAGGGAACTGCAAAAAGTTCAAGTAGGATTTTGAGAGATACTATTCTATAAATTACAGAATTTCTGGAGTATAGAATTCAACTATGCTAAGGACTTCATTATTTGGTTGAAATATATCAATTGGTATTCCACCAGCTTCTGATTTTTTTCCAGAAAGTATTAAAAGAAGATGGGAAGAATATATTAAGTCATTGTATTGAAAGGAATTGGCAGACACAGAAGAATTTCATGAAACAATATATGAGCAAGAGCCTATGCTGATGAAGGAAGAAGTTCAGGCTGCTTTGAAGGAAATGGCAAAAATTAAGGCCCCAGTAATAGATGGTTTACCAATTGACATATTTCAGCTAACAGATGCTGCCCTGGACGTGCTCACCGAGTTGTGCCAAGAAATCTGGAAAACAACCACTTGGCCAACTCATTGGAAGAGATCTATATGTGTTCCCATCTCAAACCAAAGTGACCCAACAGAGTGTGGAAACTATAGAATGATCTCATTGATTTCACATGTAAGCAAGATTCTACTGAAGATTATCCAAAAATGACTGGAACAGCACATTAGCAGTGAACTGGCAGAAGTTCAGGCTCGGTTTAAGAGGGGTTGTGGTCCTAGGGATATTGTAGCTGATGTCAGATGGATCTTAGCTGAAAGCAGGGAATACCAGAGGAAAGTCTATCTGTGTTTCATTGATTATGCAAAGGCATTTGACTGTGTGGATCATAACGAACTGTGGCGGACTCTGAGAAGAATGGGAATCCCAGAACACTTGATAATGTGAATGGGAGACCTATACCTGGACCAAGAGGCAGTCATCAGAACAGAGCAAGGAAACACTGTATGGTTCAAAATTGGGGAGGGCATACATCAGGGATGTGCCCTATCTCCATACCTTTTCAACCTGTATGCAGAACAGATTATCCGGGAGGCTGGGCTCTATGAGAAGTGTGGTGTCAGGATTGGTGAAGGATTCATCAACAATCTGCCTTAGGCAGATGACACAACCCTGCTTGTTGAAACTGAGGAGGACCTGAAGCGCTTGCTGTAAAGGGTCAAGGACTGCATCCTCCAATATGGATTCAGGTTCATGTCAAGAAGACAAAGATTCTCACCACTGGACCAATCGGTAGCATCAGGATGGATGGTGAAGAGATTGAGATTGTTCACAGCTTTAATTTGCTTGGCTCCACAGTCAACAGTCTTGGCACCAGTAGCCAGGAAATTAAAAGACATATTGCAATGGGAAAGTCTGCTGTTAGGGGCCTCTCTAAAGTACTGAAGAGCAATGGTGTCTCTCTGGAGACTAAGGTGCGTCTGATACATTCCACAGTCTTTGCTATCACTTGTAATGCATCAGAGAGTTGGACAATGACTAAGGAAGATAGAAGGAGAATTGATGTCTTTGACCTATGGTGCTGGAGTAGAGTATTGAGGGTACCATGTATTGCTAGGCAAACAAACAGATTCATCCTGGAAAGGGTTAAACCGGGCGGCTCCTTGGAGACAAGGATTCTGGGGCTTTGTCTGACATACTTTGGACATGTTGTAAGGAAGGACTGGTCCTTGGAGAAGGACATCATGATTGGGAGGTTGGAGGGACAGTGCAGGAAGGGAAGGCCCTCTATGAGGTGGATGGATTCGGTGACTGGGATTATCAGGATGGGAATGTCAGAGACAGTGCGATTGGCACAAGACAGAGCAGAGTTTAGGGCTGTTGTACATAGGGTTGCTATGAGTCGCAAGCGACTCGACAGCACATACCAACAACAACAACAACTGTAATAACTGAGCAACGAATAACTCTTTCTGATACAGTTTCTCTGTGTATTCCTCCCATCTTCTTTTGATGCTTCCTGTACCATTCAATCTTTAATCTGTAAAATTTTTCTGTATGGAATCCCATACTTGATTTTTCACCCTCAGTTCCTTCAGCTTGAGCAATTTGCAACATTTTCTTCCCTTTTTGTTTTCTAATTCCAGCTCTTTAGACATCCTATCATAATATTTTGCCTTATCTTCTTGAGCCGTCCTTTGATATCTACCCTTCAACTTCAATTCACTTCTTTTTAATTCACTTTGGTTCAATTCACTTTTTTACTTTGTTTTGCTTTGAGTTGGGTTTTTTTGCCACTTTTGATGAAACTTTTTTTAACTGTTTAAAAACTTACATTAGTTCTTTGAACTAATTTAATTCTTATCATAGTTTTATATATAAAATTTCTGCAAAATTATCCCTCATAATGACTGTCCCAGGCATGTTGAAGAACAGTGACTCTGATTTGTCAGGCATCAATGAAGTATTAACAAGAAGGTAATTTTTTTCCCCTCTGAAAATTATTATTGTTGTTGATTACCTTTGAGACGAGAATGACTCATAGTGACCCTATGAACAAAAGGCCTGAAGCCTCTCTGTAACAATTGACATTTATCAAAGTTCATAGAATTTCCAGAGGAATGTAATTTAGGAAGTGTATGCCACTCCTGCTAAAAAGAAAATAGACTGTCTTAATAATAATGGGATGCAAAAGAAATAGAAGCAAAACAAAATTAGAAGTAAAGCAATATTGAATAAGGAAAAATCAAAGAAAAATTAAAACAGTGTTACCCATATTAGGAGGGTGAACTCCATTATAAGGGAAGACTTTGCTGACTGCATCCCAGTAGTGCACTAAGCAAATCCCTGGAATTGGTGTCATTAGACCTAATTTTGGAATAGAGCATTTGTTAGAATTGGCTAGAGTAAGTGATAGAAAATAAGAAACATTATGAAATCAGTTATATAGAAAAGAAAAATTATTTTTAATACATTAATTCTCAACTTCTGTCTTCCAAATTTAAATGGATGAGTT
Source organism: Elephantulus edwardii (assembly GCF_000299155.1). Classification (NCBI taxonomy): domain Eukaryota; kingdom Metazoa; phylum Chordata; class Mammalia; order Macroscelidea; family Macroscelididae; genus Elephantulus; species Elephantulus edwardii. Next base: position 4,416,669 of record NW_006399847.1, read on the forward strand.
CTGAAGCACAATGGTGCTTTATGTATGCAATGATAATATCCTTCTGAAAGCAGAATATAGATACATGCAAGAATTGAAGTTATTTCAAGAAAAAGTGCAACTGTAGGACAAAGCACAGGGGTGAAATCTGGCCTAGTGTTTAGTCTTTGAGAGAAACTTTGTCTGGGATATCAGATATATGAATAGAAGGAAGGATAAAATGTAGCTGAAGGAGAGAAAATACAAATAGAGAAGACTATTTTTTACAAAAGGAGTACATGAAATTATAAGTCAGACAGAATTGTATGTTCCAGAAATAGCAATGTACTAATTCCTTTCAACTGAAAGGATTACTTACACTCTAGAAAGGCAAACTATGATGAATAGAGATATGATCTCACTTAGAGTCACAGATCAAGAGAAATAAATACAAAAAAGCCACCATATATGTATAAAGGCATTTGACTGTGTGGATGACAACAAACTTTGGCTAACTTTAAGAAGAATGGGAATCCCAGAACACTTGATTGTGCTTATGTAAAACCTATACTTGGACCAGAAGGCAGTTAGCAGTCATCAGAACAGAACAAGGAAACTGCATGGTTTTCAATCCAGAAGGCTGTACACCAAGGATGCATCTTACCTACATACCTTTTGAATCTATATGCTGAACAGATCATCTGGGAGTCTTGGCGCTATGACAAGGAACGTGGCATCAAGATTGGAAGACTCATTGAGAACCTGCATTATGCAGATGACACAACCTTGCTTGTTGAAACTGAGAGAGCCTGAAGCACTTGTTGCAGAAGGTGAAGGACTGCAGCCTTAAATATGGATTGAAGCCCAACACTAAGAAAACAAACATTCTCACTACTGGACCGATTGAAACCATCATGATAGAGGGTGAAGAGATTGCGATTTTTAATGTCTTTCATTTGTTTGGCTCCACAATCAACACTCATAGTACCAGCAGTTCGGAAATCAAAAGACAAATTCCGTTGGGAATATCTGCTATCAGAGACCTCTCCAAAGTGCTGAAGAGCAACGATGTCAGTCAGGAGACTAAGGTCAGCCTAATACAGACCATGGTCTTTACAATTGTGTGCTATGCATGAGATAGCTGGACATTGACTAAGGATAACAGAAGAACTGATGCCTTCAAGCTGTGGTGCTGGAGAAGAGTATTGAATATACTGTGTACCACCAGGAGAACAAACAGATTCAACCTGCAGAGTGTGAAACCAGGAAGCTTCTTGGAGGCAAGGATTCTGAAGGTCGGTCTGACATACTTTGAGCATGTTGCAAGTAGGGACCATCCTTGGAGAGGAACATCATTCTGAGAGAGTAGAGGGATAGATCAAGAGAGGAAGACCCTGGATGAGATGAATTGACTCAGTGACTGGGGTAATGGGTATAGGTGTGGCAGAAGCAATAATGTTGGCTCAGGATAGAACAGGGTTCAGAGCTGTTGTACATAGGGTCTCTATGAGTTACAGGTGACTAGACTGTACACAACAACAACAATATATAAATACATGCACATAGAAAATATATAA
>NW_006399847.1:4422139-4423512 GCF_000299155.1 Elephantulus edwardii
CTCTATAAGAGCAATCTCTTTGTTCTAATAGCAGCCCATGGTACATTCAATACTCTTCTCTAGCACCACAACTCAAAGACATCAATTCTCTCTCTATCATCACTAGTCATTGTCTAGCTCTCTGATGCATTGTAAGTATTTGCAAAGACCATGACCTTAATCAGGTGCATCTTAGTTTTCATACTGTCATCAGTGCCCTTCAGTGCCTTGGAGAGGTCCCTGACAGCTGACTTTCCCAATGTAATCCGTCTTTTAATTTTCTGGCTCCTATTACCAAGAATGTTGCCATGCTATGTAAAATAGCTTTGATGCCTGCCCTGTCCTAATCGAGTCTCACTGACTCTGACACACCTACCTCCATTGCCCTAGTCACTGTATCAATCCATCTCATCTAGGTTCTTCCATTCCTGAGCTGTCCCTCCACCATTCTGATCATGATGTTCTTCTCCAAGGATTGATCTCTCCTTGAAACATGCTTAGAGTATGTAAGACAGAGCTTCAAAATCCTAGCTTCCAAGGAGAAACTTTGTTTCATTCTCTACAGGGCAGACCTGTTTGTTTTCTTGGTGGTCCATGTTCAAGGTTCTTCTCAAGTACCACAACTCAAAGTCATCAATTCTTCTGTGATTTTTAGTCATTATCCAGCTCTCTGATGCCTAACAATAAATGTGAAGACCATGGACTGGATCAGGCACACTTTATTCTTTAGATTGAATCTTTGCTACACATGGCAAAAAAAAAAATCCACCAATTTCTCCGCAGGAGAAAGATGGGTAATCTGCTCCCAAGCAATTAACTGCTTCTGAAAACATAGTGAACGGTTAGCTCTGGGTCTATTCCAACTTGACAATACACAGCAACAACAACTAGCATTGCTTGACTATTCAACTAATTTGAAAAGTTTTTAAGTAGTTATGATTCTCCGGATCCAATTTCCCCCTCTGCTTTATCTTCTGCACCTAATTTAAAATGTTTAAACTAGCCTTGACAGACTTGCAACTTACTTTGTTCTATATTTACAGCAATTGAAAAAGTCTTGTTTAGCATTTTTATAAATTATGGTAATGTTTAAATCTCTGCCTTCTCCATTTAGTTTTTTAATCACACAATGAAAAACTTTCTTTTTTTTTTTAATAGTGTGCTGGTTTTATTGGTGACAGAAGAAAATAAGTCTTTAATTTGTAAAAGGTGTTTGCTATATTTAATTCAGTATTTTTCTTATGTTTATTTTTCTCTTTCAAAATCTTCTTTTCTTTTCCTCCAATACTAATATCCACCATACGTGCATTTTATCCTGAAGGAAGACAGGAATGCTGTCAACAGGTCTTGACCAAGATGTTTCACTTGATGCCTCCTTTCTTCATGAAGAGTCT
>NW_006399847.1:4423972-4427303 GCF_000299155.1 Elephantulus edwardii
CCATTTGGAACACCAATGAAGTTATTAGTTCGGACAGGATTCTGGTAATCAGTATGTACATTAAAATGTTTTTCAAGTTTTACACCACTGAAAGCTTCATTATTTACTGTTCGTGGTTTTCTGTCATAAAAATGATCAGGATCTGCCATTTGAATTTCTCTTTTCCCTCGTTTTTGATTATTATAATCAATGGATTCTTCAAGAAATGGATTTTCTTTTGCCTCTGCGTAAGATGAACCTTTTCCTGGTCGACTTTGCATAGAGTTATCTCTTTTTTTAAAAGCACCTTCATTATGCTGAGAACTCAAAGCATATGTAGGCTCTTTAGTTCTATCATATCTTGAATATGGTCTATCACACTTGATTCTCTCTTCAGACCATACTTCATTTACTGAAGAAGTTGGCCTTTCAGAACCTCTGTTTCTAGGTAATCCACTACCTTCAAAAATGGACTTTGAATTTGGAGTGTCTCTTTGAAAACGAGGAGGCTTTTCATTTCTTAGCTGCCTGGTATCATTTCGAGGAGGATGTCTTGATTGATTATTATCTCTTACACCATTTTGTTCCACATTAGAAAATCTATGCTGTGCCTGATGAAGTTGTTGAGGTTGTGATTTAGGTTCTTCCACATTCAAATTTCCCATTTTAGACTCTAAGAAATCAAATAATGTGCTAGGTGCTGACGGTCTTGCATTTCCCAGGTCTTCTTCATCTTCAGATCTTACTCGCCCCCTGCCTTTTCCTTTACCTCTCAGAGGTGGACCCGTAACAGGCTTCAGTTTATTGCTATTAAGAAGTACATTCAATGCAGCTTCCAAGTTGTTGCCATTATCCGTAAGAGCTTGCCTTGATGCTTCCTTACTGAAGCCCATTTCTGTTATGTGCTTCAGAGCTTTCTCGTCAACCAGTTCTCTATAGACACCTTCATGTTTTCCTTCAGGTTTAGTTGATTTATCCTTCTGTAAAACTTCTTTATTTCGGTTACCACCAGTACTGATAATGATGAAAAATTTCTAATAAAAGTATGCATAATAGCTAAAATGGATAAAATAATGCTTTTGTGTTGTTTTTATTTAAGGAACTCAATGTCACATTGTAGTTCTTGGGAAAAAAATCATACATTAAGGAAGTATTTGTCATACAAAAAAACTTAATACTCATTGCCATCAAATTTGAACTGACTCATAACTGGCCGTCCATAGGTTTTCAAAGGCTATAAATCATAAAGGGAGAGATTATTCATCCCTCACCCCCCATAGAATGGCTGGTGGATACCCAAGTATGTAAAATTACATCTTTGTAAAAGAGCAAAGAGATCTGTGAGCAGCAGCATCCAGATGCATGACAGGGAGCTGGGCTGGGCCTGGATGCCCATGAGCTAGAACACTCAAACACACACTAGAATAGGGCCAAGACAATTGCCACTGGTGAGCACACAGATTAAAAATGGGCAGGAATGACTGAAGCCTGAACCATACTGGGAGTTAGTTAGAGGCTTCATGGCTTTTCAAATAGCTGTTCTTAATAACTTAGATAGTTTTATGTTTGCTTGCCCATCATTGACTCTTTTGGGTTCAATGCTTGTCTTTCAGATGTGCTAAAGCAGATCTCTCAAATTAAGACATATTTAGGGATAAGGATTGATCATCCACTTCTTAAAATCCTGTGAACAACTAGCTATGGAGGCTCAGCTTTCATAAAGGGAATCACATAAATGAAGTGGAATAGTTATGAACAACCACTAATAATTGGACTGTGGATTGTATGAGATATGAATATAGGAAAATTGGACATTATTAAAAAAGAAATGTATTTTTACATACTTGGCCTTGGTGAGCTGAGATGGATTGCAACGGGCCATTTTGAATCAAACAAACATATGATGTACTATGCCAGGAATGAAAAAGTAAGGGAAAACAGGGCTTCATTCATACTAAAAATGACCATTTCTAGATGTTTATAAAATTTGTTCTGCTAAGATTATTAGCGGACCAGTTGTAAGTAGTGTTGACTCAATATTGCCCAAAATGCTTTACTTGTTAAATTAGTCCTTGATTTCCATCATCAAAAGCTCCTCCTTTGTTCAATTCTCTAGTTCCTCCATGTCCCTTGGGGTTGGATGGTTTGCTAGGAGGTCACGGACAGTAGGTATGTAGACTGGTTTTGCATAAACTGGTGAGCAGTGGGCCAGGCTGGATGTAGTTGGATGCAAGCATGCATTCCACAAGAAAACACCATATAAGCCTCTAGTAGGGTGAGGTTTGTATTCCATCCTAATCTCTCCTTAATGCAATAACTGCTTCACTACAAAATAGACTGCTAATGATTTGTTAGGAAAGACAAATGAATGATAAACCTTAGATACCCATCCTAAAACACAATGTTTTGAGTGACAGGATACTATCTATTTACATAAAAGGAAGACTTGTTAATACTGACTATCATTCAAATCTATTAACAACTAGAATCAAGGGGAAGAGAAATATTTCTATCAACTATTGCAGTTTTAAATCCAATGAATATGCAACCAAGATTAATTAGTAATAATTAGTTAATGGGATGCAAGAAATCATTAGTCATAAAATATGAACCTGGTGACAGAAATGAGACTGGAGATAGAATGATAGAAATTTGTACAATCAATGATTTATACATTGTAAATACTTTTTAAAAAAAAATCCTGCATATGGTGACTATACACATGGACCTCACATGATGGACAGCACAAGAATGGGAGGAAACATTGGAGAAGGTCAGTATGAGCTGGGAAAACTAGGGCAGGTGCCGACTATGGAACAGGCCATTGGCTACTGATGTTGAGATTTAAATTGAAGATAAAGAAAATTAAAACAAATCCACAAGAATTAAAATATGACTATGGCATTAAAAACTATACCAAGAACAGGTTTAAGTCATTTGAAACTAATGAACAAAGACCAGATGATCTGTGGCATGATATCAAGAATATTAACTAGTATAAAAAAGAATGTAAAATAGACTGTTTATTAATGACTGTATGAAACACAATGTGAATGACAGATTGTATAAAACAATATATATGAATTAAAAAAGAAGACAAATATCCTTGAAAAAAAAAAGACTCATCAACAACTTACGTTATGCAGATAACACAACCGTGCTTGCTGAAACTGAAGAAGACCTGAAGAGGTTGTTGAAGAAGGTCAAGGACTGTAGTCTTCAATATGGGTTGAAGCTCAACATCAAGAAGACAAAGATTCTCTTTTTTTTAAAATTTAGGTTGTTTATTTTTCATTTCAATGAACATCTACAGAGATTTTGGGATTCCATTCATTCATTGTTGCACCCTTCT
>NW_006399847.1:4430842-4431741 GCF_000299155.1 Elephantulus edwardii
TGAAATAATTTATGTAGAATTGGTAACAGTTCTTCTGTGAATGTTTTATAAAATTCACTTGTAAAACCATCTGGTCCAGGGCTTTTCTTGGTTGGAAGTTGTTGTATTTTCTTTTTATCCATAGCATCTTTCAGTGTTTCAATTTGATGTTTGAATTTGGTCTTCAGTTCATTCAACTTGAGAAATGCCAAGCATGTTATTCCCTTTTGGTTTTCTAACTCCAAGTTCTTTGCACATTTTGTTATAACACTGTATTGTCTTCAGGAGTTTCTCTTTAAAATAATCTGTTCAACTTTTTAACTTCACTATTTCTTCCCTTTCTTTCTGACTTCTTGGAATTCTAGTGCAATATTCAGTCTCTTATGACATTCATCTTATTCTTTTCTTCCTTCTTTTTCTTTGTAACTACCTTTTGTTTTCTTCATGGATTGTAGTGGTTATGTGCCGTCAAGTCATCTGTGACCCATAGAAACCCTATGTACAGCAGTTCTGAAGCCTGTCCTGTCCTGAGCTAGTCTTAATAATTCCAACACACCAACCTCCATTGTCTCAAGTACTGTATTAATCCATCTCATCTGAAGTCTTCCTCTCCCTCACTGCTCCTCCACCATTCCAAGTATGATGTCCTTCTCTAAGGACCTGTCTCTCCTTGTCACATTCCCAAAGCATGTGAGACAGAGCTTCAAAATCCTAGCCTCCAAGGAGAAAGTTGTTTTCACCCCTCCAAGACAGACCTATTTGTTTTCTTGGCAGTCCATGTATGTTCAAGACTCTTCTCCAGCACCACAATTTGAAGGTATCAATTCTTCTTCTGTCATCCTTAGTCATTGTCCAACACTCTGGATCATAACAAGTAATTGAGAAGAGCATGGCCTGGATTAGGTGCACCTTAGTCACTA
>NW_006399847.1:4433659-4435174 GCF_000299155.1 Elephantulus edwardii
TCTAGTAATTCTTCCACAACTTTTTCAGTGCCTTTACTTGCTTCTTCCTTTTCTGGGATTCCAATAATGCGCATGTTATTTTTCTCGATGGTGTCCCACATTATTCTTAGTTTTTCTTCTTTTTCCTTCTTTTTTGAGTCTGCTTTTTGCTCTAGCAGATCAGTGGTGACAATTTTCCAGGAAGCATCAAGAGAAGATGGAAGGAGCATGTTTTGATACATACGTATTATGAGGAGGAATATAATTTGCACAAGATACAGAGAAAAACATTCATGACTAAGCCCTTAAATAAGATAACTACATTGTGACTTAAAACATAATAGTTATTTTCTTGGTGTTCTTACTGTTAATAATGCATGTTATCAAATCAACTACAATTCATAGTAACCCTACAAACAATATACAGCAGTGTTGTCCTGACCTGCTCCATTTTATTAATCTATGCTTGAGTCCATTGTATAGTCATTGGGTCAATCCATATTTTTTATCTTCCTCTCTTTTTCTGACCCTTTACCTAATATTTCCCAATATTATGTCTTTTTTTAATGACTAATCCCTCCTGAGTATATGACCAAATTATGTGAGGGAAAGTTTCATAATCTTTGCCTCCAAGAAGTCCATTGTTGTAGCCATGGTGTCAGTTTATCTTGCTGAGGGTTTTCCTCTCTTTTGCTAATTCTTTACCATAATCAAGGATGAAGAAACCAAAAGTTGTAGTTGACTCAAAGGCAATTAAGAACAGCAATAACCCTTGAGTTGAATTCAATTCATGGTGACCTCCATGTACAACAAAACTGCATGGTCCTACACCATCCTCATGAATGATTGCAGATGGGAATGATGAAGAACATAGGGTTTTGGTTGGCTGGCTTTTGGAAATAGATTCCCAGACTATTTTCCTACTTCATCTTATTCTGAAAGTTCTACTTAAATCCGTTTGTGTTATTGTTGAATAGTATGGAGTTGTAACCGACTTATTGTAGGTTCCAACCGATCTCTTGTTTGTTAATATCATGGAGGTGAGTTTCCAAAGGCAGTAAATACCATGAGAGGTGATTGCTCATCTGTCTTCCATGGAAGAGATGGTGGATTTGATCAGAGAAATACACAAGCTTACAGTAATAGGCAAATAGTGGCTATGCATAGAAGCTTAGCCAGGAATCAACCTTTTCCCCCCGCGTACAAGGCAAAAATGCTACTAGTGAAGCGCCACTGCTCTAGGTCATTCAAACTCACTACTTTAAAGTCAGTTCTGACTCATATTAAACCTTCACGGGTTTCCAAGGCTGTAAATAGCAACAGGACAAAACTGACTATCTTTATTCCTCAGAAGAATCGCTGATAGGTTTTAATTCCATGAGAAATGTGGCCTATTATGGCACTCTTCACTGAGGACTTTACCAGTGAAGCAATATCACAGATACTAAGATAAAAAATAATGCTTTTTCAGTAGGGATATTGTTGAAATGACCTGGCTTGATAGAGAAAGTGTTCTTAGAACAGTACTTCATATTA
>NW_006399847.1:4437989-4450985 GCF_000299155.1 Elephantulus edwardii
CCATTCATTCATTGTTGCACCCTTCTCCCCGCACAAAACCCTCCCCCCTCCCCCCCCATTTGCTCCTCTCCTTGAAAAGCAAAAGAAAAACTCCCTCATACATATTGGACTTTTGATTAGGGATTCACATTAGTAAGAAGGTTAAGCAGAAAAGTAGAGAAGATACAAGGAAAGGAAGTGACTACCTTTTTGTTTGTTTGTTTTGCAACTTGCTGTGTTATATTTAAATAATTATTTGATATGGAATCCATACACTTATTCATAATAACATGTAAACTTGTGAGACAAACAAAGGCAAATTCCTGTGCAGTATCCATACTGGGATTGTTTATCAGTCTCTGTTTCCACCTTTCTTTCTTTCTTCTTTTTTTTTTCTGGTACAAAGTTGTTTCTACTTTTCAAAATTCATGAGATAGTATTTTTCCCCCAACATTACAATTCAAAGGCGTTACAAAGTCTTTATTATTTATTGTCCGACTTTCTTAATCCACAGACTAGGTAAAAAAAATGGACTTAAAATCACATTTTTAGTGTATTAGATATTTCTTAACTTTTAAAAAAAGTTTTGTTTTACTAATTTTAATGAACATTTACAGAGATTTTGGATTTTTATTCGCTCATTGTTGCACTTTTTCAAAGAAATCATTTTTCTTTTACTTTTCAAAGAGAGGATAAACTGGTTGGGAGGAAGGGGGGGTGCGGGCAGAAAAGTGAGACTATGCAAAACTGAAACAAGTTGTCTGGCTTCTGATGCAGGATAAAATTAGTGCTTATCCGAACCGACTTTCAAAACTTGAGATTAGAGTATGTTCGTTCACTCATAACAATTACCTGGGTTCACAGGAGTAGAAGTGGGAGGACTACAGCAATGGAGTAATGACCTGAGCTTAAACTTGTTCTTTCATCACTGTCCACATTGCATGGAAAGATGTATGGATGGCAGTGAAGGGTTGTTAGCTTGAAGAGCAGGAGTCATGAAAACCCCTGACTTGTTGACTTAGACTCATGTGGGGCTGGAACTGAGTGAAGGGACTAACAGGTCTGGAACACAAGAAAGAATGCAGACTCCCGAGTTTGCAACTGATGTCCATTTGCACTTAGTTATGGATGGTCTATGGATGAGTTGACTTGAACCCAACATGATGAATAGAAGATGATCCATGCTGTGAACTGGAGTTTGTTGTTGCAACGTGATGACATGCTTTGGACTGGACTTGGCTTTCAGACACAGATGCTTAAAGTTTCCAAGTTGTATGGAAATTCTTCAGTAAAAGTGACTTGCTATTCCCCTGGAGTGCTTGTTTGATAGGGATAGAAAAATCAGGAATTGATTATCTAAAAGGGAGATATTAAGGCAAGAGGCATGCATTAGCTGGCTTTCATGCTTTCAGGAATTCGCTTAGTAAAATAAGGAGGGAGGGATCTTATAATATATATGAATGAAATTTAATGTAAATGAAAGATTGCATAAAACACAATGTACATTCATGAAACACAATGCATAAGAATAATACAAGTTTTAATTTAAAAATCACCTCAAACCTTAGCATATAGTAAGTAGTTCATAATTCTGGCCTTGAGCATTGTGTACCTTATGAATTCTACTCTATCCTGTAAGTTGAAACTGATCTAAAAAATGGGTTAATATAAGTTCAAATTGACAAAAGAAACTTGAAAAATTAGATGTGAAATGTAGAGGACATTGAGATCATTTTATTTAAAGAAGAACATTTCAGAGAAGAGAATTAGAATGATTTAATAATTTGAAAAAGTAATGAATGTCACTCAATTATACATGTAGAAATTGAGAATTGGTGCATGCTTTGGTGTGTATATTTTCAACAGTTCCTCTTTTCATATTTAACAAAAAAATAGAGAAACTATGTTTTATTGTTATGTGGCAACGAGTCTCTAATTATTCATTGTGACCCTGTGTATAATAACTTTGAACACTTCCCTATGCTGAGCCAGTCTCATTGACTCCAACACATCTATTACCATTGCCCCAATTACTGTGTCAATATAGAAAAGTTTATTCTTTCAATTTTGTTATTTTAGAGCTTTGCTTATAATAAAGTTTTTATTTAAGAAAACTTCAATTTCCACTAACATTCCCATTCAAAACATTTTCAGATATCTACATTCATATTTTAAAATTATTTCAACAAACATGAATCAAAGAAATGAGATAGTTGATGATAACTTTAAGCTAAAACTTACTTTATTAAAGTGAAAAAATAAGATAACTGTAAAAGTTATTTCTTCTACTATTTGCTCTTTATTTGTTGTGTAGCCAGTAAGCAATTAACTCAGAACTGCATACATTTTCCCCAGAGTATTTCTCAAGTATTCATTTTGGTCTTATCCCACTCCTTTCTAAAATAATTAGTTTAAGTAATTATTTTCTGAATGGTAACCAATGTTAACTTTTATTGAAAAGTGAAAGTATCAGAGAATTTAAAAACATGGTTATTAAGAAAAGCTTATCTCAAATTGTATACAAACTTCAAAATCTCAAACAGTTCTGGAGGCCTAGTAGTATGGCTTTGTGGTCCTAATCCAAAGGCAAGCAGTTTTTGCAGTTTTGCTGGAAAAAGATGGACTAGCTCCTCCTATGTGTTTTAGTGCCTGTGAAAACCCACTGAAGGGGAGCTGAGAGTAAATTTCACACTCGATGGAATATAAAAACAATTATGTGTTTATCTATCTACAAAATATGTCCTAGAAAGGGTGAAACCAAGTTGCTCCTTGGAGGCAAGGGTTTTGAAGCTCTGTCTCACATATTGTGGGCATGTTATTAGTAGAGACCAATCCTTGGAGAAGGACATCATGTTTAGAAGGGTTGAAGGGCAGGGAAGGAGAAGAAGACCCTAGATGAGATGGATTGACTCAAGACTGGCGTAATGGGAGTAAGTATGTTGGAGACAAAGATTGGCTCAGAATAGAGCAGGTTCAGAGCTATTGTAGATAGGGTCACTATGAGTCATAGATGACTTGATGGCGCATAACAACAACAACGTACATCCTTTTACAAAAGATCATTCACATATAAGTTTTTGTTGTTGTTGTCATCATGTGCCTTCGAGTTAGAACTGACTCATAACTGATCACCCAGCAGAATTTTAAAGGCAGTAAATCACAAGAGATTTCTCAGCTTTCTCAGACAGAGCCACTGGTGGATTTCTTCCTCCAGCAGCACACTTTATACATATAAATAGTACCAAAGAGTAAAATTTATGCATGTAACTGTTATATGAAATAAATTCTTAGCATGAAGCTTACACTGCATTTAGAACTATTGTAAATTGGAAGATGGAAAGTAAAAGAAGTAGTGGAGTATGTATAAACAAACATTTGCTTCTTGGGTTGCTTAGCAACAGCATTTAGAAGGGAAGAGGTAGTAGATTTCACCATGTAAGTGTTAGCTGAATTTAGCAAAAGAAGAGAAGTGGAAAACTCTGATCCCAGAAACTTTTCCTTATGTCAGGATGAATCCATTCTGATGCCTGAAATGTGTTTAATTAATGTATTTAAGTAATTCTAATAATGACCCAAGGTTGGTAACTACTGTCATGAAAGTTTGTGATTGATAGATAGTAACTCTCATTCTATGCTGTACTGTACAGATTCTTTTTTTATATATTTTTTAATTATTTTCTGTGTGTGTACCATCAAATTGGATCTGACTGGTACAGGAGGAGATGGCCCCTCCTTCTCCGGCAGAGCATCTGGTGGATTTGAACCGCATATCTCTGGGATTGCAGTGCAGCTTCTTGCCACTAGGCCACCAGAGCTCCCCTTGAATAAATTTTAAAAAATTAAATTAATTATAAAATCCTAAACAATTAGATGCTTTTTCAGCCACAAACTTACTCCTCTTACCAGTCTTCATTTCTACCTTCTACTGAATGAAACACTTTTCCACACATGGTTTTATATAATCTTGACTAAATTCTACCCTATACTCTGCCATTTAATTCCCTGGATATTATTTCTCTTTTATCCTTCCTTGTCTAGTTTCAGGTCTCAAACTTGTGGTATTCTCTCTTCATTACTTTCTCTATATTCCATTTATTACAATAATAATTATTCATTTCCCCTCCAACAGAACTCTATTTATTTGTGTACAAGCATTCACTTAATGTTACAGATGAAAAGTGGTGCAAGAAAAGCAACTTTGAATATAAACAGTCACGAAGCTGTGATACCAGTGGTCACTAGGCACCACAACTGGGGAAAAGAAAGCCATCTGTGAGTGCAGCACGGGCTGGGGAAGAGAAAGGGAGGCACAGGAGGCAGATCTCAGACAGTGACAAAAACTGTTGTACTGCTGCATGTTCTGCTTGAGGATATTGGAGTATGGGCCCAGCACACGCTCAAACCTGGGTTGGTCCAGCTTTGTGCACTTCAAGGGGCCACACGCGACCACCATGGAGGCACGAGGACGATCTCAACAAAGTAGTCAGAGGGGCCCAATCTTCCCACTTCAACAAACTCTTCTTTTTCTGACTGACGTTGTAACACAGCAGCTGAACACTCTAAAATAATGAAGAACTCATCCGTTGGTTCTCCCTGCACCAAAATTTTCTGCCCATCTTCAAACAAGACTGGCTCCAGTGCATCAACCACCATGAGATGTTCCCACTTATCCAGATATTCTAAAATAGACACGTCCCATAGGCCTGTAAACTCCACGAAGGTAGAAATTTAAAGTCTGTTTAATTGGAACTGGTCATTTCTAGCAAATTAAGATAGAATTAAGGATGCTGCATTCCACCCTTAATTCGCTTATAATAGTTTGATTTATCAGACCATAGAGATAATGAATCTTCTATGCATTGTTGTTGTTTGTTGTTATGTGCCGCTGAGTTGCTTGCAACTCATAGTGACCCTATGTGCAACACCCCTAAACTCTGCTCTGTCCTGTGCCAATCACACTGTCTCCAATATACCCATCCTGATTACCCCGGTCACTGAATCAATTCACCTCATAGAGGGCCTTCCCCTCCAGTGCCGTCCCTCCATCCTCCAAAACATGATGTCCCTCTCCAAAGACTGATCCCTCCTTAAAACATGCCCAAAGTACATCAGACAAAGCCTCAGAATACTTGCCTCCAAGGAGCAGCATGGTTTTAACCCTCTCCAGGATGAATCTGTTTGTTTTCCTAGCAGTCCATGGTACACTCAATAATCTTCTCCAGCACCACAGCTCAAAGGGATCAATTTTCCTTCTATCCTCCCTAGTGACTGTCCAACTCTCTGATGTATAACAAGTGATTGCAAAAACCATGGCCTGTATCAGACACACCTTAGTCACCAAAAGACACCATTGCTCTTCAGTACTATGGAGAGGCCTCTAACAGCATACTTTTCCATAGCAATATGTCTTTTAATTTCCTGGCTGCTGTTGCCAAGAGTGTTGATGGTGGAGCCAAGCAAACTAAAGCTGTTAACAATCTCAGTCTCTTTACTATTGATCCTGATGCTGCCAATTGGTCTACTGGTGACAAACTTTGTCTTCTTGACATTGAGCCTCAATCCATATTGAAGGCTGCAGTGCTTTGACCCTCTGCAGCAAGTGCTTCAGGTCCTCCTCAGTTTCAGCAAGCAAGGTTGTGTCATCTGCATAACACAGATTGTTGATAGATCTATCACCAATAATGACCCCCCCCATATTTCTCCTCATAGAGTCCAGCCTCCCAGATGATCTGTTTTGCATACAAGTTGAAGAAGTATAGAGACAGGACACATCCCTGGTGTACGTCCTTCCCAATTTTGAACCACACAGTGTTTCCTTGCTCTGTTCTGACAACTGTCTCTTGATTCAAGTATAGGTTTTGCAATAGCATGATCAAGTGTTCTGATATTCCCATTCTTCTCAGAGTCAGCCACAGTTTATGATCCACACAGTCAAACACCTTTGCAAAAATCAATGAAACACAGGTAGACATTCTCCTGGTATTCTCTGCTTTCAGCTAAGATCCATCTAACATCAGCTATAATATCCCTAGTACCATGACCCCTTCTAAACCCAGCCTGGACATCTGGCAGTTTTGTTCCAGTCATTTTTGGTTAATCTTCAGTAGAATCTTGCTTGAATGTGGAATTAATGATATTGTCTACAGTTTCCACTCTGTTGGGTCACCCTTCTTTGGAATGGTCTCTTCCAGTCATTTGGCCAATTGGTTGTTTTCCAGATTTCTTGGCACAATTTGGTGAGCACATCCAGGGCAGCATCTGTTAGCTAAAATATGTCAGTTGGTATACCATCTATTCCTGGGATGTTACTTTTTGCTATTTCCTTTAAAGCAGCCTGAACTTCATTCATCACCATAGGCTTTTGCTCATATGTTTTTTCATGACATCCTTCTGTGTCTACTATTCTTTTCATACAGTGACTCAGTATATTCTTTCCATTTTCTTTTAATACTTCCTCCATCATTTAATATTCTGCCTAAAGCGTCCTTGATTATAGCAACTCAAGGTTTGAATTTGTTCTTCAGTTCCTTGAACTTAAGATATGCTGAGTGAGTTCGGCCCTTTTGATTTTTCTGACTCCAGCTCCTTGCACATTTCATTGCAATATTTTACTTTGTCATCCCTTGCTGCCTTTTAAAATCTTCTGTTTAGCTCTTTAGTATCTTGAATTCTTCCTTCTGCTTTGGATTCTCTGTTCTCCAGTGCAAAATTAACTGGTAATGACCACTTTGAAACAGAAAATCCAATGATCTATTATTCTGGGAGTAGAAAAAAATAGAAGAAAAATGATATTGAATTAAATATTAAAAAGAAAATTTCAAGATATGCCCTGAAGTACAATTCTGAGAGTAGTAGGAACCACCTGAAAGTTGTAAAATGACTGAGGATGGCAGAAAAATTGATGGCTTTGAATGGTGGTACTGTAGAAGAGTACTGAATATCTCATGGATTGCCAAGAGAACAAACAAGTATACAAGTGCAACCAGGTTACTTCTTGGAGGTGAGGATGGTGACAGCTTCATCTCACATATTTTGGATATGCATTAGGAGAGACTGGTCCTTAGAAAAAGACATTGTGTCTGAAGGATCATGAAATGGAGATGGAAGAGTCAACCAAAGGGTGAAAAACCCTCATTTGATAGGTTGACACAGTACACAATGATTGTTCCAATGAGCTCTAATATATCAGAGTTTCTGAGGATAGTATGGAAAACAAAAGGCTCAGATCCATTGTCCACAGGGTCAGTATGAGCTATAGTTTACCTAATAACAACATTTATGCAGGACACAATTCAATTCATTATGAGCACTTAAGTAATTCTTTTTTCAAATACTGTAAAAGTGAGAAATGTAAGAACTTATCTATACATGTTCTCTCATTTTCTCTATATAGAATTATTGTTAAGTGAATTTGAGTCCATTATGGCACACAACAACAACAACAACAGGAAGGCTGTTGATGGTGGACCCAAGAAGGAGGAAATTGACAATTTTACTCTTTTCTCCATCTACCAGAGTGTTGATTATTGGTCTTCTTGTTGTTGAGATGCAATCTATATTGAAGGCTGAAGTCTTTGATCTTCTAAAGCAAGCATTTTAAGTCCACTTGACATTCAGCAAGCAAGATTGTGTCTTGACATAATGGAAATTGTTGATGAGTCTTCCTCTGATTCTGATGCCACATACTTTTTTATAGAGCCCATCTTCTTGGAAGATTTGTTAAGCATACAGATTGAATACATATAGAGAAAGAATACAACGATTTCTGATTTTAAACAATGTAGTTTTCTACAGATAACAGCTTCTTAGTTTCGGTGTAAGTTTTGTATGAGCAGAATAAAGTGTTTTGAGATTCTCATGATGTCAGCCCATAGTTGTTATGGTCCACATAGTCATTTGCTTTTGCATAGTCAGTAAAGCTCAAATACACATTCTTCTGGTATGCTGTGCTCTCAGCCAGAATCCATCTGACGTCAACTATACTCTTTCTCTGTGTGTGTGTGTGTGTGTGTGTGTGTGTGTGTGTGTGTATTTAGAAGCCAGGTGTGGCAGCCACTTCCTAATCAACATGTCTCTGAAAACTCTATGGACTTTGAGAAACAAACCCTTGCCATCAGTGTCATTAGACCTGTATGTTTGCTTGTCCTTATAGTTTGTTCCTAAGGATATTATTTCTCTGTCATTTTCTTGTTTTGGGAAAATGTTTTTGCATATTGCTGCTCTTTGTAGCTTAGGGACATATTTGTTTGCTTGTTTATCATCTGTTCTTTTGAGTACAGTGCTTGTCTGTCAGATGCTATACTAAAGCAGAGCTCCCAGATTAAGTAAGACTAAGAAGAAGGATTAGCCATCTAGTTCTTAAATAACAGGATAAACCCAGCCTGGGGTTCCCACTGAAACAAACAAACAAACAAACAAACCCTATGAACAATAGAGCACAATTAGACTTTTAGATAATAGCACTGGAGGCAGTCATCATATTGGAAGACATAAAAAATGAGGAGGAATAGTTGCAAATATATACAGTAATAATTGGAATATGGAACATACAATGTGTGAATACAGGAAAATTGGACATTGTTAAAAATGTAACACAAAAAGATTGACAATAGTAGGCATTAGTGAATTGAGATGGACTGGTAGTTGCAACTTTGAATCAGAAAATCATATGAGCTACTATGCTGAGAATGAAAGAATGAAGAAATATAAGACTGTATTCATAGTCAAAAAGGCTATTTCTATATTCACCCTAAAGTATAATATTGTGAGTGACAGGATAATACCCATATGCATACTGGAAGATCTTCTAATAATACTGTGTTGTTGTTATGTTCCATTGAGTCTCCTGCAACTCATAACTGCCCTATGTACAACAGCTCTATCTTGTGCCAATCTTATTGTCTCTGACACACTCTCCTCCATTATCCCAGTCACTTAATCAATCCACCTCATTGACAGTCTTCCTCTCTTGTGCTGTCTCTTCACCCTCCCAAGTATGAAATCCTTCTTTAAGGACTGGTCCCTCCTTGCAACATGTCCAATGTATGTCAGATGAAGCTTCAGAATCCTTGCCTTCATGGAACAGCCTGGTCTCACCCTCTCTAGGATGAACCTGTTTGTTCCCCTAACAGTCTATGGTATATTCAATACTCTTCTCCAGCACCACAGCTCAGAGACATCAATTTTGTTTCTATCATCCCTAGTCATTGTCCAGCTTTTTGATGCATAGTAAGTAATTGTAAACACTATGGCCTGGATCAGGCACATTTTAGTCTCCAGACTGACATCACTGAAAACACACTTTCCCAACACAATTATTATTATTTATTTTTATTTCCTGGATACTGGTACCAAGAATGTTGATTGTAGAGCCAAGCAAACTAAAGTTGTTAATAATCTCAATCTCTTCACCATCTATCATGATGCTGCCAATTGGCCCAGTGGTGAGAATCATTTTCTTGACGTTGAGCTTCAATCCACATTGAAGACCGCAGTCGTTGACCTTCTGCAACAAGTGCTTCTGTTTCTCTTCAGTTTCAACAAGCAGGGTTGTGTCATCTGCATAACACAGATTGTTGATGAGTCTTTCTTTAATCCTGATGCAACAGTTCTCTGATTTATATATACAGTCCAACACCTATTGCCACAGAAGAGGAAGTAGAAGAGTTATAACAACTTTTGAAATTGGAAATATTTCATTAATAATAATAATTAGTGGCTGGAATGAAAAAGTTGGGAACAAGGAAGAAGAATGAGTAGCTGGAAAACTGGACTTAAAGAAATGAGGTTGGAGATAGAATGATAGAATTTTGTATAATCAATGATTTATTCATTGAAAATACCTTTTATGAAAACACAAATGATTACTATACACATGATACTCACCTGATGAACTACTCAGGAGTAAGAGTGATTACATCTATGGGAAGAACTGTTGGAGAAGCTCAGTATCACATGTGAAAACAAGATCAAGTGTTGACTGTAGAACAAACCATCAACTTGTCATGTGTAAGTTCAAACTGAAGTTAAAAAAAAAATGAAACCAAATCTACAAGAATCAAAATGTGAACTTGAGTTTATCCCACCTAAATTTTAAAACCATCTCTAAAACATGTGTGAGGCACTGATCAATAATGAATGAAGACAAGATGAAATGTGAGACAATATCAAGGATATCATCCATGAAGAAAGCAAAGACAGAGAGGATCACCAATTTTGTATAATATTTCATGAGTTTCTTGTCTTTTAGTGCACATAGTATTCCATCATATACCACAGTATCTCTATCCATTCGTTTGTTGATAGGTACTTGGGCTGTCAACTCTTTAATATTATGAACAAAGCAGAAATAAACATGGGTGTGCATATATCTGCTTGGGTGGCAATTCTGGCTTCTTTAGGGTATTCCCAGTAGTGGAATTGATGGGTCAAATGGTATTTCTATTTCCAACTTTCTGAGAACTGCTTTCCATAGTGTTGCACCATTTTACACTCCCACCAACAGTGAATAAGGATTTCAATTTCTCCACAACTTCACCAGCATTTGTTGTTTGCTGCTCTGGTGAATTTTCCTATTCTTAATGGACATTATGCTGAGTGAAATAGCTCAGTCACAAAAGGACAAACATTGCACAATGCCACTGTTGTAAAATGGGGCTGATACTGGGGTTTGGATGGAAACTAAGAAAAGGTGATAAATAATGAACATTGCATCGAAACAAATGAGGGAGAGAGCTGTTTAAAAGGAATGTATGATTAGGTATTATTTTCATGACAAGAGTTCAGAATAAGAGCTGCATAGTAAAGTGGACTGGGGGTAGGGTGGCTTTGTATAACACTGAAAAAATTTTTTTCTTTTCAAAGAGAAAAGCAAACTGGGAGAGGGATGGGCAGGGAGGAAAATGTGCAACAGTGAATGACTGGAAATCCAAATTCTCTATAAACTTTATTAAAATTTCATTTAAAAAAACCCCAAGATTGATGCAATAAGATAGTCTGAATATTGTGCAGGAACACTGACAAACCAAAACTAAGGGGGGGAAAGGAAAAAAAGTAAAGAAAAAATTTTAAAGGACAGCCTGTGAAGAAAAGCAAAATATTGTAATAAAGTGTGCAAGGAACTGGAGTCAGAAAATAAAAAAGGCAGGAACTCGTTCAGCATTTCTTAAGCTGAAGGAACTGAAGAACAAACTCAAGCCTCAAGTTCCAATACTAAAAGATGCTATTGAAAAGATCTGAAGTGATCCGGGAAGCATAAAAGAAGATGTAGGAATACCTGTAGTCATTGCACCAAAATGAATTGGTTGACTCAGATCCATCTCAAGAAGTAACATAGGATCAAGAAACAATGGTAATAAAGGGAGAAAATCAAGCCACTCTGAAGGCATTAGCAAAAAATAAGGTCCCAGAAATTGATGAAATACCAACTGATATATTTCAACAGACAAGCGCAGCCCTAGGTGTGCTCACCAGGCTTTGCAAAAAATCTTGAGGATAGCTACCTGCATAACTGATTGGAAGAGATTCATATTTATACAACCTTCCTCAATAAAACTAAGGAAGACTTGACAGTTTTGCTGCAGAAGAGTAAAGACTCAAGCCTTCAATGTGGATTGCATCTTAACATCAAGAAAATAAAAATCCTTACCACCAGGCCAAAAAGGTAGCAGCATGATAGATAAGAAAAGATTGAAGTCAATAGTTTCATCTTGCTTGGGTCCACAGTCTGTTGGTACCAGCAGTCAGGAAATCAAAAGGTGCTTTGTAACTGGAAAATATGTTGTCTAAGACACTAAAGAGCAACCTCATCATTTAATGACTAAGGCATACCTGTTCAAACCCATGGTCTTCTCAATTGCTTGCTGTGCATTTAATAGCTGGAAAATGACTAGGGATGACAGAAGAATTTATGCCTTTGGTCTCTGGTGCTGGAGAAGAGTATTGAATATACTGTGGACTGCCAAGAGAACAAACAGGTTCAGGTTTGTGCTGGAGAAGGTGAAACTGATTCCTCCTTAGAGGCAGGGATTTTGCAAGTCTGTCTCCCACACTTGGAGCTTATTGTCAGGAGGGAGCGGTCTTTGAAAAGGGACATCAAGTGTAGAAGGGTGGAAGGTCATAATAAGAAAGATCTTAGATTGTGACAATGGAGGTGGGTGTGTTGGAGACAGTGAGATTGGTTCAGGTTAGATCAAGTCACAGAGTCGTTGTTCATAGGGATTCTCATAGCTCATAGTTAATACATTTTTCACAGTAGTTTCATAGTGTTTCAACAGCACTTAACAACAACAACAACAGCAACAGGAACATACTCTACAGAGTAGTAGTCCATGAAATTTGAGGATATTGTCCATGATAAAATTTCATAGAAGGGTATGGATCAAGAAATAAATTGTATTTAAAAAATTTCTCAGTATCTGGTCCTAGTATGTAATATAATAAATTATCTATTACTTGACAGTGAGTACACTATGCTGTTGTTATGTGCTGATGAATAGCTTGAAACTGATAATGACACTATGTACAACAGTTTTGAACCTTGCTCTGTCCTGGGGCAACCTTACTGTCTCTGGCACATCTAACCCCATTACCCCAGTGACTGAGTAAGTCCATCTCACTAAAGGTCTTCCTCGCCTGCACTGTCTCTCCACTCTACCAAGCCTGATGTGCCTCTCCAAGGACTGTTCCCTTCTTGCAACATGCTCAAAGTATGTCAGACGGAAAATCAAAATCCTTGCCTCCAAGGAGCAGCCTGGTTTCACTCTCTCTAGGCTGAACCTGTTTTTGTTCTCCTAGCAGCCTACAGTATGTTCAATACTCTTTTCCAGCACCACAATTCAAAGAATAATTCTCCTTTGTGGAAGATCTATTCTCACTCTGTGTTATGCAGATGACACAACACTGCTTGCTGAAACTGAGGAGGACCTGAAATACTTGCTGCAGAGGGTCAAGGACTGCAGCCTTCAGTATGGATTGAGGTTCAATGTCAAGAAGACAAAGATTCTCACCACTGGACCA
>NW_006399847.1:4454285-4456134 GCF_000299155.1 Elephantulus edwardii
TTTTTTACTAATTTTTTAACATTTTTCTTTTATTATTTTTTGTGTGTGTATGTACCATCAAATCAGATCTGACTGGTACAGGAGGAGATTGACCCTCCTTCTCCAGCAGAGCATCTCGTGGATTCGAACTGCATGCCTCTGGAATTTCAGTGCAGCTTTTTGTCAGTACGCCACCAGAGCTCTCTATATTTTGTTTTCTTATTGCTGTTTAGGGATCCTTAGTATAACAGAATTATTAACATTTTATTATAGATGAAGTAAAATATTATATAATAAATTGTCTGAAGAGCTGGAGTTAGATAATAAAAAGGGAAAAACTCAATTGCTATTTCTTAAGTTGAAAGAAATAAAAAACAAATTCAGGCCTTGAGTTGCAATACTGAGTGATTCAATCTTGAATAATCCAGGAAGAATAGAAAGAAAATGTAAGGAACACACAGAGTAACTGTACTGAAAATAATTGGTTGACACCAAAAAATTTCAGGAAGTACATATAAACAGGGACTTCAAGGATTAAGGTGATCAAGGCTGGAACTTCCTGCATTAAAGAAAAAACATACCCCCTGCCTTGGGACAGCATAACCTTGATTCTCATACTAAAACTGCCTTCTAATAAAGATGTGGGTATGGAAACAAGATGGTCAACAAATAAGAAAAGGACCAGTAAAAATTCTTGGAGTCCAGTTGCTAATGCAAGAAAAAGTTTTCAATAAAAGCTATAAGGATGTGCATACATGTGAGTAGGAAACTCAACCATGAGTTCCTCTCCCCTTACCTCTTGACTAAAAAAAGCCTTGTGTAGTTCATTTTGATCACGTGGCACTTTCTGCTGGTCAGAGAAGTGTGACATATGGCAACCCTGACATTGTATGTGAGCCACACAGACCCAATGGTGACAAAGAAAGAGGAATCTGTGTTGAAGACCCTGGCCAAAAATAAGGTGCCAGTAGTAGATGGGCTAGTGATTGACATGTTTTAACCCACAGATGCACAGATGCAGCCCTGGACATGCTCATTAGTCCATGCCAGAAGATTTTGAGAAGAGTAACCTAGCTGACCAACTGAAAGAGATCCATATTTACACACATTCCTCCAAAAGGTGATCCAACAGAATGTGAAAATTATTGAATAATACCATTAATTAACATCATAGGCAAGCGAAATGTTGCTGAAGATTGTCCAAAACCTTTGGACATTGAGAGGGAACTGCTGGAAGTTCAAGCTAAGCTTAGAAAAGGCTGTAGAATATTCTCACAGGAATTTATTTTTAAAATGTACAGGAGAATAATTTGTACTCTTTACCCCACTTCTGTGAACAGTAATATCTGGTTTAATAGCAGCACACCATTAATACCAAGTGTTATGGATTTATTGTGTATTCCCTGAAGAAATACCACACTCTTAATGCATATTAACAGTGAACATTACTTTGCTTAGAGATGGGATCTTTGAAGGTGGGTGTTATCAGTTAACAGAAAGTCATACCTGAGTAAGATAAGTTCTAATCAAAGACAAGTGGTGTTCTATGAAACAGAATAGTCAAGATGAATACACAGAGAAGATGGTTATGTGATCATGGAGACAGAGAATGAAATGATGCAACAATTTCAAGTCGATGCACGTCTAAGAAGAGTAGGAGCAGGAAGATAGGAGAAAAGAAGTTCTTCCCTTTAGAGATTTCAGAGTGAACATAACCCTGCTGACACCCTGTTTTCAGATGTACAGCTCCAGAACTGTTGGACAATAGATATGTCACTTTATATTACAGTTTGTGAAGTAATTAGTTATGATAATCTAATGGTGTCTCTCTGGAGACTAAGGTGTGTCTGATACAGGCCATGGTCTTTGC
>NW_006399847.1:4456234-4461017 GCF_000299155.1 Elephantulus edwardii
GGTGGAAAAATTTGCTGTTACGGACCTCTCCAGGGTACTGAAAAACAATGGTGTCACTCTGGAGACTAAGGTGCATCTGAAACAGGCTATGGTCATTTCAATCACTTGTTATGCATCAGAGAGTTGGATAATGACTAAGGAGGATAGAAGAATTGATGCCTTTGAGATGTGGTGCTGAGAAGAGTATTGAATGCACCATGGTCTGCCAAGATAACAAACAGATTCATCCTTGAGAGGGTTAAACCAGGCTACTCCTTGGAGGCAAGGATTCTGGGGCTTCGTCTGACAAACTTTGGACATGTTGTAAGGAGGGAGAGGTCCTTGGAGAGGGATATCATGCTTGAGAGGGTGGAGGGACAGTGCAAGAGGGGAAGACCCTCTATGAGGTGGATCAATTCAGTGACTGGGGTAATCGGGATGGGTGTGTCAGAGGCAGTGCAATTGGCATAGGATAGAGCGGAGTTTAGGGCTGTTATACATAGGGTCGCTATGAGTCGCAAGCTACTCAATGGCACATAACAACAACCACAATCATCCCTAGTCATTGTCCACCTTTCTTACTCATAGCAATTAATTGTGAAGATCAAGATCAGGTGCACCTTAGAAGTATGTAGTCCTTGGAAAAAGATATCAGGCTGGGAAAAGTAGAGGGCCGGGGAGGACTTTTAGTGAAATAAATTGACATAATTATCCTAACAATGGGCTAAAAAGCATGGCAGAAATCATGAGGATAGCACAGGACAGGGCAAGTTTCTAACTTGTTGTTCATAGGGTTGTTGTAAGTTTTAGTTAACTTTACAGCCCTTAGCAATAGCTATTTTCTTGTGTTCTATAACACTTGGAAGCATCTAAAAATAACAATAACAACAATTTTTTGATTGTTTCTGTGCTCCAAACAGAACACAACTGAAATATGATTTTATTAAAAGTTCAACCCGAGCCCATCCTCACACTCTGCCCCCACTTCCCCCCCCTTGAACCCCCAAACATAGTTTACTAGTTATCCTATTTTTACAATAATGGTCTTATGCAATATTTGTCCTCATGAGACTGATTTAGTTTACTCAGCATAATGCTTTCCAGTCTCTCCCAAGTTGTAGATTTTTCTGAAAACATTGCTCCTGAGTGCTGCATAGTAAACCATTGTGTGAATATATTATAATTTCTCAATCCATTTGATTGTGGTTATACATTTGGGCTGTTTCTATGTTCTTGCAATGGTGACTAATGCTCCTATGAGCATTGGTGTAAAAATCTCCGTTTGTGTCTCAGTTCTAATTTCCTTGGGATATATTCCAACCAGTGGAATAACTGGGCCATATGGAATTTTTATGTTCAGCTTTCTGAAGAAACATCATGGGCTGCACAATTTGGTAGGTGGAGGGAGAGGGTAAAGGGAATGGAAAAGATTCAATGGGGACTTGAATAAATGGGATAATGGGGGCCATTGTTCATTGGTGCTTAATTGTATAAAACACAATATATGGGAATTATTTTATGCAACACAATGTGAATGAAGGAAAGTTTGAAACAAATATAATCACTTTTTTTAAAAAAAGTCCAACACTTAAAGACTTAACTCAAGAAAAAAATATTTGAAGACAATATTTGAAGATAAGTTTGGAATGGAAGTGCCAAAAAATCAGTGAGGCTACGCTCTAGGTCTCAGAAAAGGAAATGGTGTCCTAATATAAACTCTAGACTAGACATTTTTGATGAGTAAAATAAGAAGATGATATTTGGAAAGTTATCCAAAATCTACCAATAAGCAAAAGGAAAAAAAAGAAACAAAATAAAAAAGTGAAACTTTTGCATATGGATATTTCACCTATATTTTATACCTAGTTAAATTATTGTATGAACAATAAACCTTACATAACCTCTAAAGTGTGTGTGTGTTGTGTGTGTGTGTGTGTGTGTGTGTGTGTGAGAGAGAGAAAGAGAGAGAAAGTGAAGGAAGGAGAGAGAGAAAGAGAGAGAGAGAGAGAGAGAGAGAGAGAAGGAATTCATCAAGGAAATTGCATAAGCAGTTGGGAAGTCTCAAATCTATGAGTCAGGTATCTGATTCAATTAGCAATAGAGATTGATAAAGCCAAACTTGGTAAACCAGTTGATTGCCAGTTCTTTCACAGAGGCTAACAAATTCCAAGATTAGCAGACAATATAACAGGCTGTCAGTTCAAGTTCAAAGAACTGGATATCAGATGACAACAGCTAGTAGATGCAGGATCTGAACAGAGTAAAAAGCTAGAGAACTTTGCTAGAATGTCCATGTATATTGGATGTATGCTACACCCCTCAGAAAATGATCTTGCACTTGCTTGCAGCAGATTTAAACAGGAAGATTGTGATAATGTATCAAATCTTATTTTGGCAGTGACCATGTTAAAACTAGCAAGCTAAAGATATATATGTAGCCAAGATGACATGCAACCTTAACCATCACAATTCCCATCTGACTTTTTATTTTCTAATAACCTTCCATAACCCACAGTCAAACAGCTAACCTAGGATATAATATTTGAAAAGTCTCCACATACATTACCAAATAAAAACTTGAACTAATGGGTGGAGGGACAGCACAGGAGGGGAAGGCCCTCTATGAGGTGGATTGATTCAGTGACTGCGGTAATTGGGATGGGAGTGTCAGAGGCAGTGAGATTGGCACAAGACAGAGCAGAGTTTAGGGCTGTTGTACATAGGGTTGCTATGAGTCGCAAGCGACTCGATGGCACATAACAACAACAAACAACAGTGTAACACAGATGATAAGGGAGATGGTAGAGCAAGAGGAAAAGCCTTCTGTGTTTGTAATACTTAATCTAAAAAGCAAATTTTTTTTAGATATTTTACACCTTTAATTCTATTATTGATATATTGAATAATCTGAAACAGTAATGTATGCAAGGAAAAAAAATTGCTTCTTAGATGATTAGTGAGTTTTCTATTCCAAAACTACTTTATGGTCCAAAATAAATAGTTGCCTAGTTACAGATTGCATAATAAATCTTTTGAAAAATACATGTATATTTCAATATGTAACACTTCATAGCCCAACAAGAGATTTGGGACTTTCCATAACTGAAATAAGTAATGGCTTCATGAAAGCTTAAGGTAAAAAATTATTAATTTGAAAGATAGTTTCTTTGTAGTAACAGATTGTTACACATTGCATATTCCCATTATTTTTCTTTAATATTTAATATCCCAGGATTTAATTAAGGAAGTTAGAGCAGTGTATTCTCAAATTACATCATTTACACTAATTGCTTCAGACAAATGAGAGTGGAGATTTAAACAAATAAAGTTCTATTTTTATTTGACAATAAAAAAGAACAAATATACTTTCTTAATGCTTATCATATACTAATTTTGCAATAAAGTAACCATGTGGAATAATTGAAAATCAGACATATTTAGACATATAAAAGACACTTATTTGAATTACATTTTCATATTATGCTCAATTTATACAAAAATAATGCTATCTTGAAAATAAATCATGTCTTTTCCAAATATTTATTATTTTTAGGAAACCGGATGACTCTTCAGGGAAACTTTTATTATTTTCTCAATGTCAAATAGTGTATATGTGTTCACTAAAATCACCCAGGCAAAACAACATAAAACATAAACAACCTCTTACATTAGTTTTCCTTTTAATATATTTCAATCAAGGACATTTAAACATGTTAAATTCTCACAGGGTATAAAAGTACTTCCTATCACCCTATTGTGGTGCATGTAAGTAGATTTAAAAAATGACTTATCTAGTCATTGGCTTTGACTTTTACCACATGGCTGGGTGGGCCTATGTTAATGATGAATAGCACCTTTTGGATGTGATCATACAAACAAGATGTGCAGACTATTAATGCGACAGTTGGTCAATCATGAGATCCTGTTAGACTTAAAGTTAGCAAGTTTAGAGGCAATAGGGAGATGTGATACTAGAAAGAAAGAAACTGTGCAATGTGGATCTCCTGTTCCTTTAGACCAGATATTCCTAATTGAAACTGATCATAGCCAGGACTTTATCAGCAGCAAAAATAGCAACAACACAGGTGGTGAAGAACCAAAGGTCCAGATGAGACAAAGTTGATCTGAAATTGATGCCTCCCAGAGCAAGAGCAGAGGCCCCTCACCCAAAACTTATGGCGGGGGGGGGGGGGGGGAAGGTCTATGGAGTAGAGGTACTACAATTAGCAGAACCCAGAGACCTTTGAATTATTAGACTATGATGGCTGAAGGTCAAAGGGTCCATTAGTACACATCAGAAACTGTCTTGACAGAAGAATTGTAACCTACTTCCAAACTGAACTGTGCCCTCTTAACTTCACTAAAATCCCCATAGTCGTAAATTTGGTCTTGTGAGTTCTGTGTGACCATTAGCAGAGTAGCTAGAGCCCTGGGAGGAATGATTGCTGTTTGAATTGATAGAAGCAGATACAGGCATGGAGTGAGAGTGCAAAGGTGCAGTTGCCCACATGGGAATTGTTTCTATGTTTTTGATGCTGTGAATGGGAACTATTCCTCCTTGTTGAGTTAGTGGGGGTCAGATGCTGTCACCTTCACACCAGTCATTCTGTTTTTCATCTATATTAGCACTACTAATAATACTTTATAACCTAATCCATCTAAAGGCGTTGAATCAAACATAATAGTACCTATGAATAACAGTCAATAAATTAGGATATCTCAGTACTTTCTTTGTATTTCTTTAGTAATACTGAGAATGAATTTAGGATATGCATACGGGAATGAATATGTTGTTGTTGTTGTT
>NW_006399847.1:4466402-4472932 GCF_000299155.1 Elephantulus edwardii
ATGTATTGGAGACGGTGCGATTGGCACAGGACAGAGCAGAGTTTAGGGCTCTTATACATAGGGTCGCTATGAGTTGCAAGTGGCTCGATGGCACATAACAACAACAACAATCTTAGGAAAGTAATACAGCAGGAAATTGATGTTGTCACAATGCAGAAATCTATTAAAATTTCATCAATTTTACAAGTACTTATGCTTGTGTATATATGTAGGAGCTCTGGTGGTCTGGTAGTATGAAGGTGTGCTGTAATCCTGAACACATGTGGTTCAAAACCAATAGTTGCTGTGAGGGAGGAATATGGGCAATCTCCTCCCATTTGATTGACTTACTGAAAACCTGACAGCATCAATTAATTTTATTATAGGTGTAACTGTGAGTAACTACCACCATAATCAAGATACAGAACTGCTTCATCACACAGGGTCAACATGCTTCTTTATGGCCCTCCTGTCAATTCTCTCAATATCTAACCTGGGGCAATCACTGTTATGATCTCCTTATTCATACATTTATTATTTCAAGAATATTATGTAGCTCTTTCTAAATGGCTCAGAGAGATGGGCAACCCATTAGACAACTGGCACAAGTGCCACAAGACTCAGGGCAAGAGAAAGCCTTACTACACGAAAAGGAAGTATGAGTGTGGATGTCCAGTTGTCAATAGGAAGACTGATACATGCTGTATACACACAGTTCATGCCAAAGGAGGCAACAAAAGTACTGCCCTTAAGGCTGGATGCAGAGAACATAGTCTATGATTCTAAGTGCAGTGCTCCTCGAATATTAATTATCATTGCTGTCTATGATGCTCTCAATAATGACCTTGTAGTCACCAAGACCCTAGTGAAGAATTTCATCATGTTCGTTGACAACAGAAATCAAATATGTCTTGGACGAAGTGCAACTGGGTGTGTTCCTTCGAGGCAAGGGTGGCAAAGCTTGGTCTCAAATACTTTGGACATATTGTCAGGAGTGCCCAGTCCTTGGAAAAAGACATCGTACTTGGAAAAAGACACTATGTGAAAGTTGGAGGATCAAAGACAAAGATCCTTACCAAGATGGATTGACCTAGTGACTAACCATGGCCTTGAGTACATTGGAGATCAAGTGATTGGTGAAGTATAGGCAAAGTCTCTGATCTGCTGTACATAGGGATGCTGTGAGTTGTAGTTTACTTTATAGCACATAACAACACAACAACATTGACAGCATAACTTGTTCGCAATTCTGTGTTCCAATATGTGCTGTCCCTGGGCCACAAGAAGGGAGTCAAACTTAATCCAGAGGATGAAGAAATTTTAGACAAGTATCAATAGACGAAAATTTAGAAAAAAAAATGAAGGGAAAAATATTGCAAAACTACCAGTCTTCTGGAGGAAAAGTGCCAGAATGAAATGTTTCTTTCACGCAACATTATAGGTCAAGCCAGTGTAACAGAGCAGATGGCTACGTCATTCTTAAATAAAATTTTTATTGTTAAATAAAATTTTTATTTTATACTGATCTGCTAACAAAGTTTGTGTACATTCTTTTTTCACACCAGATCTTTCGCATTTCCTTTACCAATCCCTCCTTCCACCTACCAAATTATCTGACCCTATGCTTACCCTCATCCGGGAAAAGGTGGGGTGGGGTGGCTAGAGTTCTTGATGAGAAAAATCAAGATGAAGAAGGGTAAATAAATTATCCTCTCTCTCATCTCAGTGCATGCATTGAAGACGTTTCTTCTAAAAAAGAAAATTAGTCATAAAATATAGAAACATTTTATTGAAGGGTACTGTTATATTAGATATTGTTATAAGTGATTGTTAGATTGGTTCTCACTCATAGAAACTCTGAATACAAACAAAATACTGTCTGATCTGACATCATCCTTAAAATCATTGCTCTTTAAGACAATTTTTGTAGTAAGTCTATGAGATGTGTCAATCTAGCTCATGAAAGATCTTCTGTACTTACTGACTGGCCTCTACTGATAACATGCTCAAAGTATATGAGATTAAGTCTCACAATCTTCACTTCTATGGAGCATTATTTCAGCACTTCTTCCAAGATAGATTTACTTACTCTACTATCAGTTCAGTGATGTGTCAAATGCAATAATGGTTACCCATAGTGGACAGTGTTTAGTGGAGCTTGCCTATTAAAACAAGCGTGGAAGTAGGAGTAGTGTCCGCTTCCAAAATAGCTTGTCTCTGGAAATTCTATGAATGTGGAGAAACAATGAAAGTTATACAAGTATTCAGGTCTTTCATTCATAGAGTCTCCATGAGTTGTCTACGACTCGAAGGCACTTAACAACAACAACTATAAGTTCATGGTTATTCGATATTCTTCATGAATACCACAACTCAACAGCATCAATTTGTTTTCAGTCTTTGTTATTCATTGTCTTACTTTCGTACAGATATGAGGTAACTGAAAATACCATTACTTGAGTCAAGAATATATCAGTTTTCAAAGAAACATCTTTGATTTTTAACATGTTGAAGAGGGTTTTTTTTGTAACAACCATGGCCGATACAATGTTTGACTTCTTGGCTGTTGCTTCTATTCACATTGATTGTAGATACCACAATTGATTGTACTTACTATAATTGATTGTAGATACTACAATTGATTGTAGATACATTGAAATGTTTCACTATTTCAATTTTTTTTCATTTATCATGATTTTGCTTATTGATTGAGTTGTAAAGGTTGTTTTTTTTTAATATTGATATGTGTTTCACACTGAAAACTGTTACCTTGATCCTTGTCAGTAAGTGTATCAAGTCCTCTTTGCTCTCATTAAACAAGATCATATTATCTTCATGTTGTAAGTTGTTAATAAGCCTTCTTCAAATCATGAGGCTTTGTTCTTCTTTACAGAGTACAGTTTTCCCAATTATTTTTTCAGCATGAAGGTCAAGCAAGCATTTCAGGTCCTCCTCAGTTTCAGCAAGCAGGGTTGTGTCATCTGCATAACGCAGATTTTTAATAGATCTTCCATCAATCCTGACACCACACTACTTCTCCTCATAGAGCCAAGCCTCTCAAATAATCTGATCTGCATACAGGTTGAAAAGGTAAGGAGATAGAACACATCCCTGGAGTACGCCCTTCCCAATTTTGGACCATGCAGTGTTTCCCTGCTCTGTTCTGACGACTGCCTCTTGGTCCAAGTATAGGTTTTGCATTAGTACGATCAAGTGTTTTGGGATTCCCATTCTTCTCAGAATCAGCCACAGTTTGTTATGATCCACACAGTCAAATGCCTTTGCATAATCAATGAAACACAGATAGACATTCTTCTGGTATTCCCTGCTTTCAGCTAAGACCCGTCTAGCATCAGCTACAATATCCCTAGTACCATGACCCCTTCTAAGCCCAGCTTGGACTTCTGCAGTTCTCTGCTCATGTGTTGTTCCAGTTGTTTTTGGATAATTTTCAGTAGAATCTTGCTTGCATGTGGAATCAATTTTTCCACACTCAGTTGGGTCACCTTTCTTTGGAATGGGAACAAATATAGATCTCTTCCAGTCAGTTGACCAAGTGGTTGTCCTCCAGATTTCTTGGCACAACTTGGTGAACACATTCAGGGCAGCATCTGTTAGCTGAAATACATCAGTTGGTATACCATTTATTCCTGGGACTTTATTTTTTGTTATTTCCTTCAAAGCAGTTTGAACTTCTTTTATCACCGTATGCTCCTGCTCATGTTATTTCATTCAGTTCTTCTGTGTCTGCCAATTCCTTTTGATACACTGACTCAGTATATTCTTTCCATCTTCTTTTAATACTTCCTGGGTCATTTAATATTCTGCCTAAATCATCCTTGGTTATAGCAACTCGAGGTTTGAATTCATTCTTCAGTTTCTTCAGCTTAAGAAAGGCTGAGCTAATTCAACCCTTTTGATTTTCCGACTCTAGCTCCTCGCACATTTCATTGTAACATTTTGCTTTGTCATCCCGTGCTGCCTTTTGCAATCTTTTGTTGAGCTCTTTAGTATCTTGAATTCTTCCTTGTGCTTTGGCTTCTCTGTGTTCCAGTGCAATCTTCAGAGTTTCTTCTGACATCCATTTTTGTTTTTTTATTCCTCTTCTGTGTTATTAATGACCATTTGCACTCTTCCTGGATGATACATTTGACATCCTCCCACAACACATTAGGTCTTCCCTCATTAGTGTTCAGGGCCTAAAACCTGTTCCTGAGATGGTTCTGAAATTCAGGTGGGATGAATTAAAAGTGGTATTTTGGTTCCCATGGATTCAATTTAAATTTCCTCAGCTTCAGCTTGAACTTGCATATGAGTAGTTGGTGGTCTGTACCACAATCGGCTCCTGGCCTAGTTTTCACAGTTGATATTGAGCTTCTCCAATAGATTTTTGTGCAGATGTAATTGATCTGATTTCTATGCATACCATCAGGTGAAATCCATGTGTACAACCTGCGTTTATGTTTTTTATAAAACATATTTGCAATGAATAAGTCATTGATTGTGCAAAATTCAATCATTCTATATCCAGCTTCATTTCTGTCACCAAGTCCATGTTTTTCAACTACTGATTCTTCTTCTCTGTTTCCAACTTTGCATTCCAGTCACCCATTATTATCAATGCGTTTTGATTGCATGTTTGCAATCTCTGATTATAAAAGTTGGTAGAAATAATCTATTTCTTCTTCTTTGGCTCTGGTTGTTGGTTCATATATCTGAAAGATAATGTTATTCACTTGACTTCCTTGTAAGTGTATGGATATTATCCTGTCTCTCACAATGTTGTACTTCAAGACGGATCTAGATATTACTTTTTTAACTACGAAAACAACTCCACTTTTTCCTCACCTTTTCATCTCCGGAGTAATATATCGTATGATCATCTGACTCAAAATGCCCCATGCCATTACATCTCTTCTCTCCAATGCCTAGGATGTCAATATTTATGTATTCCCTTTCTTCCTTCCTCTCTCTTTCTCTCTCTCTCTCTCTCTCTCTCTCTCTCTCTCTCTCTCTCTCTCTCTTAATTTCAATGAACATTTACAGAGAATTTGGATTTCAATTGTCACACTTTTCTCCCCGCCCACCCCCACAACCCCCCATTTCTTTCTTAACAATATCTAATTTTCCTACAGTCTCACATTCCATGTTCCAATCACTAGTTTCTGTTTACAACTCTTCCTCTTCCTTTGTATTTCCATACTTGAAAATTCTACCTCAATTGCCCTCTCTGTTAGTCTATGTGTATTCTGTTGTACATAGGGTTTTCAGAGGCCTGCTATTTCAGAAGTGGATAACCAATCCTTCTTCCTAGTCTGTCTTAATCTGGATGTTCAGATTTAGAGGAGTATCTGATAGACAAGTGATTTATATAGAACAGTGAAAGATAAATCCCTCATTGTAGAGTTAACCATTAGTTGCAGTGTTGTCCTTGACTGCAGCCTTCAGTATGGATTGAGGCTCAATGTCAAGAAGACAAAGATTATCACCACTGGACCAATTTGCAGCATCAGGATGGATGGTGAAGAGATTGAAATTGTTAACAACTTTAGTCTGCTTGGTTCCATGGTCAACACTCTTGGCACCAGTAGCAAGGAAATAAAAAACTGTGCTGCTAATGGAACACATAAATATTGACATACTAGGTATTGGTGAAATGAGATGGCTTGGAATGGGACATTTTGAATCAGATAATTATATGATTTACTATCCTGGGGATGAAAAGGTGAGAAAAAATGGGGTTGATTTCATAATTAAAAAAATCATTTCTAGATCTATCCTGAAATACAATGTGGTGAATGATAGGATATTATCCATACGCATACAAGGAAGTCCAGTGAATACCACTATCATTCAAATATATGCACCAACAACCAGAGCCAAAGAAGAGGAAATAGAAGATTTTTACCAACTTTTGCAGTCAGAAATTGATCAAACATGCAATCAAGCTGCATTAATTATAATGGGTGACTGGAATACAAAAGTTGGGAACAGGGAAGAAGAATCAGTAGCTGGAAAACATGGGCTCTATGAGAGAAATGAGGCTGGAGATTGATAGAGTTCTGTACATTCAATGATGTATTCATTGCAAATACCTTTTACAAGAAACATAAACGCAGGCTATACACATGGATTTTACCTGATGGTATGCATAGGAATCAAATTGATTACATTTGTGGAAAGACTTGATGGAGAAGCTCAGTATCAGCACTGAAAACCAGGCCGGGTGCTTATTGTGGGACAGACCACCAACTACTCATATACAAATTCAAGCTGAAGTTGAGGAAAATTAAGTCAAGTCCATGGGAACCAAGATTTGACCTTAAGTCGGTCCCACTCAAATTTCAAAACCATCTCAGGAACAGGTTTGAGGCCTTGAGCACCAATGAGCGGAGACCAGATGAGTTCTGGGAGGATATCAAGAAAACCGTCCATGAAGAATGCAAAAGATCATTACAAAGACTAAAGAAGAAGAAAATACCAAGATGGATGTCAGATGAGACTCTGAGTGTTGCATTAGAGCGCCGAGAAGCCAAAGCTAAAGGAAGAAA
>NW_006399847.1:4475201-4477631 GCF_000299155.1 Elephantulus edwardii
AAACAGGTTTGTCCTGGAGAGGGTGAAGCCAGAATGTTCCCTGGAGTCAAGGATTCTGAAGCTTCATCTGACATACTTTGGGCATGTTGCAAGATGGGACTGGTCCTTGGAGAGGGACTCGATGGCACACAACAACAAGAGCAACATGGGAAAGTTGGCTGTTAGGGACCTTTCCAGGGTACTGAAGAGCAGTGTTGTCACTCTGGAGCTAAGGTGCATCTGATACAGGCTATGCAATCACTTTGCTATGCCTCAGAGAATTGGACAACGACTAGGGAAGACGGAGAATTCATGCCTTTGAGCAGTGGTGCTGGAGAAGAGTATTGAATCTACCATGGACTGGCAAGAACACAAACAGATTCATCCTAGAGAGGGTTAAACCAGGCTGCTCCTTGGAGGCAAGGATTCTGGGGCTTCATCTGATATCCTTTGGACATGTCCTTGGAGAGGGACTTCATGCTTGGGAGGGTGGAGGGATGGTGCAAGAGGGGAATAGCCTCTTTGAGGTGTATTGATTCAGTGACTGGGGTAATCAGGATGGGTGTGTTGGAGGCAGTGTGATTGGCACAGGATAGAGCAGGGTTTAGGGCTGTTGTACACAGAGTCGCTATGAGTTGCAAGCGACTCAATGGCATATAACAACAACAACAACAACAATGAAGGTTAAAGAAATTTTATCAAAGAATATAAACTCTAATACACCTTTCCAAATTTTAAATTCTTTTGGTGTTTTTGAACTGATTCCTCATTTGTGTACAGCATAGTAGTGTTTAGTGTTTTAATTCCTTGAAGGTCATCCATAATTTGTTGTTATCCATACAGTCAAATACCTTTGTAAAGTCAATGAAACGCAGGGGAACATGTTTCTTGTATGCTCTACTTTCATCCAAGATTCTTCTGACATTTAATATAGATCTAGTTTAACTACTCAACCTCTGAAGTCTCTTTCATTTGTTTCCTTTATTTGGGGTATGATTAGGAGATCTACTAAGAAATTTGTGTGCATTTCCATTATGGAGTTACAGTGAATACAATTTTCACTTTTTGCGTTAAATACTTAACAGTACAATTACTGGGATGTATGATACATCTGAAGTTGTAAAAGAAACTGCCAAACTATTTTCCAGGACGACTGGGTCATTTTAAACGCCCACCGGCAATATATGAGTAATGTAATACTGTTTTATCATCATCACATAGTGCTGTGATATTTTATTTTAGTCGTGTCTATGGGGCATGCGGTTTAAATTTACATCGACTTAGATTACTAATCAGCTGAATGCATGTTTATTTGCTGTAGTCTGTATGACTTCTTCAGTAAAATGTATTTTCTTTTTCCCATGTTGTAATTGAAGTTGTTTTCTTTGTTTATTTGAAAATAATGAGATGTTCTACCTCTTTCTTTCTCTCATCTTTGTTTTGTTTTAACCTCATTTCATTGATAGCTTTAAGGAATGCATTTGTTTTATGTGTTCTTTTATGAGCCTAATGTCTTTAAAAAAAAGAAAAGAAAAATTGGAACGAATTTGGTTCTCCCCAGTCAGGTGGTTAGGTAGCTGTCCTTCAACTCTCCTGGCGTAGACTGGTGAGCATGTCTAGCACTGCATCTGTTTGTTGAAATATGTCAATTGATATCCCGTCAATTCCTGGAGCCAGGGTTTTTGCCAATGCCTTCAGGGCAGTTTGAAATCCTTCTTGCATCACCATTGGCTCTCGATCATTTCTTCCTGAAATGTTTCCGTGTCCATCAACTCTTTTTGGCACAGTGATTCAGGGTCTTCCTTCCATCTTCATTTGATTCTTCCTATTTCATTCTGGATTTTGTCCATAGGTTTCTTCAGTATTACAACTCTAGGCTTCACTTTGTTTTGCAGTTCTTTTTAGCTTGAGAAATGCTGAATGAATTTTTCCCATTTTGCCTTCTGACTCCAACGTTTTATATTCCTTCATAACATTTAGCTTTGTCTTCTTGTTCTGCTCTTTTAAATCTTCTATTCATCTGTTTTACTTTGGCTATTCTCTTTGTTTTGGTTCCCTGTGCAATTATAATAGTCTTTTCTGGCATTTATTTTCATCTTTTCTTTCTTCCCTGTCTTTGCTTTCTTCACAGATGATATCTTTGATGTCATTCCATAGCAACATATGATGACAAGTTTGGAAGCAAGAGTAGCATCCATTTCCTAAACAACATGTCTCTGGAAACTGTATGAACTTTGATAAATGTTGATAATTGGAGAAGGACGTCAGGCCTTTTGTTCATAGGGTTGCTATGACTTGTGCTTAACTGGAAGGGAATCAACAGCAACAAGAACAAAAACAACAACAACAACAACAACAATAATATATAATAATTTCCATCTTCTTTTCATATTCAGCTTACTTATATCTTTGTATCTAATATTTGTCTCTTACTGATGGAATATTGATGAA
>NW_006399847.1:4481176-4485392 GCF_000299155.1 Elephantulus edwardii
GTTATGATCTACACAGTCAAATGCCTTTGCATAGTCAATGAAACACAGATAGACATTCCTCTGGTATTCCCTGCTTTCAGCCAAGATCCATCTAAAATCAGCTACAATATCTCTAGTACCACGACCCCTTCTGAAACCAGTCTGGACAATTGATAATAGTGCATCTAAATTCCCAAATCAAACTCCATAATAGTCTTTGTGTTTCCTACTGCCAAAGGGGCTCTTTAGAGTAGTGAGAGAAGATCTTCACCCTGAAACCCACCACGTCCCTTTTCAGCAGGAAGTAGCTGAGAGAATACACCATCCCCTTTTCCTTATGAATCAGGGTGAAGTCTCTCTCAGAGAGGAGTGGTAGGGAATGGCAAAGGGCTCACTGAGAAAGGAGATTAATGAGAACTGGCTTTGATAAGCACTGCGGCAACTGGACAATTAAAACAGACATTCGGGGAGGGGGAGAAGAAGAACGAATTGGGGAGGAAGGTAGAGAAAACAGTGCAACAATGAATGAATGAGAACCCAAAATATCTGTAAATGTTTATTAAAACTAATAAAATTTAATAATCAAAAATAAAATCCATTCTGGTACTATCTCTTTATGGTTGTATAAACCACATATATTCAGTGCTATTATCAATAGATACGATCTTATTACTGCCACTTCTCTGTGTGATTTTTAAATTTTTTTCTACTAGTTTATTTATAAAATTCAAATACAAATTTCAACAATTTTTTCAATTTACTTCACCCCTCACCTGTAAAATTGTACAACTCAATGATTAATCCCCCTTCCCCCTGTACATCCACATCCCTCTACTTCCAGCCTCTCCCAACTCTGCTGGATCCTTATGCTCATTCTACAATAATGGTTTTATGCAATATTTATCCTTGTTGGACTGAGTAAGTTCACTCAGCATAATGTTCTCCAGTCTCTCCCAAGTTAGATAATAATTTACAAAATTATTGCTCCTGCGTGTTGCATAGTATTCCATTGTGTGAATGTACCATAATTTCTCAATCCATTTGTTTGTGGTTAGACATTTGGGCTGTTTCCATGTTCTTGTGATGGTGAATAATGCTGCAATAATCATTGGTGTACAAATCTCAGTTTGTGTCTATGTTCTCATATTCTCGGGGTAAAATCCAAGTAGTGAAATAGCTGTGTCATGTGGAATTTGTATGTTCAGCTTTTGGGGGAAGAGCCAGACTGCCTTCCAGAATGGTTGCACCATTTAGTAATCCCACCAACAGTGTATAAGAGTTCCTTCCTCACCACATCCTCACCAGCATCTATTACTTGCTGCCCTGTTAAACTTTATCACTCTTACTTGAGTGAGATGGTACCTGATTGTGGTTTTTATTTGTATCTCTCTTATTGCTAGTTATTTGGAGCATTTCTTCATGGGAATGTTTGCTATTCGACTCTTTCCCTGTGGAAATTCTTTCCATGTCTTTTGCCCATTTTGTAATTGGGTTATCAGTCTTTTTCTTGTGACAATCCAGTATTCTGTAAATTTTTGTTATGAGACTCTTTTCTGAGATGGTATGACCAAATGTTTCTTCCAAGTCTGTAGGTTTCCTTTTCATCTCGTTGGGAATTTTTTTTTTAATTTCCACCGAGATTTAATCTTTACAAGGTCCCATGCATCAATTTTATCCTCTTTAGATTGTGCATTTCTGGTTGTATTTGGCAGTCTCTTGGACTAGCACTTCTAAGTTTGATCCCAGTTTGTCTCTTATGATTTTGGGCTTTACTCCCAGGTTTCTGATCCACCTTTAGTTGATTTTTGTGTATGGTTTGAGATGTGGATCTTCCTTCAGCTTCCTGCCTGTGGAAGTCCAGTTTTACCGGCACCATGTGTTGAAGAGGTTATCATTTCCCCATTTGTTAGCGTTGATTTCCTTGTCAAATACCAGCTGACCATAGATAGCTGGGTTTGTTTCTGGGTTCTTGATTCTGTTCCATTGGTCTATGTGTCTGTCATTGTACCAGTGCCATGCTTTTTGTTTAGCACTGCTGTGTTGGTTTTGAGGTCAGGGAGTGCAATGTCTCCAACATCATTTTTGTTTCTCAGAAGTGTTTTGATTATTTAGGATCTCTTGTCTCTCCAAATAAATTTGATCGTTTCCCTTTCAATCTGCTTGTAAAATGAATTTAGTATCTGCACCGAGATTGCATTCAACATGTAGATTGATTTTGGTATGTGCCCTGTTCATGGATAGGAAGACTCAGTGTACATATGTGTGATTTTTATGATTTCTTGTTCCACTTATATTTTGTACTGTGTAATTTTAATTATCTTATTTGTGCATTTTTTTGTTTTGTTGGATGATTTTTTGTATAGTGATATATTTTTAAATTTTGATTAATAGCTTATTAATTTTGTTTTGAAATCTTTCTCACTTATTTTTTAAAAATGTTTTCATATAATAATTTGTTTATAATTTGCTTCATGCAATCATTCATATACATTATACTTTATATAATTAATTTCTATTAATCTTTACTTATTCTTGGGAACCCTGTGGCCCTGTGATAAGAACCTGAACTGCAAAGGTGAAGGCACGTGTTTAGAATTCACCTGGTGATCTGTGTGAGAATGATAGGCAATCTCCTTTTGTGCAGCTAACTGAATCTGAAAACCTGCTATCAGGTCAACTATGAGTCAGTCCTGACTCAATGGCACAAAACAACAATGACAACAACAACAACAAATGCCTATTACCCCATTTTTTTGAGTTCTCATTGAATATTTCCTATTTCCTTACCCTCCTTATCTACACACTAAACTCCGCTAGTCTAATGATTTCCAACCTTTGTCTTGATATTATCTTGACTTCTGTGTAAGAAAGTTGTTGCTGTTGTGGACCGTCGAGTCAGTTTTTCAGAGGCAGTTAAACACACGGGAGGAGATTGCCCATTTTTCTCCCATGGAGTATCTGGCAGCCTCAAACCGCATACTTCAGGATTGCAGTTTTATGTAATTTATTCTTTCTTTATTTTTATATAAAATTTAACTGATTGATGTATATTATTTTCTAACTTTAAGTTATGTTTTATTTTTGAAAATTCCTTTTCTGGCTTTGTATTTGACTGATGCTATTCTGGTATGATCTGATTCAGACCATAGTCTTTCTAATTACTTGCTATGCATCTGAGACCTGGACAATGAATAAGGATGGCGTAAAAAGAATTGATTCCTTTGAACTGTGGTACTAGAGAAGAACACTGAACATCCCATGGACGGCTTTGTAGTGAGGGTGCAGCCAGAGCACGCTTTGGAATTGGGAGTGATGAGGCTTTGCCTCACACGTTCTGTGCATGTTGCTAAGAGGGGCTATTCCTTGGAGAGGTACATGATCCTGGTAAGGGTGGACAGTTGGCAAAGGTGAGTAAGACCCACAACCAGTTGGATTGACAAAGAGTGACAAAGTGACTACTGCAATGGGCTCTTGTGTGTCAGAAAGTGTGAGGATGGTGCAGGACAAGACTAGGTTCAGATCTTTTGTTCATAGGGTGGCTATCAGTTGATGGCACCTAACAACAACAACATTCTGGTCTGATGTTGCTATTTCTCTATTTGAAAATAACCTCTAGAGTGAAGGTGTTCCGTTTTTGCAAATTCCTTTAATTTTGGCTTATCTATGATGTTCCAAAAATGACTGAAACAGGACATTATCAGACAACTGCCTGAAGTTCAGGATGGATTTAGAAGAGGCCATGATACTAGGGATAGTGTAGCTAATGTCAGATGGTCTTGGCTGAAAGCAGAGTGTACTAGAAGAATGTCTATCTGTGTTTCATTGACAATGCAAAGGCATTTGATTGTGTAGATCACAACAAACTGTGGCTGACTCTGAGAAGAATGGGAATTCCAGAACACTTGATTGGGCTTATGCAAAACGTATACTTGGTCCAAGAGGTAGTTGTAAGAACAGAGCAAGCAAACACAACGTGGTTCAAAATTAGGAAGGATATGTGCCAAAGTTTCAATCTGACATATTTCAGCTAACAGATACTGCCCTGGATGAGTTCACTAAGTTGTGTCAACAGATCTGGAGAACAACTACTTGGCCAATTGACTAGAAGAGATCTATATTTGTTCCCATTCCAAAGAAATGTGACTGAACAGAGTGTGGACACTGTAGAACAATATCACTGATTTCACATGCAAGCAAGATTCGGCTGAAGATTATCCAAAAACGACTGGAAGAGCAC
>NW_006399847.1:4486122-4487962 GCF_000299155.1 Elephantulus edwardii
TCTTCTGTTAGGGACCTCTCTAAAGTACTGAAGAGCAACGGTGTCTCTCTGGAGACTAAGGTGCATCTGATACAGGCCATGGTCTTTGCAATCACATGTTATGCATCAGAGAGTTGGACAATGACTAAGGACGATAGAGGAATTGATGTCTTTGAGCTGTGGTGCTGGAGAAGAGTATTGAGGGTACCATGGACTGCTAGGACTGCTAGGAAAACAAACATATTCATCCTATAGTGGGTTAAACCGGGCAGCTCCCTGGAGGCAAGGATTCTGAGGCTTTGTCTGACATACTTTGGTCATGTTGTAAGGAGAGACCGGTCCTTGGAGAAGGACATCATGCTTGGGAGTGGGGAGGGCAGGCGCAGGAGGGGATGGCCCTGTAGAAGATGGATTGATTCGGTGACTTGGGTAATCGGGATGAGTGTGTTGGAGAAAATGAGATTGGCACAGGACAGAACAGAGTTTAGGGCAAGAGACTCTACGGCACATAACAACAACAACAACATGTGCCAAGAATGTGTTCTATCTTCATATGTTTTCAATATATATGCAGAATAGATTATCCGGGAGGCTGGACTAAATGAGGAGAAATGTGGCATCAGGATTGGAGGAAGACTCATCAACAATCTGCTTTATGCAGTTCACACAACTCTGCTTTCTGAAACTGAGGAGAACCTGAATCACTTGCTGCAGAAGGTCAAGGCTGCACCCTTCAATATGGATTGAAGCTCAACATCAAGAAAATAAAGATTCTCACCACTGGGCCAATTGAGACCATCATGATGGATAGTTAAGAGGCTGAGATTGTTAACAGCTTCAGTTTGCTTGGCTTTATAATCAACAGTCTTGGTACCAGCAGCCAGGAAACTAAAATAGGAATTGCATTGGGATAATCTGCTGTCACAGACCTCTCCAATGTACTGAAGAGCAATAACATCAGTTTGGAGAATAAAGTATGCCTGATACAGGCCATGGTTTTTGTGATTACTTGCTATACATTGGAAAGGTTGACAGTGACTAGAAATGATAGAAGGGGAATTGATGTGTTTGAGCTGTAGTGCTGGAGATAAGTATTGAATACACCATGGCCTGCTTAGAGAACAAACAAGTTTATCCTGGAAAGGGTGAAGCCAGACTGCTTCTTGGAGGCAAGGATTCTGAAGCTTTTTCATCTGATATGTTTTGAACCTGTTGCAGCTTGGGATCTGTCCTTGGAGAGGGACATCATGCTTGGGAGGGTGTAGAGACAGTGCAGGAGAGGAAGACCCTTGATGAGATGAATTGATTTAGTGACTGAGGTAATGTGGGTAGGTGTATCAGAGACAATTAGATTGGCACAGGATACAGCAGGGTTTAGGGATATTATCATGATGAGTTGCAGGTGACTTGATGGCACATAATAACATGATTATCTCAGGTTTGCTTTTGTATTTGATAGAAAATTTTCGGGATATAGTATTATTAATTGGTAAGACATCCCATTTCCTTCTTGCCTGTATTGTTTCTGTCAAGAAATCAAGGTTTATGAAGGTATTGGCATCTCCAGTGGCTTAAGTTGTATCTCAAGTTGACTGGGTAAAATTCTTTGATTCGGTAATTGTGATGTGATCCTTAT
The DNA here is from genome assembly GCF_000299155.1 of Elephantulus edwardii. Classification (NCBI taxonomy): domain Eukaryota; kingdom Metazoa; phylum Chordata; class Mammalia; order Macroscelidea; family Macroscelididae; genus Elephantulus; species Elephantulus edwardii. The sequence continues at coordinate 4,487,738 of NW_006399847.1, forward strand.
CTTGATGAGGTTTGATTTAATGCCATCATTTTCTTGATAAGATTTGCTATGAGAAGCCAATCAGTTGAGGAAGATTTTCATTAGACGTGTTGCTATGAGTCATCTAGGACTTGATGGCCCCTAACAACAACAACAACAACAACAACAACAAGGTGAAAGCTCTATTTGCCTACTAGATAGAAAGTTATGCTATCAAGCCAAAGATTGGTGATTTTAATCTACTAC
>NW_006399847.1:4489202-4491097 GCF_000299155.1 Elephantulus edwardii
CCTGGATTTAATTGTTTAGGGTGGCACAGCACTGGTCTATTTACTGTACAGAGACAACTCAAGGTTGCTGCAATGCTACACACTATGAAACTGTAACATTGCTAAGACACTTATATGACAAATGTGATAATGGTTACTGATGGTGGGCAGCATTTGGTGGAGCTCCCTGATTAAAACAAGCTTGGAAGCAGGGAGTGGCATCCACTTCCGAAATAACTTGCCTCTGGAAACTCGATGAACACAGAGAAACAATGTAAGTTATACAAATGTTCATGTCTTTTGTTCATAGGGTCACTATGAGTTGTCTAGAAGTCGATGGTACATAACAACAACAATAACATGACCAATATTGGGTGTATAAAAATTATGATTCTCTTGGCTCACAATCTCTATCCAGCATCTCACCCATTACACCCTTTGCTCTTTGGATTTGAGCCATAGTCTTGCTTTGCCTGCTGACCTTGGATTCATGAGTCTCTGCTGCTACATGTCACAGCTCCAGTTTTTAAAATATTATTAAAAAGTGGCTGAAACAATATGTCAACAGGGAACTGTCAGAAATATAATGAGGTTCAGAAGAGGCCTTGGTACTAGGACATTTGAGATATCAGATGAATATTGACTGGAAACAGAAAATACTAGAAAGAGGTTTATTTGTGTTTTATTAACTCTGCAAAGACATTTGACTGCGAGTATCACAACAAATTATGGATATCATGGAGAATAATGAGAATCTCAGACAGACAATTTTGCTTATATGAAATATATTCATAGGTCAAGAAGCAGTTTTCTAAACAGAACAAGGTAATACAATGTGGTTTAAAGTCCAGAAAGTTGTCGGAGTTATATCCTTTCCTCACATTTATTCAATCTGTACTCTATGTAAATTATCTGAGAAAGTGGATTCTATGAAGAAGAACGTGGCATCAAGATTGAAGAAAGACTCATCAACAACCTTTGTCACATTGGGCTTGCAGAAAGTGAAGAAGATTTGAAGCACCTACTACAGAATGTCAAAGACAACATCATTCAATACAGATAACATCTCAACATCAAGAAAGTAGAAATTCTCACAATAGGACCCATAGTCAATATCATGAAGGACTGAGAAAAGACTGAATTTGCCAGTAATTTCATTTTACATGGATCTAAAGTCAATACCCATATAGCAGTAATAGTAAAAACTTAAAGAAGGTGCTGCATTGGGGAAATCCTTTGTCAAGGACTTCTCCAAAGTCCTAAAGAGGAAGGATATCAGTCTAAGGGCTAAGATTCATCTGTTCCAGAGCAATGTGGACAGTTTAATGTGCTGAGGATGGGTGACTTGGCAGCTTAACATCTTGCCAGAGCCAAGCCCCTCCCCCACTTCCCTAGAATGCTCCAGGCCTGTGCCCCCGTGGCATGACAGAACACAGATAACATAACTACTACCCAGTGAATTTATATTAAGAAGCTATCATTGCCTTAGGCATGAGAACTCTAACATAGGGTACACACACACACACACACACACACACAGAAAACAACTGGCCACCTCACAAGCCACACAACTGCAAAACAAGATGTCACCCCTCAAAAGTGACACAATACCAGTGGATTTCCTGAAGCCAGAACGTCTGATGGAACTTTCTGACACAGAATTTAAAAGAACAATGATTGAATATGTTCAATGGGTGAAAGACAAACTTCAATAATTACAGGACACTGCAAGCAAAAACCAGGAGGAGCACAAAACAACAACAACAAAAAAATCCAAACCAATGCAGATAAAACAAACAAGGCATTAGAGGCTCTGGAAAAGCAATAAATCACAATCCAAAAATATGAGGTCCAATATTTTAGAAAACCCAAGAATAAGGTGGGACACCACCAAAAGAAATAATATGCACATCATC
>NW_006399847.1:4491602-4515883 GCF_000299155.1 Elephantulus edwardii
TGAGAAACATCCTCCTTACAGAGGTCCACAGAAAGAAGGATAGACCAAAGTAACTAGCAACAACACCAATAAAGAACTCAACGTAATGACAACAATAAAACCATGCCTTTTAATAATCACACTGAATGTGAATGGTTTAAAGGCACCACTGAAGAGAAAAAGAGTAGCAGATTGGATTAAAAAAAAAAAACAAAACCCATAGATATGTTGTCAACAAGAGACACACCTGAAAAGTGAAGATAAAGAAAAACTAAAAATAAAAGGGTGGAAAAAATATACCAAGCAAATGGCAAACAGAAAAAAGCAAGATTAGTGATATTAGTCTCTGATAAAAGAAATTTCAGTGCACAAACCATCACAAAGGACAAGGAAGGTTACTACATAATGTTTAATGGGTCAATAGAAGATGAGGACATAACAATAATAAATATCTATGCACCAAATAATAGAACTGCAAAATATATAAAACAAACATCAACAAAATGAAAAAGAAAATAGACAGCACACTATTAGAGTAGTTGGAGACTTCAATACACCATTCCCAGGAAAAGATAGAACTACCAGAAAGAAACTCAACAGAGATGCTGAAGAATTAAACCACACAATAAAACAACTCAATCTCACAGATAGGGTGATGCACCTCAAAAAAGCACAGTATACCATCTACTTCAATGTTCATGAAATGTTCTCCAAAACAGATCACATCTTGGACCATAAGGCAAGAGAATCAATGAATTAAAAAAATAGAAATAATACAAAGCATCTTCTTAGACCACAAAATTAATAACAAGAGGATAAAGAGGAGAGGAAAAAAAATACTTTTAGAAGTTGAACAACACCTTGCTTGAGCATGAGTGAGTACAAGAATAAATAAAAAAATAACATTAAAAAGTTTGTTGAAACAAATGACAATGGAAACAAAACTTACCAAAAAAACCCAACAACAAACCCCTCGGGAAAATAGTCAAAGCAGCAATCAGAGGTCAATTTATAGAAATAAACAAACACATCACAATGTAGGATGAAAAATGACCACTGACTCAACATCTCCAACAAATTGAAAAAGAACAAGAAAACCCAACTCCTTTAAAAAACCCTGAAATTATAAAAATGAAAGCAGAAATAAATGAAATAGAAAACAGAAAAACAATTGAAGCCATCAACAAAACAAGTTGTTCTCTGAAAAGATAAATGAAATCGACAAACCACTAGCAAAACTAACAAAGGAAAAGAAGGAAACGACACAAATAATCTGAATAAAAGATGAAGCAGGCAATATCACAACAGAACCAAGTAAAAGAAAAAGACTAACAATGCAGTAATATGAAAAACTATACGCAAACAAATATGAAAACCTAGAGGAAATGGACAAATATTTAGAAATTAGCAATCTATTTTAACTGACACCAAAGGAAATTGAACACTTAAACAGACCCTATTACAAAGGAAGAAACTGAAAAGGTAATGAAACAACTTCTAGCCAAAAAAAGCCCTGGACCAGATGGTTTTACAGGTGAATTTTATCAAACAGAGAAGAACTGTCACCAATTCTACATAAACTATTTCAGAAAATAGAAAAAGATGGAATTCTTCCAGAGTCATTCAATAAAGCAAACATATCCTTGATATCAAACCCAGGTAAGGACAGCACCAAAATAGAAAACTATAGGCCAGTATTTCTCATGAACATAGATGCAAAAATCCTGAATAAAATCCTGGCCAATAGAATCCAATGATCCATTAAAAAAATAATTCACCATGGTCAAGTGGAATTCATAAAAGGTGTGCAAGAAAGGTTCAGCATAAGAAAAATAATTAGTGTAATTCACCACATTAACAAAGTAAAGAAAAAGAACCACATGATCCTAGCAATTGATGCAGAAAAGGCCTTTGACAAAATCCAACACCATTTCCTGATTAAAACACTCAACAATATAGGGTAAAAAGGGAATTTCTTCAACAGTAAAAAGTATATATGCAAACCTGAAAGCCAACATTGTTCTCAATGGAGAGAGATTAAAGGCCTTCCCGTTTAGAATAGGAACTAGGCAAGGATGCCCACTATCACCTCTCCTATTCAATATGGTATTGGAAGTCTTAGTGATAGCCATGAGGCAAGAAAAAGAAATAAGAGGTATCCAAATTGGCAAAGAGGAGGTAAAATTATCACTATATGCAGACAATATGATAGTATACTTAGAAAACCCTAAAGGCTCAGCAAGAAAACTACTGAACATAGTTGACCAATTCAGCAAGTGGTGGGATACTAGATCAACATACAAAAATCAACTGGATTTCTGTACAGTGACAAAGAGAATACAGAAGTGAAACTAAGAAAAACATACCCTTCATAATAGCTAACCACAATATTAAATACTTGGGAGTAAATCTAACCAGAAGCATAAAGGATCTATTCAAAGAAAATTACAAAACATTACTACAGGAAACAAAAAGAGACCTGGAGAAGTGGAAGAATATCCCCTGCTCATGGATGGGAAGACTCAATATTGTGAAAACGAAAATATTACCAAAGGCAGTTTACACATTCAATGCAATGTCAATACAAATACCAATCCCATTCTTCAACGAGATGAAAAAGGCAATCTCCAATTTCATTTGGAATGGAAAGAGGCCCCGAACAAGCAAACCACTTCTTAAAAAGAGAAACAAGGTAGAAGGCACCTCACTCCCTGATTTCAAATCCTACTGCACTACTGTGGTGGTCAAGACAGCGTGGTACTGATAAAACGACAGACACATAGATCAATGCAATAGAATTGAGAACCCAGAAATCAGCCCATCTACATATGGTGAATTGATTTTTTCCAAGGAGATGAAATCAGTTAAGTGGAGAAAGGACACCTTTTTAACAAATGATGCTAGCAAAATTGGAAAAACTCTCTGTAGAAAACTCAAGCAGGATCCACACCTCACTCTATACATAAAAACCAATTCAAAGTGGATCATGGACGTAGGACTTAAACCAAGGACTATAAATGTCACTAAAGAAAAGCTTGAAGGAACTCTAGAAGTCCTAATCCACAACATAAACAGTCTTCCAAGCATCCTGAAAAAGCTACAACCAGGAGAGGATAAAATAGATGAATAGGACCTTCTAAGAAACAAATCCCTATGCACATCCAAAATCTTCCTCAACAGGGTGAAAGAGAAGCCACAGATTAGTAAAAAAATATTTTATAACAACATATCAGATAAGAGACTTATATCTAGAATTTATAAAATACTTGAGCACCACAAAAAGATAAAGGTAAATAACCCAACTGAAAAATGGTCACAGGATATGAACAGACACTTCACCAAAGAAGACATTCAGATGGACAACAAACACATAAAGAAATGTTCAAAATCCCTACCTCTAAGAGAGATGCAAATCAAAACAACTGTGAGATAGCATCTCAACCCAGTAAGAATAGCAAAATTTAAAAGAACAGCAAATACCAAATGCTGATGAGGTTGTGGAGAAACTGGAATACTTATTCACTATTGGTGGGAGTGTAAAATGGTGCAACCAGTATGGAAGGCTGTATGGTATTTTCTCAAAATGTTGCAAGTAGAAATACCATTTGACCCAGCAATTCCACTACTGGGAATAAACCCCAAAGAAACCATAATTGCCACCCAAGCATATTCATGCATACCCATGTTCATTGTGGCTTTGTTCACAATAGCGAGGTGTTGGAAACAACCTAAGTGCCTATCAGCAATCGAATGGGTAGAGCAACTCTGGTATATTCAAACAATGGAATACGCTGCTGCAGTGAAAAACAAGAACTCATTAAATATTATTCAAAATGGATGACCCTAGAGGACATTATGCTGAGTGAAATATCTCAGTCACAAAGGGACAGATACTGCATGGTGCCACTGTTGTAAAACGGGACTAATGTCGGGGTTGAGGGAAGACTGAGAAAGGGGGGACAAATAATGTATACTGCATTGAAACAGATGATCGCAAGAACTGTTTAAATGCGATATAAGATTAGGTATTATTATCGTGACAGGAGTCCAAAGTGAAGGCTGGATAGTGGAGTGCACTTTGGGGGAGGAAGTAAATAACAATGAAAGAATTTTTTTCTTTCTTTTCAAAGGGAAGAGTAAATTGCAGGGGAAGGGTGGGCAGGGAGAAAAATGTAATAATGAATGAATGAAAATCCAAAATATCTGTAAACTTTCATTAAAATTAATTTAAAAAAAGAAAACAAAAATCCTTACCACTGGGGGTAAAAAAAAAGATTCATCTGTTCAAAGCAATGGGCTTTTCAATTGTTCCCTGTCCACCAAAAAGTTGGGCAATGAATAAGGAAATCAAAGGAGAATTTAATTTTTGGTGTTTATGAAGAATATTGACTATATTATGGACTGATAAAGAATAATGAAATTTTCTTAGAGGAAGTGCAATCCTGATTCTCCTTAAAGACAAATGTGGTGAAACTTCATCTCACATACTTTATGCCTGATGTCAGGAGGAATCAATTCTTATAAAAAGATACAAAGTTGGGAAGGTTAGCAAGAGATTAGATAACCTCCAAAGAGAGAGAGAGATACAGTGGCTGTAACAACCACCTCATACATAGCAGATATAGAGAAGATGGCAAAGGACAGGGCAAGTTCTGATCAGTTGTTCATCAGGGTGCTGTGAATTAGAGGTGACTTGGTGGTATGTAAGAAAAAGAGGCAGTGCATGTGCCATTTCCTTTAGATAAATCTCTTTCTGCATATATGTGGCTTTGTATATGTTTGGGTGTGTGTAATTTCTCTAGAGAACCTAGCCTAAGAAACTATTTCTTTATAGATGATATTCTGTTTCTCATGAGGAAGTGCTCCAAGAATTCCTTGTCATTATTTTGTGAAACTTGGTGTCTTGTAACTTTCTTTTGTTGTCTATCCTGACTGGAGTTTGTAGAGCATCTTGGATGAATTCGTCTTGCCTTTTAGGAGATCAAGTGTCTGCCAGTAAATATTTGGCATTTTCTGTTGGCTTCTTGAATGGGTGCTGGGACACTTCCTTGAGAGCGCAGTCAGTGATCTGGTCCTGTCTAAATAGAATGGAGCAGGACCGCCTAGAGTTCAGTAGATTGAAGAATCTTTAGCTGTGACTCCTTGGATCCTCCACTCTATCAGCTATGCCCACCCCAATGATCAAGTACTGCTGCCGATATGGGTGCTTGGATCCCTAGAGCTACTGTCTGCTTGTCTGCACTTTCCCTCCTTGATTTCTCAAGGTTTGTCTACAGTATTTCTGTCTCTTTTGAGGATTCCATGGAGTTACTTTTCAGTATTTTTCACCTGTGAGTCATAATTACTTTGTCTCAAGATGGTCACACTATACTAGGCCAGTGGGTAGTGCTTCTATACGATTCACAAGTGCTTTTACTTACTGTGTTCATTCATTTTCTCCTTTCCTTCAGTATCCACTTTAATTCTTCTTCCTTTTGTTATGCTTCTGAGCACCCAGCTTTTCATTTGTATCTCTTACACTTGCTCTCTTGGTTCTTTGTCAAAGGAGGATGGTGGAGTGTGACTAAGCCGTACCTTGGGCCATCTCCCTGTAACATGCTTTTAAATCCTAGAAATTTAAGCATGCACTTGAGTAAATTAAGTGATTGAAAATAATGTCAAACTTGTCAGTGGTAACCAAAACTGAGTCATTGTCAAATAGGATAATGGTTCTCCTAATTCCTAAAAATCCACTTTTCACTGGCTATTCTTTCAGCGCTATTCCCATGTTTCTATGGAAACACTGTGAGCTTATTATGGTGATCTCTAATTGTGATACACAAATGAGTCAATGTGCTTGGGACTCCAGCAAAGGCATACTTTTACCTCCTCAGTAACTGCTATTAAAGCTTCACTTACAGTCATTTGAACTTCACTCTACACCCGGCTCCACTTAAAGGTTTATTTTAACAGTTGTAGCCAAAATAACTAACTCACTCATCAAAACTTAAAGATGTTGTTATGTGCTGTTGAGTCACTTGCAACTCACAACGAACCTGTGTATAACAGCTCTGATCCTTCATTTATCTTGAGCCAATTTTATGGTCTTTGACACCTATTCATATTACCCTAGTCAATCCATTCCATTCATTACCAATGAGTTAATCCGTATCATCCAGGGTCCACCCTTCCAAGCATGATGTTCTTCTCCAAGGACTAGTCCCTTCTGCAAACATGCCTAAAGTATGTGAGATGAAGCTTCAAAATCCTTGCATTCAAGGAGCAACCTTGTTTCATCCTCTCAGGACATTAGTGATATTACAAAAGCTAATCTATACCTAGCCAAAGAAATTGTTGTATGAACAGTGCAAGAGAACAGAGTATAGTTTAAAATTAAGAAAGAAGTGTGTCAGGTTTGTTTCCTTTTTCCATACCTGTTCAACCTATATGGTGAGCAAATTATTCGAGAAGTTGGAATCTATGAAGAAGAATGTGGCATCAATACTGGAGGAAGACTCAGAAATAACCTGTTTTATGCAAATGACACAACCTTGAAACGTTTGTAGCAGAAGATCAAATACAGCCTTCAATATGGATTGCATATCAACATCAAGAAAATAAAGATTCTTATCACTGGACTAATAGGCAAAATAGATGAAAAAAATATAGACGTGGCCAATGATTTAATCTTGCTTGGATCTACAATCAACACTCCTGGTATCAGCAATCAGGAGATCAGGAGACATATTGTGCTGGGAAAATATGCAGTCAGAGGCCTCTCCAAGCTATTGAGGAGCAATGATGTCAGTTTGAGGACTAAGGTGGGTCTGATTCAGACCATGATCTTTCCGGTCATTTGTTCTGCACCTGAGAGCTGGACAGTGAATAAGTATGACAGAAGAAGAATTGATACTTTTGAAATGTGGTGTTGGAGAAGAGTACTGGAAATCCAATGGACCACCAAAAGAATAAACAAATATTTTTTGGAGAAGGTGTGCCCAGACTGCTTCTTAAAGGCAAAGATGATAAAGCTTCATTTCACATACTTTGAGCATGTTGCTAGGAAAATCTATTCCTTGAAGAGTGGTATCATACTCCAAAAGGTGGAGGATCAGTGAAAGAGAGGAAGACTTTTAATCAGGTAGATTGACGTGGTGACAATGGTCTCTAATATGTCAGAAAGAATGCGGACAGCACAGGATAGGACAGGATTCAGATCTGTTATTCATAGGGTCACTATGGGTCATACTTGACTTGATGACCTCTGACAACAACAACCACCAATGATATTCTGATAGGAAGGAAACAACTAAAACCAGAGAAAACCAAACCTAATGCCATCAAGTTTATTCTGACCCATGATGACTCTTTATCAGGTTAATGAGACCATACGTCCGAATGAGACATCTTTCTTCTGTAGAGCTCCTGGTGGACCCTAACTGCTGACCATTTGGTAATCTAACATACAGTACACTATACCAACAGTAATGACAATTCTTAATTCTAAGAGGGCTAGAAAGATAAGGTGGCTACTATACAATCAGTTGAATTTGGTTCAAGAACACATTATCTATAACAGAACAAAAAGCTGTTCTGCTTTGCAACCATCTACTTAGTTGTCTGGGTCCATCACTTCATTTGTTGTGATAATTCATGTCATTGAGGGTTTATGGTCATGATAACAGAATATATTAGATTTTCAAAGACAAACATATGAGACAGAAAAACTTAAGAATAATTTACTTATGCAGTTGTTGTTACGTGTCTTGGTTGGTCTGAACTGCCCATAGGTTTTCAGAGGAGGTATATTACACAGAAGGAGGTTTCCCATCTTTCTCCCACAGAGCAGTTGGTGGATTTGCATCAACTTCCTTTGGGTTGGTAGCATAAACTTATCATGAAGCCACCAGAATTGAAAATCACAACTATCTGCCTTTATAGACAAACTCAGATTGTATCTTTAGGAGGATGGGTTCTTTGAGGGACAGAGTTTCCTTGAAGTGAGGGAAACATCATTTTCATTTATTTTTTAAGGAAGGCCTTTTTTGAGAACTGGGCATTAGGTTCAATACAACTTTTCACCTCTCTTAACCCTGCTTAAAGAGAAAAGTTGCAAAAACTTCTGAGATGACCTTAGCTGTGACACACAGACCACAGCATTAAAGGAAAGGATAAAAATGGAATCTCACAGCCAGTCAGCCAGCTCCCAGGAGCAGTAGTTTAGCTTTTTTTCATTTGGCTTGTGAATAAAAAAACCTTCCAAAGCCTCCAATAATTTGAATTCAACAATGTTTACTTATTCAGACTATGTTGTTGTGTACTGTAGAATCAGAACCGATCCATAGCTGACCCTCCAGCAGGTTTTCAGAGGCAATTGATCTTACAGAAGGAGATTGCCCATCCTTCTCCCGCAAATCAGCTGGTGGCCTCAAACCAAGTGCCTTCAGGATTGCAGTGCAGCTCCTTGTCACTAGGCCATTCAGACGATAGTATTTTTTTAAACAAAAACTATTAAAGCTCAATGGGCTATAATATGTCAGAAAGAGAGGGAGCTGCACAGGATAATTTAATTTAATTTAATTTAAGGATAATTTAGTGTTTGTTTTCCTTTGACTTTCATGTAATTCCTCCCCCTGCCCCATTGCTATTCTAAATAATTATTCTATATCTTCACTGAGTTGAGTTACCACATAAGGAATTATATTAGACATGAAGTTTATTCACATTGTTCTGGCAGAATGAGACCTATGTGCATCCCTATAAATACTCGTTTGTATATACATACATAGTCAGTCCCTATTATGAACAGTCAACTTATGGACAACACCTGCTTATTGTTTACTATTGTATAAATCTGTCCTCTCTTTGAAACGATTGAACCAATTCTTCTACAGAACAGAATTGCCTTGAGGGCCCCCAAGACTAAAGTCTTTACAAAAACAGACTAATGCATCTTTCTCCAATAGATCAATGGTACTTTTGAACCACTGACCTTCTAGAAAGCAGCTACCTGCTTTACTGAAAAAAAAATTATCGACTAACATAAGTCTGCACAACAAGACAAAGTAAAGTATTATAATGAAATGTGCAAAGAGCTGGAGTCAGAAGATCAAAGGGGCTGAACTCGCTCAGCATTTCTTAAGCTCAAGGAACTAAAGAAGGAATTCAAGCCTCAAGTTGCAATACTTAAGGATGCTTTGGGCAGAATAATGAGTGATCCTGCAACTATTAAAAGAAGATGGAAAGAGTATACAGAGTTATTATACCAAAAGGAATTGGCAGACACAGAAGAATTTAATGAAACAACATATGAGCAAGAGCCTATGATGATGAAGGAAGAAGTTCAGACTGCTTTGAAAGAATTAACTAGGAATAAGGCCCCAGGAATACCAATTGACGTATTTCAACTAACAGATGCTGCCCTAGATGTGCTCACCAAGTTGTGCCAAGAAATCTGGAGAACAACCACTTGGCCAACTGACTGCAAGAGATCTATATTTGTTCCCATTCCAAAGAAAGGTGATCCTGCAGAGTATGGAAGTTTTCGAACAATATCATTAATATCACAAGCAAGTAAAATTCTGCTAAAGATTATCCAAAAGTGACTGGAACAGCACATCAACAGAGAACTACCAGAAGTGCAGTTTGGGTTTAGATGGGGTTGTGGTACTAGGGACAATGTAGCTAATGTTAGATGGATCTTGGCTGAAACCAAGGAGTACCAGAAGAATATCTATCTTTGTTTCATTGATTACGCAAAGGCATTTGACTGTGTGGATCATAACAAACTGTGGCTAACTCTGAGAAGAATAGGAATTCCAAAACTTAATTGTGTTAATGCGAAACCTATACTTGGACCAGGAGGCAGTCATCAGAACAGATCAGGGAAATACTTGCATGGTACAAAATTGGGAAGGGTATACTCCAGGGCTGTATCCTATCTCCATAACTTTTTAATCTTTATACAGAACAGATTATCCAGGAGGCTGGGCTGTATGAGGAGGAATGTGGCATCAGGATTGGAGGAAGAATCATCAACAATCTGTGTTATGCAAATGACTCAACTATGCTTGCTGAAACTGAGGAGGACCTGAAGCACTTGCTGTGGAAGGTCAAGGAATGCAGTATGGTTTGAGGCTCATTATCAAGAAAACAAAGATTCTCATCCCTGGGTCGATTGGCACAATCATAATGGATGGTGAAAAGATTGAGATTGTTCAGAGTTTTGGTTTGCTTGGCTCCACAGTCAACACTCTTGGTGCCAGCAGCCAGGAAATTAAAAGATGTATTACAATGGGGAATCCTGCAGTTAGAGCCCTCTCTAAAGTACTGAAATGCAACGATGTCAGTCTGGAGAATAAGGTGCACCTGACACATACCATGGATTTTGCAATCACTTGCTATATACCAGAGAGCTGAACAATGACTAGGGATGATAGAAGGAGAATTGATCCCTATGAGCTGTGCTGTTGGAGAAGAGTATTTAATATACCATGGACTGTTAAGAAAACAAACAGGTTTTTCCTGGAGAGGGCGAAGCCAGGCTGCTTCTTGGAGGCAAGGATTCTGAAGCTTTGTTTGACATACTTTGGACATGTTGCAAGGTGGAACCCGTCCTTGGAGAGGGATGTCATGCTTGGGAGGGTGGAGGGACAGCGTAGGAGAGGAAGACCCTTGATGAGATGGATTGATTCAGTGACTGGGGTAATGGGAGTAGGTGTGTCAGAGATAGTGTGATTGGCACGGGATAGGGCAGAGTTTAGAGCTGTTGTACATAGGGTCGCTATGAATCACAGGTGACTCGACAAAATATAACAACAACAATGTAAGTCTTAAAAAGAACTGTATTGTCCTGTCAGGCTTACCTAAAATTCTTATAAGATGCAATCAGGAATGGATCCTTTCTATATTCCATAGACTATATATAATGATACACATTTAAAATGTAATTTAACTGTAAATATTGGTGTTTATTCTTAACAAGCCATAAGACACATATATTGATGTAATATCTAATATCTTAGTTTTGTTACATTCATGAGGCACGGTTAAAACAAGTAACTCATGAAATATTATACAAAATGGGTGATCCCGAAGGAAATTATGCTGAGTGAAATATCTCAGTCACAAAAGGGCAAGCACTGCATAGTACCACTGTTGTAAAGCGGGAGTGACATCAGAGTTGGGGGGAAACTAAGATGGGAAAAATAATATATACTGCATTGAAATAGATGAGGAAGAATATATGATTAGGTATTATTGCCATGACAAGAGTCCAGAATGAAAACTGAATAATAGAGTGGAGGGAGGTGATGATGGTATAACAGTGAAAAATTTATTTTTAACTTGTCAAAGAAAAAAGTAAACTTGGGGGAGGGGTGAGAAAGGAGGAAAGTGTGCAGCAATGAATGAATGGAAATAAAAAAAAAAATCAGAAAATGAAAAGAGAAAAAAGAAAAAAAAAACCTTGAGAGCCAAACAAAATGACGAACTTTCCATTGAAGCAGAGAAACCAATCAAGTAAATCCCTAGCCTTCTAGTAGATCTAGTCTCATAAGAATCCTCCACTGGGCTTATAAAGCTTTAAGTCATTGCAGGTTAGCACTGTCCATCTTTCTCGCTCAGAAGGTCTGATAAATTCCAACTGCTGAACTTTTGCTTCGCAGCCCAGCACCAACTCATTACATTGCCATCGTGGGGGTTTTTAGAGGGGAAAAGATAAAAAATGTTTTGTTGTTATTGCTAAACTTATCCACAAAATATGTCTTTGCAAATGGAAAACATTGAAAACACAATGAGAATGAAGAAATGTGTGACACACAATGTACCTGAATGAACTATAATATATATTACTTTTGAATACAAAACAGTCTAAAATTAAAAAATAGTTTTGTATTGACTGTAATAGAGGCCAGTACAGAAATTAAGGTCACACAAGAGGAGGACACCCCATGACTCAAATTGGGAATAGTGAAGGAAAAATTTCCAGAGGAAGTGGCACTTGAGTTGGGATTAACCACATGTGAAGAAGAAAATCCCACCAAGGCAACAACAGGAGATATAGCTAAGAATAAAAGAAGTGCAAGTGTATTTGTAAAATTATCAGCAGTTATGGGCTTATTTGTGGTAAGAACAAAAGGTGGCCGTATATCTGAGCAAAAATGTGTTTACATGCAGGATGCTAAGCAGAAGACTGGCAGTTTGAATCTACTAGCCCTTCTATGAGAAAAAGATGAAACAGTATTCTCTTCTGATGATTGTTGTTGTTATTATTGTTGATTGTTTTTGAGTTGAGCACTATTTATAGCAACCCTATGAACAAAAGCCCCTCAATATGTATCAAAGTTCATAGCGTTTCCGGAGACATATTATTTAGGAGGTGGATGCCACTCCTGCTTCCAAACTTGTCATAGTGTTATTGTTATGTGCCTTTGAGTCATCTGCAATGTATAGTGACCCTATGTACAGCAGTTGTGAACCTTGCCCTGTCCTGAGCCAGTCACACACCAACTCCCATTGCCCCTGTTATTGTATCAGTCCATCTCATCTGGGGTCTCCCACTCCTGTGCTGTCCATCCACCCTTCCAAGCATGATGTCCTTCTCCAAGGACCAATCTATGTTGGATACATGCCCAAATAAGTGAGGCAGAGCTTCAAAATCCTAGCCTCCAAGGAAAGATGTAGTTTCACCCTCTCCAAGACAGACCTATTTGTTTCCTTGGAAGTCCATAGTATGTTCAATACTCTTCTCCAGCACCACAACTCGAAGATTATTCTTCTGTTGTCCATAGTCATTGTTCAACTCTCTGAAGCACAACAAGTTGTTGAGAAAACTATGGCCTGGATTAGGTATACCTTTGTATTTAGACTGACATTGTTGCTCTTCAGCACTCTGGAGAGGACCTTGACAACAGATTTTCCAAATGCAATTCTTTTGATTCCTGACTGCTGGTGTTAAGAGTGTTGATTGTGGATCTGAGCCAGCTGTAATTGCTATATAGTGCTGCCAATTGGCCCAGTGGTGAGAATCTTTGTTTTCTTGATGTTGAGCTTCAATTCATTTTGAAGACTACAGTCTTTGACCTTTTTCAGCAAGTGCTTCAGGTCTTCTTCAGTTCAGCAATAAAGATTTTGTCATCTGTATCATAGGTTGTTAATGAGTTTTCCTCCAATCTTGATGCCACACTCCTCCTCAAAAAGCCCTGCTTCCTGAATGATCTGTTCTGCAGACAGATTGAAAAGGGACAGGGACAGTATGCATCCCTGATACATTCCTTTCCTGATCTTGAACCATGCAGTATTTTCTTGCTCTGTTCTTAGGACAGTATCTTGGTCCAACTATAGGTTTTGTATAAGCACAATATAATGTTCTGAGATTCCCATTTTCCTCAAGGTTAGCCACAATTTATTATAATTCACATAGTCAAATGACTTTGCATAGTCAATGAAACACAGATAGACATTATTCTGGTACTCTCTGCTCTCTTCCAAGATCCATCTGACATTGGCAATAGTATACTTAGTGTCCCACTTACTGTATTAATCCACCTCATTCAGGGTCTTCTTCTCCTGCACCCTCTACCTTTTCAAGCATAATGTACTTCTCCAAGGACTGGTCCCTCCTGGCCACATGCCCAAAGTATGTGAGATAGAACTTCAAAATCCTTACCTGCAAGGAATAACTTGGTTTCATCCTGTGCAGGAGGGACCTGTTTATTCTCTTGATAATCAATGGTATGTATGTTCAATACTCTTCTCCAGCACCACAACTCAAAGGCACCAAATCTTCTTCTATCATCCCTAGTCATTGTCCAGCTTTCCGAGTAGTCACAAAGACCATGGCCTGGATTGGGAACACCTCAGTGCCTAGACAGACATCATTACTCTTTAGCACTTTGGAGAGGTCCTTGACAGTAGATTTTCTTAATTTAATTTAATTTAATTTATATTTTGATTTCCTGACTACTGGTGCCAAGAGTGTTGATTGTGAATCTGAGAGAGGTGGAATTGTTAACAATCTCAATCTCTTCTCCATTTATTATGATGGGGCCAGTTGGTCCAGGGTGAGAATCTTTGTTTTCTTGATGTTGAGCTTCAATCCATCTTGAAGACTGAAGTACTTGGTCTTCTGCAGTAAAAGTTTTATATAAGGCTAGAGATAGATTTGGAGATCAGGAGAAAGGAATTTCATTGTTGGTAGGTTCAGTTACAATGTTTTGGGAGTATATAAATTGTAGTTGTTGTTGTTAATTGCCATTGGCTTGAGCACAACTCATAGTGACCCTATGAACAAAAGACTTGAAGCCTTTCTATAGCTATTGACATTTATCAAAGTTCATAGAGTTTAGAGAGGCATGTTGTTTAGGAAGTGGATACCACCCTATCAACTAGAAATTTGGAGACATTGCTGTAAATTTAAAGAGAAATATCTGTACTGCAAATAACTGATTTGGAATTCATCAAACTGGCCAAAGGTAATATGCATTAATGGATACTCTCCTTGGCACCAGCAGCCAGGAAATGAAAAGACGTATTGTGATGGGAAAGTCTGCAGTTAGAGACTTCTCTATAGTGCTGAAGAGAAACGATGTCAGTCTGAAGATTAAGGTGTACCTGATACATGCCATGGTCTGTGTAATCACTTGCTATGCATCAGAGAGCTGGACAATGACTAGAGATGATAGTAGGAGAATGGATGCCTTTGAACTGTGGTGTTGGAGAAGAATACACCATGGACTGCTAAGAAAACGAAAAGGTTTGTCCTGGAGAGGGTGAATCCAGGCTTCTGCTTGGAGGCAAGGATTCTGAAGCTTCGTCTGACATATATTGGGCATGTTGCAAAGAGGGGCCAGTCCTTTGAGAGGGATTTCATGCTTGGGGGGGAGGTACAGAGCAGAAAAGGAAGTCCCTTGATGAGATGGATTGATTCAGTGATGGGGGTAATGGGTGTAGATGTGTTAGAGACAATGAGATTGGCACAGGATAGGGCAGGGTTTAGGACTACTGTACATAGGGTCACTATAAGTTGCAGGCAACTCAATGGCACATAACAACAACAACCTCAACAACAACAACAACTTCTGATTATATGAACAGTGAAATACTGAGATAGCTAGATCACATGCTGAGAAAACATGGTTTCTATAAGTTACTTTCTCTTACTATTACATTGTATTCTCACACACTTACAAATGTGGAAAATACTTATTATGAATATTTGAACATTTAACCATGAGTGATGGAGCATTAAGTACATAAGCTCTTCGGTAGCATAGATTTGTGTCTGCTCTGTGCAATGCTGGGATTCACCAGCACTAAGAAAATTGCCTGGTATTTATAAGCTCTCAATAATTTATATCAAGATTGGCAAATTGAAAGAATTAATAAAGGAGTGAATTAGTGATGCCAGACACTGCTTTAAGTGCAGAGAACAGATGTTATTAAGACAGAGTTCCTACGTTAAGGAATTACTTTTCTTGTAAGGAAAGCTCATAAATACTCAACAGGTGGAAGATGTTATGGAAAATAGACATTAAAAAGGGCCGCCTAGTTGGTAGTATAGAAGACAGGGAGGTAAGAAGACACAAAACAGCATAGTTCTTTCAAAGAGCACTATGAGCATCTTTTTTTTTTTAATGTCAGGAGCATGAGATGTTCAGAATCTTAAGTGTATAATTTGTTTAAAGCTGCTCATTTTCAGTGTCTGGTCTTACATTTTTGCCTTTGAAATTAATGAGAATGATTGTATGAAATACAATGTGAATGAAGGAGTGTGTAAGGTACAATGTGTATGAATGAAACACAATGTATACAAATTTTGTATGCAAACTAACAAAAATAGAATGTGCATATATTCTGCTAGCTGTCTTTGTTTCTTTGGGTTAAACAGGTTTGCAGGTTTGTTTAATATGCTACAGAAAACAGGTAGTATAAAAAGCACTTACTTCACCAGACAATAAGTTGACTCCTGCGAATGTGCTCATAACTTACATAGAATAAATGCAAGCATAAATTCCTTTTAGAATATGCAGGTCAGTAAAAATTTTTAGGAAAGCTATGTGTTTATTCTGCCTGACAAGTAGTAACCATGCTGCTTTGTGTTTACCTATTCAGTCCCAAGGATCTTTGAGAAATGCCTACAACCACCTGGGATTAAAGTATTTACATAGAATAAGAAGATGGTATGATCCACTGAATATGTTCATATGCCTTCTTTTGTTTTTTTTAAAATAACTGATTGTTAAAAAGGAAGAATTATTTTGGAAACGTGTTTTTTCCCAGTGGTCAAATCTTTCTACCAATTACTGGGAAATGTAAAATGTTTTTATGAGTAAACTTATTATTTTTAAAATTGCCAATCCTGGTATTTTGATATTAATAAAAACTTTATACTCTAAAAAAAAAGCTGGAAGAAATACCTGTTTTTAAAGTTCTGTCAGGCTTTCTATCTACTATTTACGATATCAGATTGCACTTAGCTGCACACAACGGAGTTGCAAAATCAGTAAAATAAGTTATAAAACATTTTTTATAATGGTTTACTTTTGTCTGGCAACAAGAAAATTCTGTGGTGAAGCCCATTTCTTTTTTTTTTTTTTTTTTTTTTGGTGAAGCCCATTTCTGTCCATCTAATCCAGTGCTTTCTTGCTGAATTAGTGTCTTTACAAAGTGGCCTTAATTGCTCTTGATTCAAATCAGTGGAAGCTGTCATGTTGCTCCCATGGTAGGCAAGTTTCAGAAAACCTCCAGACTAAGACAGACTAGAAAGTCCTGATGATTACCTGCTTCTAAACTATCAACAATTGAAGACCATATGGATCATAATGGTCTCATCACCATTGATTGTGGGATGACAGGAATGTGGCAGCATTTTTTAAAGTTGTGTTAATGTAGTTGGGATTGGCATAAGCTCACAACAGTAATAACAAAGTTTAGTTAGTAGTTCAGCATCAATGAAACTTGGAATTACAATGATATGTCTGGCTCAAATATGTAAAAATTTCTGTAAAAAACGCTAAAAAGAATTTTTTTAATATACAAAATTGGTGGCCTAATGGCAAGAAACTGGACTGCAATCCCAAAGGCAAGTGGTTCGAGGCCACCAGCTGCTCCATGGGAGAATTATAGACAATCTCCTCCCGTGCAATTAACCACCTCTCAACACCCATCAGAGGGTCATCTATGGGTTGATTCTGGCTCAACAGAACACCACCACCACAACAACATACTATTGGGAATGATATGTCCTCAAGTACTGGATATCAAGATAGGCTCAGCAACTAGAACACTAATTGTAATCCTGATGCTCATTAAGCTGAAGGGAACACAACAAGATTCATGAATCAGTGCTAAAATTACTAGGTGAAAAGTTGCTAGAAACAGGATATAGTTATGTTCTCAAGGTATCACTTCATATCTGATTTGTTAATTAGAATGGAAATAAGAGATCCTTTACAATGATGAAATCTAGTGAATGCTCAAGAGGTCAAATTTAACAACACACACAGTGACACATGAGGATATCTGTCCTTTTTCTCAGAGGGTATTGTCCCACCAACAGTAGAACATTGCATCTAGAACTAAGGAGACAATATAAATTCAAGCGGAGTAACAATTGGTGAAGTAATCAATAGAGATTCAGGACACACTTGGAGGAGAATTTGTCTAGATTACAAAAGAAATTTGACAACAAAATAATAAGAGTTCCTTGACAACAAATTATGATAGTTTCTTGGATAAAAATGAAAATAAAATACCCTTGAAGAACAGCATTAAGGATTTTGGAAAATTTTTAAATGAACTATTATTGTTGTTGTTATGTGCTGTTGAGTCACTTATGACTCATAGCAACGCTGTGTACAACAACTTTGAACCTTGCTGTATTATGTGTTAACTTTAATTTCTCTGACACACCTACCCCATTACCCCAGTCATTGAGTATATTAATCTCATCCAGGGACTTCCTCTCTTGCAATGTTCCTCCATCCTCCCAAGCATGGTCCAAGGACTGGTCCCTCTTTGCAACATGCCCAAGGTATATCAGACGAAGCTTCAGAATCCTTGCCTCCAAGAAGCAGCCTGTTTTCACCCTTTCCAGGACAAACCTTTTCGTTTTCTTAGCAGTCTATAGTATATTCAATAGTTTTCTCCAGCACCACAGCTCAAAGGCATCAATTCTCCTTCTATCATCCCTAGTCATTGTCCAGATTTCTGATGCATAGCAAGTAATTGAGAAGATCACGACTTGGATCAGACGCATCTTAGTATTCAGACTGACATCATTGCTCTTCAGTACTCTGGAGAGGTCTCTGACAGCAGACTTTCCTGATACAATTAATATTTTGATTTCCTGGTTGCTGATACCAAAAGTGTTGATTATGGAGCCAAGCAAACTAAAGCTGTTAATGATCTCAATGTCTTCACCATCTATCATGATGCTGCCAGTCTACCCAGTGGTGAGAATCTTAGTTTTTTTGATGTGAGCTTCAATCCGTATTGAAAGCTGCACTCCTTAACCTTCTGCAGCAAGGGCTTCAGGTCCTCCTCAGTTTCAGCAAGCAAGGTTGAGTCATCTGCATAATGCAGGTAGTTGATGAGTTTTCCTCCAATCCTAATGCCACATTCCTTCTCTTAAAGCTTAGTCTCCTGAATGATCTATTGACAAGGTAGATAGGACACAAGTATGGTGTTTGAACATCCTTCCCAATTTTGAACCATGCAATGTTTCCTTGCTCTGTTGTGTAACAATGTGAAATTTCTTGTGTATGATGACTTGTGTTGAGAATGTGTTGCAGAATGCCTTGATGTTTTGGAGAGTCATTCACAAATTGCAAATAGAGATGCAGCCAATACGTTAAAACGTTAATACTTGGTGCAATGCAATGAAGATCATAAAATGATCATTGAATTATTCAGCATGCTTTCTAAATATTTAAATATTTTAGTGTAAAATTGTGTAATATGATTTTATGACTATTTTATTACATTAAATTAAAGAAGTCTTCCCTCCCCCCCACCAAGAATTCTAGAGTACTGCCTCATGGTCTACTGGTTTCATCCCTATCATATTATAATGACACTTATTTTTATAACTGATTACTTAAAATGCAATACATATTTTGCTCATAAATGTACTATGCTGTTTGCTTTCCAAAATAAAAACATCATTACTATTTCTTTGCTACACATGAGAAAACTAGAGTTTAGTGATATTATTGTAATTTAAATAAAGTTACTCAAAGGCTGAGTCAAGATTCCCAGGGTGCAGGAAATAATTTTTATAGTCTGTCTAGAAAATGTTTGTGCCTAAAAATGGGATTAAAACCTAAACAAAGAGGTTGTTGTCTACTACAAAATAAAAACTATCTGATAGCCAATCCTCCAGCAGTTTTCCAGAGACAGTAAATTGCACAGAAGGAGACTATTCCTCTTTTCCCCACAGAACATCTGGTGGGTTCAAACCGTGCATCTTTGTCTTGACAGTATAATTCATTAAATACCACTTAATCACCAGAGCTCCCTGATTGAGGAAGAGTCCATCATAATAAAATAAATTGCCATATCTTCAGCTGTAAGTAATGTGCAGCTTCTTGGTATGGTAGAGAGGTTTCATTATGAAGAAAGGAAGTGAGTAGAAAGGTAGGATGAAAGACAAAATAAGCAAAACTCTACCAATTGCTGTGGAGTTGATTTTGCCTTGTGATGATCTTATGTTGGTTCATTAGGACAGTGCTCCATAAGGTTTTCAATAGCTAAATATTCAGAAGTAGCTCTCCAGGCCTGTCTTCCTTTAAGCAGACTCACACCTCTGATCTTTCTGTTACCAGTCAAATGCTTAATCATTTGTGACTCCAAATCAACTCAATTCATTGCAATCCAGTCAGAATCAACTCATAGCTGACCCTGCAGCCGGTCTTCTGAGGGCTATAAATCACAAATGATTGTCCATATTTCAATCATAGAGCTGCTGGTGCGTTTGAACCACTGGAGAGATACCAACTTGGGGCTAGCAGTGCAACTCTGAAGAGTTACCATTGTTATTAGGTGCTTTGGAGTTGAGTACAACTCGTAGTGAACCTATGAACAACAGATATGAACTGTGTCTTATCAGGTACCATTCTTATCATCTCTGAATCACTTGAGACCATTGCTGCTGTCATCTTGTCAATATATCTCTTTGGGGGTATGAATATCTTTTATTGACCCACCACCTTTCTAAGCATGGTATTCCTTACCAAGGAATATCATGCAACATGCCGAAAGTAAGAGAGATAAAACAACATGGCCAAAGTATTAGAATCTCCTAACAACATGCAAGAAGTATGAGAGAAAAAGTTTCATCATTCTTCCTCTAAAGAGGACTCTAGCTATACTTTTTCTGCGACATATATGCTTGGGGTTTTTTGGCATTTCATGGATATTCAGAGCTCTTCTCCAATACTCCAGTTCTCAGATTTGTAGCAAATGGTTGAAGATCATGTCCTGAGTCAGGAGTACTTTAGTCTTTGAATTGACATCATTATGCTTCCTTAATTTTCCAAGGTCCTTGAAAGCCTACTTGCCCAATGCATCTTCTGATCTCCCAACTCCCGTAAGCAAGTGTGTTGATTGTTGATCCAAGTAAGATATAATCGTCGTAGCTCCACAAGAGTAAATTTCTTTGGAAACAATATTATATTCTTGAATTGATAATATTTTTCAAGGCACAATATTATATAGTTTTTTCTCTTACACCCAAAGAATCTTTTTCTGACTGCCCATTTACTATGTCCTTTGGTAATTAGTGTGCATTTCTAAGAACTATGAAAGGAGCTCTGGTGACCTAGGGAGTAAGGAGTTGAGCCACTAACCTGAAGGCAGGAAATTCCAATCAAAAATTGATTAAATCAGAGAAAGATGGGCACTCTTTTGTTAAGTTATTTATAACCTCTAAAAAGCCTGCTGGAGGGTTAGCTAAGAGTAGCTTCCCACTCAATGTAAGTTAATTCAGTTGAGTTGAACCACTATAAAGTATAAAATGAAAATGAATCATGCCATTTTAATAATGCACAAGAAAATAAAGTTTTCTTCATTGAATTTATTTGCTTGCAGATTATTCTTCCATTCAATGTTTATTTTTTTGTTATCCTATCTAAGGTATCTTGCATTATGTCCTACAGTTGTTTTTATAAGTAAATTAGATAAACACTAGTATTTTCCTGTTAAGTTTGTAGACATTTATATGTGAATAAAAACGTTTTATGTAATTGTACATGGAATCAACGGAAACAAATAGCAAAGTGCAGGTGCCACAACAAGGGATAATAAATCTTTATTATAGAAAGTTTTGTAGGAAGAACTTTGAAAAGATTTTCTCTAGAAGAAAAACTGAGACAGTCTACTATTTGTAGAAATCCCATATACACTTCATGAGTCCACACCATAAACAATGCCTTTCTGTTTAATAAAACAGCAATATCTAGTTTATAGGATATTACTCAATATAACCTTTTAAAATATATAAACTATATGGACTTATTCGGCTCTTGTTATGTGCCATAAACGGCTGTTTGTTGATATTATAAGACATAAATAAGTTACAGTTACAGTCCTATTGAACGTCACAAATTGTGGGGAGTAAATTAAATACTTATATTCAAATTGATCAATTCCTCAATGTCACTACCCCATGAACTTGTCTTTTAATGCAGTTTCTACTGAACATTAGACAATTTTAGCCATTGGTAACATGTATGGGCCATAGAAGAGTGTATTAGCTTCTATATAAATAAAAACAACTAAGTTAAGAGCAATGGTGATTAATTTTATAACACATAATGTATGAGAATAACTGCATGTAACACAATGTGAGTGAAGGAAAGTGTGAGTGTGAAGCACAATGTATATAAATTGGTGTGGAAACTAATATAAAATATTGGTTGCAACAAACCAATAAAATAGAGCTATATCATTAACATTATTGGTAAGTATATTCATTTTCTCCTGGATACAGAGCCTACTAATTAGTCCTAAATGCCTTCTGAGGTCCCAACTCTTTCACTATTTCTTAGTTGTTGGAATGGACAGAAAACCTCATAAGCAGTTCCTTACTTCACCTCTGCCTTGCATGTGGACTTCTGAGTTGTAAAACAACCCAGTGGTAGATGGAATTTGCCCCAGGACTCAAGAACAGTAAATGGCATAGCTGAGCCTCTACATCTTGAGGTTCCTAGCCTCTACACTATAATAGACAAAGTGCTAGTCAATAGGCCTTTTATTGTAAGAACCACCTTCCCTCTGTAACTTGATTTATGCCACAACTAGAACCTTTACTCGGGATATTATTGCTTTTTAATTTTTGACTCATGTACTTTTAACTTGTTAGCTAAATTTGTGTCTTCTAGGCTGCAACACTTCCATGATACATCTTCAAGGATATGAACATGTATGGCTAAGCACAATTGATAACAGTGCATCTAAATTCCAAAATCAATCTCCATAATAGTCCATGTGTTTCTTATTGCCAAAGGGGCCCTTTAGAGTAGTGAGAGAAGATCTTAACCCTGAAACCTACAGCATCCCTTTTCAGCAGGTAGTAGCTAAGAGAATACGCCATCCCCTTTTCCTTATGAATCAGGGTGAAATCTCTCTCAGGAAGGAGTGATAGGGAATGGCAAAGGACACACTGACAAAGGAGATTAATCAGAACTGGCTTTGACAAGCACTGTGGCAATTGGAAAATTAAAACAGACATTCAAGGGGGGGAAAATAAGAAGAATGAACTGGGGAGGAGGGTAGAGAAAACAGTGCAACAATGAATGAACCAAAACCCAAAATCTCTGTAAATGCTCCTTACAACTAATAAAATAAAATTTAAAAAAAAATAGAGCTATATCATCCTTTGCTGCTGCTCCTGCATTTTGCTATTTGTTTCTTTTGATTCCATGTACAGTTACATAAAATATTTTTATTCACACAAATACTTCTGCAAACTTATCAGGAAAACATAAACATTTACATAATGTACTATTTAAAACAATTGCAGAGTATTATGCAAAAATTCCTTAGGTTGGAGAACAAAGATAAATAAAAATATAGAATGGAGGAAAAAAATCTGTAAGTAAATAAATTCCAAAACATATTTGTATATGAATTTGTTTGGAAATCAATATAAAATTTTAAAAAAACCCTTTGAAAAAAGAAGTAAGTGTAATTAAAAGTAATAGTTAAGAAAAAGAAAGAAAATTTGGCTGTTGTTTGTATGTGGGATTTTTTAAAAGCAAGAGAATAATCATTACTGTGCATGTTAGGTAATAATGAAGAATTCACAAAACACTACATAACACAGATGCACTGGAGAACAATATTTGAGTGAAATCATCCAGACACTAAGCCCTCTTTGATGGTTACCAGAAATGAAGAGAAATGGAGAGAAAATTTAGTAATTAGATATTAAATACAAAGTAAGTTGTATGAAATGAAAGACGGTCCACAAAGTGTTACTCTACTAACTGAAAGGTTATGCCTATGTGGCAGTCCGAATCTACCAGCAGCTTCTTGGAGAGATAAACTGGACAATCTCTTTATGTGCAATTTATAGCATCAGGAACCTTTTGGAAGGTCATCTGTAAGTCAGCCCTGACTTCTAGGCAATGAGTTTGAGTTCTTCAGAAGCATTTTACTACAGAAAAGGATCACACAGAGTACTTTTCAAGAGTTATAGACAATAAACCATTACATACACAACCCATGTTACCAGGCAGCCTAGTGTCAAGGAGCTGAGCTGCAATCCTGAAAGCACGTAGTTCAAGGTCATCAGACACTTCATGGGAGAAAGCTGGGCAATCTCTTCTCCTGTGATTAAATGCCTTTGAAAACCTGCTGGAGGATTAGGCATGGTCAGATCTGATTCTATGATACACAACAAACACCGACACTCACACACCCCACACACAATCTACCAGTAAAGACACAGACAGATAAGATGAACAGATATGGGAGAAGAAGTGAAAGTGACTCTACTTGTGATCTTAGGTTTGGAAGATAAAAGTTAACATGACAAAAAATTATGAAATATCACCTCAACCTAGTAAGAAGAGGGAAGTTCAACAGGGCCACAAACAACAAATGCTAGCTAGGTTGTGAAGAGGATGGAGCTCTTATTCACTCTGGTCTGGTCTTTCTCAAAAAAGTTAGAAATAGACCATAACAAGACAAACAATTGAAAAATGGGCACAGGATATGAACAGACACTTCACCAAAGAAGACATTCAGATGGCCAGCAAACACATGAAGAAATGTTCAAAATCCCTAGCTCTAAGAGAGATGCAAATCAAAACAACTAT
>NW_006399847.1:4516897-4518156 GCF_000299155.1 Elephantulus edwardii
CAACAAACTCCTAAAACATTACACAATATAGGGGAGCCTGGAAGACATTATACTGAGTGAAATATCTCAGTTACAAAAGGATAAATATTGCATAACACTGCTCTTATAAAAGAGGACAGACATGGTGGGTTGGGGAGAGAATGGAAAATGAGTGGATACATAATGAGTATTGTGTCAGAACAGATGAGGAAGAAACTCTCCAAAAGAAATATATGAATAAATATTATAAGTCTGACAAAAGTCTGGAACAAGGGAACATCATGGGGTGGGCTGGCAGAGAGGGAAGAGAGGGAAAAGAAAATGAGCAACAATGAATAAAAGTTAAAAAATTAAAAGAAAAAAAAGAGTTAACATGAGTACTTAAAGAGTTAACATGAGTACTTGAATATGTTGTAAATACAACCTTATATTTAGTAGATCCAACGTTTTGTTGTGTGCTATTGAGTTGAAACTGACCCATAGATGATTCTTCAGTGGATTTTCAGAGGTAATTGATCACATTAGAGCATATTGTCCAACCTTCTCCCACAGAACAACAGCTGATACATTTAAACACTGTGCCTTTGGTGTTGCAGTGCAGCTTCTTACAAATACGTGGCAATATTGAGTAAAATATTAAGATAACCAAAGTAGGCAGCCACCATTGTGTTGTCATAGCCAGCACAGATCTGTTCTAGTCAATTAACTAGGTTCTTGTCTTAAAAATTTCTTAATATGGCCTGGACTGCTCTCCTCCTGGAGCACTAGACTGGATGCCCCAGCCCCTTACCCTGGAGACCCTAACCCCTCTGCCTGGTGGCCCTGGCCCTGTTGCCTGGTTGCCCGAACATCCCATCATAAGGACCTGGACCTGCCACCTGGATGCCCTGCCATCCAGAGGATGACCTGCTGCTGCCTTTCTGAACTGTGCTGGTGACACCAGTCTCTCAGATGAAGCTGTTTCTTCCCTACTCTCAGAGCCTGCCTAGCTGCATATTCCTGACATTAGCAGTTTCCTGCTAAAATTCACAGGCCCCATCTCTTCCCAAATGAAGCAAGTCTTCCCTTGAGTCAAACAGAAAGAGAGAAACCCAGGTAGGGTAGCTCCCTTGCTGTCCCCTGAAACAGTAACTTACTGAGCCAAGATTTTTTTTTTACTTTGAAACAGCCTATTAAAAATACATAATCACTCAAAGCTATTATGAAAAAGTTTACATAGTACAACATTTTGTGTGACCAAAACGCTTACAGTATAATTGTGGTAACCATTTTCTCAATCC
>NW_006399847.1:4520543-4521604 GCF_000299155.1 Elephantulus edwardii
CCTCCAATCCTGATGCCACACTTCTGCTCATAGAACCCAGCCGCCTGGATAATCTGTTCAGCATATAGATTTAAAAAAAAAAATACGGTGTTAGGACACATACTTGATGCACACACTTCCCAATTGTGAATCATGCAGTGTTTCCTTGCTCTGTTCTGATGACTGTCTCCTGGTTCAAGTATAGGTTTCACATAAGCATCATCAAGTGTTCTGGGATTCCCATTCTTCTCAGAGTCGGCTACAATTTGTTGTAATCCACACAGTCAAATGTCTTTGCATAGTCAACGAAACACAAAAAGGCATTCCTCTGGTGCTCTCTGCTTCCAGCTAAGATCCATCTGACATTAGCTATAATATCCCTAGTTCCACGGCCTCTTCTAAATGCAGCCTGCCCTTCAGGCAGTTCTCTGTTGATGTCCTGTTTCACTCATTTTTTGGATAATCTTCAGTAGAATCTTTCTTCCATGTGATATCAGTGTTATTGTTCGATAATTTCCACACTGTCGGATAGCTGTTCTTTGGAATATTGATCACTTCCCGTCAGTAAGCCAGGTGGTTGTCCTCCAGATTTCTTGGCACAACTTGGTGAGCACATCTATGGAAGCATCTATTTGTTGAATTATTTCAATCAGTATGCCATCAATTCCTGGGGCCTTGATATTTGTCAATTCTTTCAGAGCAGATTGAACTTCCTCCTTCATCACCACAGGCTCTTGCTCATATGTTATTTCATGAAATTCTTCTTTGTCCACCAATTCCTTTTGGTACAATGACTCTGTATACTCTTTCCATCTTCTTTTAATGCTTCCTGGCTAATTTAATAATCTGTCCAAAGCATCTTTAAGTATTCCAACTTGAGGTTGGAATTTGTTCTTAAATTCCTCCAGCTTAAGAAAAGCTGAGCGAGTTTGGCCCTTTTCATTTTCTGACTCCAGCTCCTTGCACATTTTATTGTAATATTTTCCTTTGTCTTTCTGTGCTGCCCTCTGGAATCTTCTGTTCAACTCCTTAATATCTTGATTTCTTCCCTTTGCTTTGACTTCTTGGCAATATTTAGAGTG
>NW_006399847.1:4525842-4534168 GCF_000299155.1 Elephantulus edwardii
AAGAGCAAGCAACCAATGCTGGCAAGGTTGTGGAGAAACTGGAACACTTATTCACTGTTGGTGGGAGTGTAAAATGGTGCAACCCCTGTGGAAGGCAGTATGGCACTTTCTCAAAAAGTTTCAAATAGAGATACCATTTGACCCAGCAATTCCACTACTGGGAATATACCCCAAAGAGACCATAAGTGACAAGCAGACATATGCACACCCATGTTTATTGCAGCTTTGTTCACAATAGCAAGGAGTTGGACATGTTTTAAGGAGAGATTGGTCCTTGGAGAGGGACATCATGCTTTGGAGGGTGGAGGGACAGCATAGGAGGGGAAGGCCCTCTATGAGGTGGATTGATCCAGTGACTGGGGTTATTGATATGGGTGTATTGGAGACAGTGTGATTGACACAGGACAGAGTAGAGTTTAGGGCTGTTGTACATAGGGTTGCTATGAGTCACAAGTGACTCGACGGCACAAGACAACAACAACAATATGCTCAAACATATGTGAAAACCTAGAGGAAATGGACAAATTCTTAGAAACTCCTAACCTACCTAAACTGACACAGACAGAAACTGAACACGTAAACTGACCCATTACAAAAGAAGAAATTCAACAGGTAATAACACAACTTCCAACCACAACAAAAATCCTTGTACCAGGTGGTTTTACAAGTGAATTTTATCAAACATTCAAAGAAGAATTGTCATCAATTCTACATAAAGTATTTCAGAGAATAGGAAAAGGTGGAATTCTCCCAGACTCATTCTTTCAATTAAACATATCTTTGATACCAAAGTCAGGTAAAGACGCCACAAAAATTAAAAAACAACAACACAATAACAACTATAGGCCAGTATCTCTCATTAACACAAATGCAAAAATCCTAAATAAAATCCTGACCAGTAGAATCCAACAGTACATTAAAAAAAAAAACCCACATCATAACCAAGCGGGATTCCTAACAGGTATGCAAGGATGGTTCAACATAAGGAAAACAATCAATGTAATTCATCACTTTAACAAAGCAAAGAAAAATAACCACACAAACCTGTCAATTGATGCAGAAAAGGCCTTTAACAAAATTCGACACCCTTTCCTCATTAAAACACTGAAAAAAATAAGAATAGAGGGGAATTTCTTCAACATAGGAAAAAAGCATATATACAAACCAGAGTGCCGACATTGTTCGCAATGGAGAGGCATTAAAGGCATTACCTTTGAGAGCAGCAACTAGGCAAGGATGCCCACTATTACCTCTCCTATTTAATATTGTACTGGAAGACTTAGCAACAGCAATAAGACAAAAGAAGGAAATAAGAGGTATCCAAATTGGCAAAGAGGAGGTAAAATTATCTATATATGCAGATGATATGATAGCATATTTAGAAAACTCTAAGTAGTCAGGAAATCAAAAAGCGTATCGCGGTGGGAAAGTCTGCTGTTAGGGACCTCTCAAAGGTACTCAGGAGCAACAGTGTCTCTCTGGAGACTAAGGTGCGCCTGATACAGTTCATGGTATTTGCAATCGCTTGTTATGCATCAGACAATGACTAGGGAGGACAGAAGGAGAGTGGATGCTTTTGAGCTGTGGTGCTGGAGAAGGGTACTGAATGTACCATGGACTGCCAGGAAAACAAACAGATTCATCTTGGAGAGGATTAAACCAAGCTGCTTCTTGGAGGCAAGGATTCTGGGGCTTCGTCTGACATACTTTGGACATGTTGCCAGGAGGGACGGGTCCTTGGAGAGGGACATTATGCTTGGGAGGGTGGAGGGACAGCGCAGGAGGGGAAGACCCTCTATGAGATGGATTGATTCGGTGACTGGGATAATCGGGATGGGTGTGTCAGAGGCGGTGCGGTTGGCGCAGGATAGAGCAGGGTTTAGAGCTGTTGTGCATAGGGTCGCTATGAATCGGAAACGACTCGATGGCACATAACAACAACAACAACAACAAGTAGTCAGGGAGAATACTACTGGGCATAGTTGACTAATTCATCAAAGTGGCAGGTTTCAAGATCAACATGCAAAAATCAATTGGATTGCTCTACAGTGAAAAAGAGATTATCGAATTGGAGCTAAGAAAAACAATACCCATCACAATAGGTAGTCACAAAATTAAATACTTGAGATTTAATCTAACTTGAAATGCAAAAGACCTATTCAAAGAAAATTACAAAACATTGCTACAAGAAACAAAAGGAGACCTGGAGAAATGGAAGAATATACCAAGCCCTTGGATAGGAAGACTCAAAACTTTGAAAATGACAATTCTACCAAAGGCAATTTACAAGTTCAATGTAATCCCAACACTAATATCAAATCCATTCTTCAATGAGATGGAAAAGGCAATTTCAAATTTCATCTGGAATGGAAAGAGACCTTGAATAAGCAAAACACTCCTTATAATGAGTAACCAGGTAGCAGGCATCTCAGTCCCTGATCTCAAATCCTACTACACAGCTGTAGTGGTCAAAATAGCATGGTACTGGTACACTGACAGACACATAGATCAATGGAATAGAATTGAGAACCCAGATCAACTCATCTACCTATGGTCAATTGATTTTTGACAAGGAGATGAAATCAGTTTACTGGGAAAACAACAGTTGGTGTTGGCAAAATTGGAAAACTATAAGAAACTGAAGCAAGACACACACCTCACATCATACACAAAAACTAACTCAAAATGAATGAAGGACCTAGGAGTAAAACCAAGAACTATCAGCTTCACCAGAGAAAAGCTTAAAAGAACTCTAGAAGCCAAAATTCACAACATGAACAGTCTCCCACACATCCTGAAAAACCTACAACCAGGAGAGAATTAATGAGATGAATGAGATCTTTTAAGAATCACATCAAAAACAAACAAACAAACAAACATACAAAAAACCTTTTCCATCAGGGTAAAAAGGAAAGCCACAAACTGGGGTGGGGGGGAGAGAAATACTTGATAATGACAGGTCTGATAAGGGACTTATATCTAGAATTTAAAAAATACTCCAGCACCTGAACAACATAAAGGCAAACAACCAATTACAAAATGGGCACAGGATATGAACAGACACTTCACCAAAGAAGACATTCAAATAGTGAACAAACACATGAAAAAATGTTCAAAATTTGCACCTCTAGGAGAGATGCAAATCAAAACACTATGAGATATCATCTCAGTCCAGTAAAAATAGCAAAGCTCAACAGAGCAGCAAACAACAAATGCTGGTAAAGTTGTGAAGAAATTGGAACCCTTATGCATTGTTGGTGGGAGTGTAAAATGGTGCAACCACTACGGAAGGCAGTATGCTATGTTCACAAAAGTTGGAAATAAAAATATCACTTGACCGAGCAATTCCACTACTGGGAACATACCCTAAAGAAATCAGAACTATCACCCAAACATATATATGCACACCTATGTTTATTGCTGTATTGTTCACAATAGAAAAGAGATGGAAGCAACCCAAGTGCCTATCAACAAACGAGTGGATAAAGAAAGTATGATATAGTCACACAAAGGAATACTATGTAGCACTAAAAAACAAGGAACTCATGAAATATTATACAAAATGGGTGACTCTGGAAGACATTATGCTGAGTGAACTGTCTCAGTCACAAAAGGACAAATATTGCATAGTGCCACTGTTATAAAACGGGACTGACATAGGAATTGGGAAGAAACTAAGAAAAGAGGGGATTAAATAATGAACACTGCATTCAATAAGATGAGAAAAAGAACTGCTTAAAAGCAATATATGATTAGGTATTATTTGCATGACAATAGTCTAGAATAAGAGGTGCACAGCAATGGACTAGGAGGTAGGGAAAGGGCAGAAATTGTGTAACAATAAAAGAATTTTTTTTTTAAAGAAAAAGTGAACTGCGGGAAGGGGTGGTTAGGGAGGAGTATGTGCAATAATGAATGAATGGAAACCTCAGTTTTCTGTAATCTTTCTTTAAAGTGTTGATAAAAAACATTTAAAAGAGAAAGATATCCATTTATTTGTTATGAAACATCAGGACTGTCTTGGGGCATACCACGGTCAACTGTCATAACGTGTTCAGTAAGGACAACGTTCTATTCTCTACAGCGCTGACTATCCGTTGGGTACTTAAAAACTTGCCAACAGATATTCAAGTTGCAACCATTGGTGTTTTCATGTTCAGAAAAAGAATGAAGAAAATAGAAGGTAAATGGAAACAATCCATTATTACTAATGACACTTACAGTCCTGAATTTTCACAACCTGAGGCCAGAAAAATGATGCCTGCTCACCAATGTTAATTGTGCTGAAAGAAATCACAATAGGAAGTCCTGAACAAAGTGGGAGAAAACTGTAAACAAAGCTTAAAATCTCAATAATGGCCAGGCTGACTGGTGTAACAGAGACTGTTGGAACTCCCAAGTCCGTGGCCTTTAGTCACTCTTTGAACCTGGAACTGATCTAGCCCCATCACACAGCTTCAGCCAAACAAGGAACAAGTCTGTACGGTAAACAATAACGAGAGGGAGACGCTCAGTGGTTAGAAGACTCAGTTACACAGGATCACAAAGCAGCATTTGCCTGGAGATAAAATTCAGAAGATAGCAAGGAAGTGGATGGAGAAAAGAATCACAAAGATAAAATTGAATGAGTGATGATACGATGTAGGGATTGTAATCAGTGTCACAAAATAAATTATGCATGAATGGTTGAATGGAGTATCAGTCAGCTCTGTAAATTTTTAGTCATAATTTTAAAAAGAACAATCATTCTGGAAGCAGAAAAAAGTATCTTTTACTTTCTAAAAATCAAATAAGATATAGTTCTTTTTTGATCACTAAACCAAAAACTGAAACCTACCCACCTGCTTCCTTTGAACATACCAAGGCGAACCAACTCTGCAGTGCAAGCACAGATCCAAAACAATGGTAGGGGAAAACCCAGCTCACTGATGATTCAAGTGAACATCAGAGAATATCCAGATGTCATTGACATTAACATCAACCTGTATGTTAGCTATGAATACTAGAAATTGCATAAAAACATAAATAATTAGCTTCAAAAGGAAACAAACAGCAATCTTTATTCAAAACATTCTAGCTGGAAAAAAAAACTAACAGAAATAGATTTGTCGGTGACCTTAAAATAACTGCCAACTGAGTGACAAAAATCTAGTTGGTGGCAGGATCTAAGAGCAGAAGTAGGCACTATTATGGCTCTAAGATTAAAAGACATCTTAGACCAAAGGTATTGAGTGAGAGGTGATGGGGTGGAGAGCATGGGGTTGGCTGTATTTCCCTCCTGCTCATTTAGTCCTTTCTCCCTTTGTAATAAAATCCTTTGAAAATTGTGTTATTAACCTCACCCATTAAAACCCTACACTGCTATCAATTCCATAACAGAAAACAAACTAGTCCTGGGCATGGCTTCTTTGGAATTTTTCTCTATACTTTTGAATATAGAAGAGAGAAAATGACAAATGCAACTATAAGTAAAGCTGACAGTAAACTATTTTTAGCATCCTTTCAACATCCTTTCAAGCATGAGTGACAGAAGTGGAACACTAAGAAGATGAAGCAAGAGTGAAATTTATCAGATCATAAAGCTGAGAAGTCAAAAGCTGGCCATGGCTTTATATACAGCAGGATCCAGACATTCTGATGACACCATCAAAGCTCTTCTTTACCTCAGATTCTTTTGCTGTGTTGTCACTGGGCAGCTTCCTTCTGCAATCAATTATAAGCACAGAGCAAACAATCCCTATAGCCAGTCATTCTATGCAAGGTCTATGAGAGAAACAACCTTGGTCTATTTCACATTATTGTCACAGGATTAGGGGAAAGCACCATGGCTGAAACCTTCACTAAATAGAGCTGGAGGGGGTAAAAGACATCCACTGCAACATTTAATGAATATGTCTTGAAAGAATTGATGAACCAATAAAGTATTCTCAACCAGTAGCATATTTGTCCCACTTGAGACACTTGACAATACAGACATTTTTAGTTGTCGCATTTGTGGGTAAAGAAGCTGCTACCAGAATCTAGTGATAGAAGTCCAAGACACTTCTTAACACTCTGGCTCTCAATGCTGATAGGTTTGAGGTTGAGAAGCCTGGCCTAAAGAGTAGAAGCAGATACTTGGATCCACAATGAACACCCTTGGCACTAGCAGTTAAGAAATCAAAAGACGTGGACAATGTCCTGGCTAAAATGGAAGAGGATTCAGATGACCTACCACATGGACACATCATTGGCTGTGTAGCATTCACACCACTTCCTTAGCCTGGCACAGAAGCTGATGGACCAGGCCTCCAGAGCAATGATCGAGAACTTCAACAA
Organism: Elephantulus edwardii; assembly: GCF_000299155.1. NCBI lineage: Eukaryota > Metazoa > Chordata > Mammalia > Macroscelidea > Macroscelididae > Elephantulus > Elephantulus edwardii. Next base: position 4,532,161 of record NW_006399847.1, read on the forward strand.
ATACATCTCCCTACACATCAGAAAGAGGAAACTAGTGTCCTGCATTTGTATTCGAACATCCTCGACCTATAGATCAGTTAAGTGGAACCCAAATACTACACAGATAGGAAAGATGCATGTGCCATGAAGTAGGACCTCACCCAGATGGCAGACGAGTCTACTGTTCTCACTTTGTTCCCTGCTCTTAAGTTGCCCAAATCATATATTCATGCCCTTGGCTCCCACAAGCTCTGAAAAATTAGGACCCTATCTTTGTTCTCTTGCTTCTCCCCAGGAGTCTGATGACAGCTGAGATGGAGCTGAGGGAGAAGGGCAGGCGCATGGCACTGAGGCCCATTGATAACAAGATGGAAGCCAAAGGCAATTCTCTTCCAAGCTCGAGTGAGGAAGTTGGGAGAAGAAGGGCCTGGCTGCTGGAGATAGTGGTGGAGGACCTCAGTGAGGTCAGCGAGACCACTGAAAGCACAGGAGTCAAAGACAGCTTACATAAGGCCTCCAACTGGGCCTCCTAGAGCCTGGTGCCTGCAAAAGCCTTCCTCCTCTCGGCTGACGCTCCAAAGTCCAACCTCTTCCTACCCAGTTTCCCAGCAAAGATTTTCCCCTTAGTTTTGGGGGTGTGGGGAATCAAAAGTATTATCACATTAGGAAAATCTGCTGTCAAGGACTTCTTCAAAGTGCTTAAGAGGCAGAACATCAGTTTAAAGACTAAGGTGCACCTGATATAAGGCATGCACGGTCTTTTCAATTACTTTGTAGACATCTGATAGTTGGACAATGAATAAGAATGACAGAAGAATCATCAATGCCTTTGAGTTGTGATATTGGAGATGAGCACAGAGTATCTCATAGACTGCCAAGATAATAAACAGTTAGGTCTTGGACAAAGTTTGACCAGGTGCTCCTTGGGAACAAGGATAGTGAACATTTATCGCATTGATTTTAGGCATGTTCTTAAGAGAAGACAGTCCTTGGAGAAGGACATCAGGCTTGGAAAGCTGGAAAATCAACATAGGAGAGGAAGACTCTCAACAAGATGGATTGTCACTATGTCACAATGGTTCAATTATATTGGAGATGGTGAGGATGGCATAAGATAGGGTTTAGTTTGGATCTGTTATTCAAAGGATTGCTGAAAACCACAGTTGACTCAATGGCACATAATAACAGCAGCAGCAGCAGCAACAACATCCCTTTACCATGGAGCTCTGGTGGCCTGGTGGGTAAAAAGTTGCCCTGCCAACTGAAAGGCACACAGTTCGAATCAATGAGCTAGCTGTTCTATACGAAAAAGAAAGAATCAAATAATTATCTGATTTGCAGCCTCTGGAAAACCTGGTCAACTTAAAGTAGTTTCTGACCCCAGGCATATAATAACAACAACATCCTTTTACCAGTAAGTTTTTATTTATCAAAATACTGCTAACATGTAGAAATACATTTAGTAGACATTTTTAAAGTATTAGAAGGAATACCTATTGTAACTAAAATATTGAAGTTAGATGTGAAAATAATGAGACAGTAAACCTGGGAACTCTTACATTTCATATCTTATTACTATAATTTTTAAAGCTTAAAAAATTGTAATATTCCACAGAACACAGATGTGGATGTGTAAAAAAGGTATTTTGAAGCAACACCTAATTAAAAATCATCAAACCTGTATGCTTAGTAAAACTGAGATAAATATTTGGAGCAGTTGAGCACAGAATAAATACAGACCTAATCACTGGGAATGAATACAGATGACTTAAGAAAAACATCATGCCTACTAAGACTTTTATTTTTAACTAAATAGATTTTCTAGCTAACATGTAAGGTTGTGTCTGCAAATGGTGTTTATTGGTAAAGATGACCTGTTATTTCATGGCTATATCTGTATAATATGTAAAATCTATTGCCATGGACTTGATTCAGACACAGAAAACCTCCATTGGGATTCCCTAAAGTGGTACAATGGTAGTCTTTTTTTCTATCCTTCTACTGGGATAGATTTCTCTTCTGTTCATGC
>NW_006399847.1:4534268-4535749 GCF_000299155.1 Elephantulus edwardii
ATCTCAATCTATATATTTATCTCTCAACTCTATCTAACAACACCACCACCACCACCACCCATATTATATATTTATATATTCTTGGCACCAGCAGTCAAGAAATCAAAATATATAACACATTAGGTAAATGCATAATTTACATTTATATCGATGTAATACAGTTGGTGGTTTTATTAGGTGACATCAACTATGACTCTTGTTGTTGTTATGTGACATCGAGTCACTTGCGACTCATAGCGACCCTATGTACAACATCCCTAAACTCTGCTCTGTCCTGTGCAAATCACACCATCTCCGACAAACCCATCCCAATTACCCAAATCAATCCACCTAATAAGGGACCTTCCCCTTCTGCGCTGTTTCTCCACCCTACCATGATGTCCCTCTCCAAGGACCTGTCCGTCCTTGCAACATGTCGAAATTATGTTAGACTGAGCCTTAGAATCCTTGCCTCCAAGGAGCAGCCGGGCTTGACCGTTTCTAGGATGAATCTGTTTGTTTTTCTGGCAGCCCATGGTACCCTCAATACTCTTCTCCAGCATCACAGCTCAAAGGCATCAATTCTCCTTTTATCCTGCTTAGTCATTGTCCAACTCTCTGATGCATAACCAGTGATAGCAAAGACCATGGCCTGTACCAGACCCACCTTAGTCTCCAAAGAGACACCATTGCTCTTCAGTACTTTGGAGAGGTCCCTAACATCAGACTTTCCCATGGCAATACGTCTTCTAATTTCCTGGCTGCTGATGCCAAGAGTGTTGACTGTGGAACCAAACAAACTGAAGCTGTGAACAATCTCAATCTCCTCACCATCCATCCTGATGCTGCTAATTGGCCCAGTGGTGAGACTCTTTGTCTTCTTGACATTGAGCCTCAATCCATAGGGAGGCTGCAGTCCTTGACCCTCTGCAGCAAGTGCTTCAGATCCTCCTCAGTTTCAGCAAGCAGGGTTGTGTCATCTGCATATCACAGATTGTTGGTAGATCTTTCACCAATCTTGACTCCACATTTCTCCTCATAGAGTCCAGCCTCCCGCATAATCTGTTCTGCATATAACTTGAAAAGATATGAAGATAGGACACATCCCTGGCTTACGCCCTTCCCAATTTTGAACCATGAAGTGTTTCCTTGCTTTGTTCTGACAACTGCCTCTTGGTCCAAGTATAGGTTTCTCATTAGCATGATCAAGTGTTTTGGGATTCCTATTCTTCTCAGAGTCATCCAAAGTTTGTTGTGATCCACACAGGCAAACGCTTTTGCATAGTAATGAAACAGAGATAGACATTCCTCTGGTATTTCCTGCTTTCAGATAAGATCCAGCTAACATTAGCTACAATATCCCTACTTCTAAACCCAGCTTGGACTTCTGGAAGTTCTCTGCTGATATGTTGTTCCAGTCGTTTTTGGATAATCTTCAGTAGAATTTTGCTTGCATGTGAAATCAATGAGATTGTTCTATAGTTACACTCTGTTGGGTCACC
>NW_006399847.1:4536199-4537206 GCF_000299155.1 Elephantulus edwardii
TCTTGTCTTTGCTCATTAGTGGCCAAGTCCTCAAACCTGTTCCTGAGATGGTTCTGAAATTCAGGTGGGATAGACTAAAAGTCATATTTTGGTTCCTGTGGACTAAGTTTCATTTTTCCTCAGTTTCAGCTTGAACTTGCATATGAGTAGTTGGTGGTCTGTTCCAAAATCAGCTCCTGGCCTAGTTTTCACAGCTGATACTGAGCTTCTCTAGCGGTTCTTTCTGCAGATGTAATCAATCTGATTCCTATGCAGACCATCAGGTGAAATCCATGTATATAACCTGTGTTTATGTCTCTCAAAAAACGCATTTGCAATGAATAAGTCATTGATAGTGCAAAATTTAATCATCCTCTCTCCAGCTCCATTTCTGTCACTGAGTCCATTTTTTCCAACTACTGAATCTTCTTCTCTATTCCCAGCTTTTGCATTCCAGTCACCCATTATTATCAATGCATCTTAATTGAATGTTTGATTGATCTCTGACTGTAAAAGTTGTTAAAAATCTTCTGTCCCCTCTTCCTTGGCTCTAGTTGTTGGTGCATATATCTGAATGATAGTGGTGTTCACTGGCCTTCTTTGTATGCATATGGATATTATCCTGTCACTCACAATATTATACTTCAAGATGGATCTAGCAATGTCTTTCTTAACTATGAAAGCAACTCCATTTTCCCTCACCTTTTCATCATCAGAGTAATATATCATATAATCATCCAACGTAAAATGCCCCATGCCAGTCCATCTCATCTTCCCAATGCCTAGTATGTCAATATTTATGCGTTCCATTTCTTCCTTAAAAATATCTCATTTTCCGACATTTGCGGTTCTTACATTACATGTCCCAATCATTATTAGTGTCTGCTTACAACTGTTAATCTTCCTTTGTATTTCCATACCTGAAAGCTCAGCCTCAGTTGCCCTTTCTGTTATCTATATGTGTTCTGTTGTACACAAGGTTTTCGGAGGCCTGCTATTTCAGAAGTGGATGGCCAACCTTCTTCCTA
>NW_006399847.1:4538816-4558420 GCF_000299155.1 Elephantulus edwardii
ACCTTCATTTTTCAGTGTCCAATTTTCAGATGCATAGGAAACAATTGAAAAGACAATGACTTGATTAGGTGCACGTTACTTCTTAAACTGATATTTTTGGTCTTTAGAATTCTGGAGACGTTCTTGACAGCAGATTTTCCCAATGCAACCCTATATTTTGCATTATGGACTGCAGTTATCGTGAGTATTGATTGTGGGGCTGACTAAAATGAAATAATTGACAATTTCAATCTTTCTCAATCTATCATAATATTGCCTATTGGTCCAGTGGTGAGGATTTTTGTTTTCTTGATGTTGAGATGTATTCCATATTGAAGATTGTAGTCTTTAATATAGTATAGTAAGTGTATCTGGTCTTTATTTTCAGCCAGCAAGACTGTGTCACCTACATAACACAGGTTGTTGATGAGTTTTCTCCACATTTTTCTTTTCATATTCCAGTTTCTTGGATTATTTTTTTAGCATGCATGCTGAATACATTTAAAGAAACGATAGAACCCTGATACGAACATTTTATTTTGTTTAGACAACTGCTTTTTAGCCTATGTATAGATTTTACATGAGCACAATTAGGCGTCTGTGATTCACATTCTTCGCAAAGTTAACCATAATTTCTTACAAACCCCACAGTGCAAATATCTTTGCATGGTTAATAAAGCCTAAGTAAACATATTTCTGATATTCTCTACTTTCAGCCAAGAACCATTTGACATCAGCAATGATATCCTTTATGCCATGAAATCTTCTGAATTTGGCTTGGATTTCTGGCATTTCAACATTTGCCTGTTGATTCCTGGTTGCAGCTGTTTTTTAATAATCTTTAGCAAGATTTCCCCTTGCATGTAATATTAAAATTATTCAATCATTTCTACATTTTGTTGTATTACTATTTTTTTAAAAAATGGAAACAAACATGGATCTCATCAAGTTAATTGACCAAGTTGCTGTCTTCCATATTTTCTTGCAGATCTGGTGAATCCAACAGGATTTCATCTGTTTATTAAAATACCTCAACTGGTATCCCATCATTTCCCAGGGCCTTATTTTTCCCCAGTGCCTTCAGTTTATATTGGACTTCTTTCATTACTATTCTGGGCTATATGCCACCTCCTGAAATGGCTTAATGTTGATCAATCCTTTCTGGTAGATTGATTCTGTATAATCATTCCATCTTTTCTTTTTGTATTGTTGTTGTTTGCCATCTAGTTGCCTGTGGCTCATAATGGTCCTGTACACAATAGCTCTGAAATCAGCCCTATCATGAGCCAGTTTCACTGACTCCTACAAATCTAACTCCATTACTCTAATTACTGTGTCAATCTATCTTATCTGGGGTCTTCCTCTACTGGGCTGTCCCTCCATCCTTCCAAGCATGATGTAATTTTCCAAGGATTGATTTATCTTTATTTTTATTCCTATTTTTTTATTCATCATTGCATATTTTCTCCACCAGCCCCAACCAACCTTGTAATACACCCCTTATTCCAGATTGTTGTCATATGTATAATACCGAATCATATGTTCATTTTGGGCAATTCTTCCTGTCATCATCTGTTCTACTTCAGTGTTCATTATTTATCCACTCTTTTACCATTCTTTGTTCAACTTCCCATCCACCATGTGTCCTATTATGTAACAGTGTTTATAATATACAATGTCTATTTTTGTGATTAAGATATTTCAATTAGCATGTGTCCTCTAGGCTCCTCTATATTGTGTATGTTTTATGAGTTTATTTTTGTCAATGTCGCATAATATTCCATTATGTAAATGTACTATAGTTTTTTTATCCATTCATTTGTTGTTGGACATTTGGGTTGGTTCCATCTCTTTGTAATTGTGAAAAAATGCAACGATAAACATAAATGTGCCCACATCTGTTTTGAGTCTTGGCTCAGGTTTCTTTAGGGTATATTCCCAGTAGTGGAATTGTTGAGTCAAATGGTATTTCTATTTCCAACTTTTTGAAAAAGTGCCAGACAGCCTTCCATAGTGGCTGTACCATTTTACACTGGCTCCAGCAGTGAATAAGAGTTTTAATCTCTCCACAACCTTGGCATTATTTGTTGTTTTCTACTCTTTTGAACTTTGCTATGCTTGCTGAGCTGAGATGCTATCTCATCGTTCTTTTGATTTGCATTTTTCTGATAGCTGGGGATTTTTAACATTTCTACATGTGTTTGTTTGCCATTTGAATTTCTTATTTGAAATATCAGTTCATACGCTGTGCCCATTTTGTGACTGACTTGTTTGCCATTTTCTCATTGAGATGCTGTGATACTTACCAGATATGTCATTGCCAAATATTTTTCCCAGTCTGCAGGTTTTCTTCCTACCTTGTTGTAGAAGTTTTTTTTGTGTGTGCATAGGGATTATTTGAATCTTAGAAGATCTCATTCATCTATTTTATTCTTTCTTGGTTGTAGGTTTTTCATTATGCTTGGAAAACTATTAATGCCATGGATTAGGGCTTCTAGAATTCTCCCTACCTTTGCTTTTATTCCTAGGCGCCTGATCCACTTTGAGATGGTTTTTGTGTATGATGTGAGGTATGGGTCTGACTTAAGTTTTCTGCAGATGTTTATCCAATTTTGCCAACACCATCTTTAAAGAAACTAATTTCCCCACTTAACTGATTCCATCTTTTTGTCAAAGATCAATTGACAGACCATCGGTAGATGAAGTGATTTCTGGATTATCAGTTCTGTTCCATTGATCTATGTGACTATTGCAGTACCAGTACCATGCTGTCGAAACAACTCACCATGGCTTTGTAGCAGGATTCGAGATCAGGTAATGTAATGTCTCCTACTTTGTTTCTCTTTTTCAATATGTTTTGCTCATTTAGGGTCTCTGTCCCTTCTAGATAAAATTGGTAATTGCCTTTTCCATTCATAGAAGGATAAAATTTGTATCTGAATTAGGATTGCATTGAACTTGTAAATTGCCTTTCGTAGTCCATCTTCTTTTGTTGCTTCCTTTATCATTCAAGATTTTGTTCATAGAAACCTTCACTGTTGCAACTCAGGGCTTGAATTTGTTCTTAAGTTCTTGTAGCTTGAGGGCAATCCAGAAAATTCTTCCCTTTTGGCTTTCTAACTCCAGTCCTTGTACATTTATTTTTGCTTCTTAAAATCTTTTGTTTATTGTGATTTTCACAAATGTTTACAGAAAGTTTGGGTTTTCATTAATTCATTGATGCACACTTTCCTCCCCCTGACCCCTATTCACTTTGTATGTAAGACAACAAACTTATAAAACGCTACACAACATAGGTAAGTCTGGAAAACATTATGCTGAGTGAAATATCTCAGCCACAAAAGAGCAAATAACACCACTCATCAAATAGTATCATTATGGGGACAGGGGTGATGGGCAATAGGAGAAGGAAGGATAGACACTGAACACTGCACTGGAACAGATGAAGAAGAGGACTGTCTGAAAGGAAAGCATGATTAGACATTATGTCTATGACAACAGTCTGGAGCAAGAAGTGCTCATTTCATTTAAAAAGGATTGCTTGCTCTTCTCGAGCTGCTCTTTGAATCTTTCCCTCAGTGTTCCTTCTCCTTATTTTGGCTTCTTTTCTATCTAATGAAAGTTCCTAAGTCTCCAGTCTTGAATAGCATCTATTTTAGTTTTTCCTGTCTTTGTAATTACCTTTTGCTTTCTTCATGGATTATTTTTTTTTTATGTCATTATATAAATTTACTGGTCTTTGGCCATTAGTGTTCAATGTTATGTATTCTATTGAACACTAATTTATACACATACACACAAAAACAAGCGTGTGTGTGTGTGTGTGTATTTGAGTACCAACAAACTGGAACTGACTCATAGAGGAGCCTCCATTTGTTTTTCAGGGGCAGTTAACTGCACGGGAGGAGATCATCTAGAGAGAAAGAGAAATGGAACCCTGGTGGCTTAGTGGTAAGGAACTGTGCTGTCAAAACCGAAAGGTAGGTGTTTCAAATCCATCAGCTGCTCTGTGGGATGAAGATGATCAATCTGTTCCTTTGTGATTTACTGCCATTGAAAGCCTTCTGAAGGGTCACCTATGAGTTGTTCTGAATCAATTGTACATAACAATATATATATATATGATGGACTATCCTTCCATGTGATTAACTGCCTCTGACAGCCCACTAGAGCGTCAGCTATGGGTCATTCCAACTCTATGTAAAATAACAACAACAACAAATATATATACACATATATTTACATATGTTTTATATATACATTTGTATATATATTCATGTAGGGTGGTAAAGATATATGGTTCAAATACACTAACTTCTCCTCAGGAGAAAGATGAAAAATCTACTTCTGTGTGATTTACTGCCTCTTGAAGATTCACCGGAGGGCTCACTATGGTTTGGTTCCAACTCAACAGTCCACAACAACACAATAAACAATTATACATATTTCATATATATATATATATATTTCACATATATTTCATATATATATTTCACATATATACACACATTTATGCATATTTTGTTTTATTTATATAAATTTAAAATATGTATTTATCTATATTTTTATTGTGACCTCTGTAAATCTAGTGCTAAGCAGTTGCACTGCCAAGTCAAAGGTACACAGTTTGATTCAACCAACTGCTTTATGGGAGAAATATGTACAATCACCTACAGAGTGAATTACAGTTTCTAAAAACTTGCAAGTTCAGTTTTGAGTTGGTTCCCACTACATAGCACATAGCAACAACAAATTTAGATGAATTTATACACATACGCACACATTTTACATGTAATATGTTGTTGTTAGAGACTATCAGGCTGCCATTGACTCATAGTGACTTTATGGTCAACAGATTAAAAACCTTGCCCAATCTTGTGTTTCCCTCACAATTACCAGTCTTAACCCCTTTGTTGCAGTCATTGTGTCAAGTGTTTTCATTGAGGCCCTTTTTCTCTTTCACTGACTCTCTACTTTCCAAGAACCCCTCACTCCTGATAATATCCAACATATGTGAGATAATCAATATCAACCTTACTTGCTGAAAGTGAGCAGGTCTTGAAGCACTTGTTGTACAAGAGGATCAAAGAATGCAGCCTTCAGTATGGATTGCATCTCATATCAAGTAAACAAAGATTCTTACCACTATACCAACAGGCAGTGTCTTGATGGATGGAGAGGAGATTGAAATTGTCAACAGCTTCATCTTGTTTGGATTCATAATTAATACCCTTGGTACAAGCAGTTAGGAAATAAGGAGACACATTGCACTGGGAAAATCTGCAGTTAGTGACCTTTCCAAATTATTTAGGAGTAGAGACGTCAGTTTGAAGATTAAGATGCATCTAATTCCGACCATAGTCTTTCTGATTACTAGCTATGCATCTGAGACCTAGACAATGAAGAAGGATGACAGAAAAAGAATTGATGCCTTTGAGCTGTGGTGTTGGAGAAGAACACTGAAAATCCCATGGACGCCCAAGAGAACAAATAGGTATGTCTTGGATAGGGTGCAGCCAGAGCACTCTTTGGAGGCAAGAATGATGACATATTTCTAGGAGATCCTATTCCTTGGAGAGGGACATGATGTTGGGAAGGTTGGAGGATCGTCAAAGGAGAAGAACACCTTCAACCAGGTGGATTGACACAGTGACTGCTGCAATGGGCTCATGTGTATCAGGAAGTGTGAGTGTGGTGCAGAACAGGACTAGGTTCAGATCTTTTGTTCACATGATCACCGTGAGCTGTACTTGACAACAAACAACAGCAATAATGTGAGATAAAGTCTCATTTTCCTTCATCTCAACACATTCTACAAGTATAATTCAATGACACTGATAACATTAAGTTCTGTAACCATTCCCATTGTATGTTTCCAAATCTTTTCACCACCATTAACTTAAAGTTTATTCCCATTAATAAAAAAAAAAAACGAACAAAAACTCCCCATTCATCACTTCTCATTTGTAATAATCTTTAGTTTATAAATACTTACTTCATAAAAGGTGAGATCATACAGCATTTTCCATTTTGAAACAGACTAATTTCGTTCACTGCAGCATTGTGCCTTCAAAGTCCATTGATTTGACATTCATTAGGATTTCACTTCTCTTTATGGAATGATATTTCATTGTATATATGTGCCATATTTTATTTATCCATCATAGGTTAATGGACCTTTCAGTTCTGTTGGATATTCTGAAAAATACTGCAGGAAACAATTCTGCTTATGCCCTTGCCTATGCATTTCCTGACTATTACTGTTGTTGTTATGTGTTGTCGAGTCAGAGTCGACTCATAGTTGACCCTCCAGCAGGTTTTCAGAATCTGTAAATCACACAGGGAAACAATGTCTTCCCCCACCCCCACTCTGAAGCAGTTGGTTTGGGTTGGCAGAACTCCTTACCTGCTAGACAACTAGAGATCTGTGGGTCTATAATTATGATTGGGACTTTTGGGGTCATATGGTAATTCTTATTTATATCATTTTTAGTAAATGCTCAAACTGTTTTCCATAGTGACTGCACTATTTTGCCTTCTCACTAGCAACAGATGAGAGTTCCAATTATTCCACAACTTTGCCCAGGTTTCTTATTGTCTGTTTTTTGTTTTGTTTTTTAAAATCTACTCTAATAGTACTGAAATATTTTCTCATTTTAGTTTTGATTTGTATCTCCTTTGTAGTCCACAAGGAGTTGTGTTGCTAATTCAAAGGCTTACTTCTCTAGTGGTTCAAATCCACTATGTTTTCACAAGACAAAGTTGAACAATCTCCTCCCTTTTGATTTATAATCTCTGAAACCTACAAGAGGATCATTTTTGTTTCAATTCTGACTCCATGGTAATGAGTTTGCTAAAAAGAATGGATAACTACACTGAGCATTTTTTTCATGTTCTTACTTGCTATAATAAAACAGATTAACTGGCTCTATCTATCTATCTATCATCTAGCTAGCTAGCTAGCTATCCTTTCAGTCTGTAAGCTGTTTTTTTTTTTCATTTCTTTGATAAAGTCCATTAAAAATTAATACATCTAATTTTTAAGCTATATTTCATTTATCTAGTATGTCTTTTGTAATTTGTACTTCATGAAATTTTTAAGGACAAAATGCCAAGAAACAGGAAAGATAGGTGAATTAATGTAAACTTGAAAGGCAACAAAGAATAATCTTCAAGTACAAAATGTATAGAGGATCTTTTCTATAATATTTTAAAATCATGACTAGCATGTAAATGACAAGAGTCAAATATGCAAACAAAAAACACCTGTGTTAGCTACTATCATGAGAAGTAGTGGAGAAGTTTGAAGCAATAAGCCTATGTAGAAAATGCAACTTTTACAATGATAGATGTAAAGTTCCATGTTTGGGCTTTAGAAAATGTACAAAACTGGAACAGAAAGACTTAAAAGATAATTTTAAAGGAGAAAATGGAGAATCAGAAAAATGAATTAGGAATCCAGAGTGGACATCTGTCATTTCTGACAGCTCAAAATATTTCATCACTCTCTCTCTATTTTGAGATTTCTTACATCGTGAAATTTGCCTTCCCATACACAATTCAGTAAAAATTCATTTTCTAGTGCCAGTGCTGCTAAGGTGCAAACATGTGGCCTAAATTTAATCCATAGGAGGTACTGATTAAGACTGATTTTGAAAGTACTGATGGAGAGAGCTCAGGTCCAGGATCTGCTCCATCTTCAGCAGTTACGAGCGTTGCTATGAGAGTGTTCAGGGAGCTTAAAGCAGATCCCCTTTTACAGTGTTACCAAAGTTTCAGATAGATAGAATTTTTTAAGAAATAAATAAGTCTTTTCAGCTTAATTGAGATTCTATTGACTCCTTTTAGAAATCTTGAAAACAAAGGCTTTTATATTGTCTATTACAAATGTGCTGGACTAATTCTTCTACAAATAGTATAATGCTTCTGTAGGGATAAAATAAGGTACTATATGTGGAAAGGGTGACAAAGATTCTCACCACTGGACCAATTGGCAGCATCAGGATGGATGGTGAAGAGATTGAGATTATTTACAGATTTAGTCCGCTTGGCTCCACGGTCAACACTCTTGGCACCAGTAGCCAGGAAATTAAAAGATGTATTGCCATGGGAAAGTCTGCTGTTAGGGACCTCTCTAAAGTACTCAAGAGCAATGGTGTGTCTCTGGAGACTAAGGTGCATCTGGTACAGGCCATGGTCTTTGCATTCACTTGTTATGCGTCAGAGAGCTGGACAATGACCAGGGAGGATAGAATGAGAATTGATGCTTCTCAGCTGTGGTGCTGGAGAAGAGTACTGAGAGTACCATGGACTGCTAAGAAAACAAACAGATTTATCCTAGAGAGGATTATACCGGCTGCTCCGTGGAGGCAAGGATTCTGAGGCCTTGTCTGACATACTTTGGTCATGTTGTAAGGAGGGATCGGTCCTTGGAGAGGGACATCATGCTTGGGAGGGTGGAGGGCAGGCGCAGGAGGGGAAGGCCCTCGGGGAGGTGGATTTATTTGATGACTGGGGCAATCAGGATGAGTGTGTCGAAGACAGTGAGATTGACACAGGACAGAGCAGAGTTTAGAGCTGTTGTACATAGGGTTGCTATGAGTCGCAAGTGACTCGATGGCACATAACAACAACAACATGTGGAACGGGTTGGGACAGTACTGGAGAGTTACACAATGTAAGATGGAAATGTTATTTGACATTATCTGAATTATGGATTTCTGATTTTCAGCAGCTCCCTAGGACAAAGCTAAATTATACTAGTGGCTTTTTGAAGGAGGTAAATTGTAAATAAGATTTCCTAAAGCTTAGAGATGACCAGCAGTGGGACAGACAGCTTGACAAAACAATGGGTCTCTTATCAGAGAAAATAATAAAGCAGAACTAGATTTATCAGCTTACAAAGATACTGTAACAGGATATCTGTTTCTGAAGAGTTGGACTACAGTTTACGAAGATTTCCTACCTTTCTAGAAGTGTTCTGTTGCAACCCAATGAACAACAGATTAGAACTTTACCCTATCCTATGCCATTCTCATGATCCAACATGCTCAATCCCCACTATTACAGTCATTTTGTCATTGTCTCTCCTTAAGGGTCTTCCTTTCTTTTCCTGATCTTTATGGTTGCTCAAGTTATGGTCCCTTTATATATTGTCATATACTAACAATATGTCCAAAGTATATAAAATAAAGTTTCACCATTCAAACATTCAATTCCTCGTAAGCCTTTCTTGTTCCTTGTCCAACTTTCACATCCACATGGAGCAATTGGATAGACCGTGTTGCACCATAATCTTTAAAGTGACAACCTTGCTCTTTCGAATAGTGGAAAGGTCCTTGACAGCAGATTTTCCTAATGTAACCCATCTTTTGATTTCTTGATGGCTACTGTCATGAGTGTTGATTGTGGATCCAAGTAAAATGAAATTGTTGACAACTTCAATCTTTTTTCCATCTATCATGATGTTGTTTATTGTTTCAGTTTCATAGACACATTACATTCTTATGTATTCAGACTTCATCAATATATCAAAATATACATGTAAAATTGTCTTGTAAATGATACATTAATATAGTTGTGTTAATATGTGAAAACACATGTACATACATATAATTCATTTGTAAACTCATTTGTCATGTAAATTTTCAATTTTATGATGAACAGATAAGATTTTTTCCCCCCAGTATGTCAATATTAAACATGTATTTATCTGTCTCTATAAACTTGCCTGGAGTTCTGGTTAAGTGGCCTTTAGGGAATTTTGCTCTTACCCTAGTGTCTGGGTGTCTTCTGAGGTTGGAGTCCACCAGCATATCTGTGGGAGAGTGATAGATAATCTCCCCTGATTAAGAGTTACCAGAAACTGGATGGAGGGTCACTATGAGTCATAATAACTGGACGGCAGAGAGTTGGGTGGGTTTTTTTAAAAAAAATTACTACTTCATAGACTTGCTTATTGTAATATTATATATGAATGTATTTCTTTAACTTAACAATGTTTACAGTAAAATGAATCTATTTTTGTAGTATGTTCCAGCACCATATCATACATTAATAGGCCAAATTATATATAGTCATTCATTAATTGAATGACATTTGATTTCCCTTGCACATTTTTTGCCTACTGTGAACATTACTGTTATGAACATTCATGTACACATTTTGTGTGGACATATCTTTTCCATTTTCATGAATATATATATACCTAAGAGAAAAATTATTCTGTCATAAACAAACTCAACATTCTCAACATTCTTATCAACACTTGTACTTGTAGTTTTATCTATGTTTCCCTAATGACTTAAGACTAATGAAGAGCCTGTTCTTGTTATGTGCCATAGAGTCGCTTGCTACTCATAGCAACCCTATTACAAGAGCCCTAAATGCCGTTCTACCCTGTGCCAACCTTGTTATCTCCAACACACTCATTCTTACCACCCCAATCACAGAATCAATCCATCTCATCTAGGATCTTTTCTCCTGTACCATCCCCTCCACTCTTCCAAACATGATGTGCCTTTCCAAGAATCAGTCTCTCCTTCCAACATGCCCAAAGTATATGTCAAACGAAGCTTCAGAATCCTTGACCCCAAGGAGCATTCTGGCTTTACCCCCTCCAGAACAAACCTGTGTGTTCTCCTGTTCATGGTATATTCAACACTCTACTCCAGCACCACAGCTCAAGAGCATCAATTTTCTTTTTATCATCCCTAATCACTGTCCAATTCTCCAATGCATAGCACATAATTGAGAATACTATAGCCTGGATCAGGTGCTTCTTAGTTTCCAGCCTGACACTGTTGCTCTTCAGTACTCTTGAGAGGTCCCTCAGAGCCAACTTTCTCAATGCAATTCATCTCTTGATTTCCGGGCTGCTGCTACCAACAGTGTTGACTGTGGAACCAAGTAAACGAAAACTGTTAACTAACTCAATCTCTTCACCATCCACACTGATGCTGCCAATTGGCCCAGTGGTGAGAATCGTTGTTTTCTTGATGTTGAGCTTCAGTCCTTATTGAAGGCTGCAGTCTTTGATCTTTTGCAGCAAGTGCTTCAGGTCCTACTCAGTTTCAGCAAGCAGGGTTATGTCACCTGCATAACACAGGTTGTTGATGATTCTTCCACCAATCCTGATGCCACATTCCTCCTCGTACAGTTCACCATCTCAGATGATCTGTTCTGCATACAGACTGAAAAGGTATGGAGACAAAATACATCCCTGACGGGCCCCCTTCTTGATTTTGAACCGTGTAGTGTCTGTCTCCTTGCTATGTTCTGATGACTGCCTCTTGGTCCAAGTATAGGTTTCACATTAGCACAATCAAATGTTCTAGGATTCCCATTCTTCTCAGAGTCAGCCATAGCTTGTTGTGATCCACACAGTCAAAAGCCTTTGCATAGTCAATGAAGCACAGATAAACATTCTTCTGGTATTCTCTGCTTTCTGCCAAGATCCATCTTACATTAGCTATAATATCCCTAGTATCATGGCCATCTTACACATCTGGCAGTTCTCTGTTAATGTGTTGCTCCAGTAGTTTTTGGATCATTTTCAGCAGAATCTCATTTGTATGTGATATTAATGATAATTTCTTATCATTTCTGCACTCTATTTCTTCACCCTTCTTTGGAATGGGAACAAATATCGATCTCTTCCAGTCAGTTCGCCAGCTGGGTGTCCTCCAGATTCCTTGACACAACTTAGTAAGCAAATCCAAGCAGCGTCTGTTTGTTGAAATAAATCAATTGGTATGCTGTCAACTCCCGGAGCCTTGTTTTTTTTTGCCAATTCCTTCAGAGCAACTTGAACTTCCTCCTTCATCACCACAGCCTCTTGCTCATATATTATCTCATGAAATTCTTCTGTGTCAGCCAATTCCTTCTTAAACAGTGACTCTGTGTACTCCTTCCATCTTCTTTTGATACTTCCTGGATCATTTAACATTCTACTCAAAGTATCCTTAAGTATTGCCACCCATGACCTGAATTTGTTCTTCAACTCCTTCAGCCTAAGAAATGCTGAGCGAGTTTGGATCTTTTAATTTTCTGACTCCATCTCTCTGCACATTTCATTACAGTGTCTTGCTTTGTTTTCCCAAGCTACCGTTTAAAATTTTATGAAGAGCAGATAACACAACTCTGCTTGCTGAAACTGAGGAGGACCTGAAGTACTTGCTTCAGAAGGTCAAGGACTACAACCTTCAATATCAATTGAGGCTCAATATCAAGAAGACAAAGATTCTCACCACTGGGCCAGTTGGAAGCATCAGGATGGATGGTGAAGAGACTGAGATTGTTCACAGCTTTAGTTTGCTTGGCTCTACAGTCAATATTCTTGGCACCAGCAGCCAGGAAATCAAAAGATGTATTGCGATGGGAGATCTGCTGTTAGGGACCTCTTCAGAGTACTGAAGAGCAACGGTGTCTCTCTGGAGACTAAGGTGCATCTGATACAGGCCATAGTCTTTGCAATCACTTGTTATGCGCCAGAGATTTGGACAAGACTAGGGAGAATGGAAGGAGAATTGATGCCTTTGAGTTGTGGTGCTGAAGAAGAGTATTTAATGTACCATGGACTGCTAAGAAAACTAATAGATTCGAGAGGGTTAAACTGGGCTGCTCCTTGGAGGTAAAGATCCTGAGGCTTCATCTGACATACTTTGGACATGTTGTAAGGAGGGACCGGTCCTTGGAGGGGGACTTCAGGCTTGGGAGGGTGGTGCGACAGCACAGGAGGGGAAGGCCCTCTATGAGGTGGATTGATTCAGTGACTGGGGTAATCGGGACGGGTGTATTGAAGACAGTGTGATTGTGCTGGACAGAGCAGAGTTTAGGGCTATTGTACATAGGGGTGCTATGAATTGCAAGTGACTCAACTACACATAACAACAACAGCAACAGGGGGAAAATCTTTTCTGTCCTTCATAGAATTGAAAAAGGGAGCATAAACCATTTACATGACAAATTAGTTTACAAATGAATTCTATGTATGTACATGTGTTTTCATGCATGCAAAAAGTTGTGATACTAACTCAAAGGCCTAGCTGGTAGTTCTAATTTACCAGCCCCTCTGAGGGAGAATGATGAACAATTTCTTCTTGGATAATTTACAACCTTGGAAACCCAATGAAGGGATGTCTCTGACTTGATTCCAACTTTAAGACAACATGGGAAGGTAGGAGAAAGAGAAAAAGAGACAGAGAGACAAATAATTTCTACATCTTTTCAAATAGTTATTGGCTGTATATGTTCTTGGATAAATGTTTATTCATATACATTGACTACATTTTAATGAGTTTATTTCCTCTTTATCACTAATTTGTAATAATTTTTTATATATTGTATATGCCAGTTCCTCAACAGATGTTGTTGTTGGTTGTCGTCAAGTTGAGCACAACTTATAGTGACCCTATGAACAAAAGACTCAAAGCCTTTCTATAACTATCATCATTTCTCAAAGTTAGTAGTGTTTCCAGAGGCATGCTGTTTAGGAAGTGTGATCTATAAATTCTTCATGGTGTCATTTCACTTTTTTTTTAATGGTATTTTTTGAAGCACAAACATTTTTCTTTTTAATTTTGATGAATCTTGTTTTTACTGTTGTTGATGCCTGAGGGGCTATTTGTAAGGAAAAAAATGCCTAGTCTCAACTCACCGACTTTTGTGCCTATGTTTCTTCTAAAATCTTTATCGTTTTAACTTATACACTTAGCTATTTGAACCATTTTGAATCAGGTGTGTGTTGCTTGTTTTTAAATAAATTGTGAAGCATGGGATCATACTCTAATCTGCTGTGTTTATCAAGTGGGGGAGATAGCATTTGAAGATAATGTTCTCTATCCACTGAGTTATTTTTGATTCAGTGTTATTTACCCACTGAAATAAGTCACAAAAAATATGAATCTGGTTTTTTTTTTTACTCTCAATTCTCTCCAAATAGTCTATATGTTTTACCTACATTTCTTTTTATACAAGACCCTGCTAAGTTCAGGAATAGACAAGAATTAAATTAACAATAACTGTGAAAAGACAATGGAAAAGATGAATATCATCAGTCAGAAAAAGTCAGGGGCTGCCTGTGGATAGCCCATCAACTGCTACTATGCAAGTTCAAGTGGATGCTCATTTACAAGCCAAAATTTAAGTTGAAAATAAATTAAAACCAGTTCACAAGAGCCAAAATACAACCATGAGCACATTTCATCTAGATTTAGAAACAATATCAACAATAGATTTGATGCACTGAGTACTAATGTAAAACACAAAATGAGTCTTGGAAAAACATTGTATTTGAAGACATCAAAAGGCATTAAAAAGAGAAAAAAATAAAAGAAACTTCTAAAGGTAAATATCAGAAAAAGACTGAAAATTCATTTTCAAATAGAGAAGCTAAAGTGAAGAGAAGAAATTATAAAATACAAAAACTGAACAGATTACTTCAAAGGGCAACTCAAGAAGACAAAGCAAAATGTTAGCATACAATGTGCAAAGACCTTGATTTAGAAAAGCCAAAGAGAAGATAATCTTTGTATCTCTCAAACTGAAAGAATTGAAGAAAAAGTTCAAACCTCGAGTTGCAATGCTAAAGGTTTCTATAGGCAATATATTAAACAACACAGGAAGCATCAAAGAAGATGAAAGGAGTACAGAAAGTTGCTGAAAAGGGAAGAATTTGTCAACCTTTAACTATTTTAGGAAGTAGAACCAACAATGCTGAAGGAGGAAGTCCAAACTACACTGTAGAAATTGACAAAAATAAAACTCTAGAAATTGTACACTATTCGTTGAGGTGTTTCAAGAAACACATGTTTCTCTGGATGTATTAAATCCTGATAAGAAATTTGGAGAACAGTTACCTGATCAATCATCTGGAAAAGATCAATATTTACACATATTCCAAATAAAGGTGATTTAACAGAAATTTACAAATTATCGAACAATATTAATAATACATAAGTGAAATCTTACTGAAAGTAATAAAAAAAACATCTGGAGCAGTACATGAATAGAAAATCGTCAGAATTTCAAGCAACATTCAGAAGAGATGGTAGAAGAAAGAATACAATTGATGATGTCAGATAGAGTTTAACTGAAATTACAGAATACCATAAACATATTTAAATATTTGTTTGTTGACTATGCAAAGCCATTGACTGTGTCCATCATAAGTTACATATTTTCTAACATTCTGAAAATGAGAATTTCAGAACATTTAAATTGTGCACATTCAGCACTTATATCAAGAACTGGTTAGTCTAACAGGAAAAATGGTTATTGCATTGCTTGAAATCAGGAAATATGTGCATCAGGACTGTGTCCTTTCACCATACCTATTCAACATGTTGTTGTTATGTGCCATTGAGTCAACTGCGACTCATAGGGAATCTATGGACAATAGCTCTGAACACTGCTCTATCGTGAACCAATTTCACTATCTCTCACATACCTACCCTCATTATTATTCCAGTTACTGTATTAATCCATCTCATACTGCGTCTTCCTCTCCTTTTCTGCCCCTCCATCCTTCCAAGCAGAATGTCCTTCTCTAAGAACTGGTCTCTCCGCGTGACATGCCTGAAGAATGTGAGACATGCCTAAAAATCTTTGCTTTTAAGAAGTAGCTTGGTTTCAGTGTATCCAGGACATATCTGTTTGTTCTTTTGGCAGTCCATTGTATGTTCAATACTCTTCTTCAGTACCACAACTCAAAGGCATTAATTCTTCTTTTATCATCTTTAGAAATTGTCCAGCTCTCTGATGCATAGCACGTTATTGTGAAGACTATTGCCTGAATCAGGCTCACCTTAGTCTCTAAACTGACATCTTTGCTTGTCAACACTCTGGACAGGTAGGTCTCTGTCAGCAGCTTTTTCTAATGCAATTATTCTTTTGATTTTCTGACTGCTGGTGCCAAGAATGTTGATTGTGGACCTGTGGACCCAAATAAGCTGAAATTGCTAACAATCTCAATCTCCTCTCCATCTATTATGGTGTTGCCAATTGGCTCAGTAGTGAGAACATTTATGTGGAGCAAATAATACTAGAAGCTTAACTACATGAAAAAGAATGTGGCATCAGGATTGGACAAGGACTTGTGTTATTCAAATGAAATGACCTTAATTGCTAAAAATTAGTAAAACTTGAGGCACTTAGTGAATAATTTTAAAGACTGTAGCCCTCACTATAGATTACACTCCAATATTAAAGAAAAATATTCATACCCAAACTGAGAAGTAGTATATTGATAATTGGAGAAAAGACTTGAATTTTCAATACGTTCATTTTACTTGGATACACAGTCAAGACTCGTGAAAGTAGCTGAAACATCACATTTCTTTGGGCAACACTTCTGCCTAGGATCTCTTTAAAATGCTATGGAAGCACGGATGTAACTTCAAAGACTAAGGTGCACCTGACATAGCCATAGTATTTTCTTTTACTTCATGAGCATGTAATAGTAGTAAATGAATAAAGACAAAAGATGGCTTTGAATTGTATTGCCAGTGAAGAGTATTGAATATACTATGAACTTCCATAAGAAAAAAACCCCTACCCAAACCACCACACCAATTCTGTCTTGGAATAACTGCAGAGTAGAGTATTCTTTCAGCAAGAATGATGAGACTTTGTCTCCACATATTGTGGACATGTTAACAAACAGGACAAGTCTTTTGAAAAGTAGAATAATCAAAAAAGGAGAGGAAGACCCTCAAGGAAACAGATTGGCACAGTGACTGCAGCAATAGACTTAAGTACATCAGAGATTGTGAGATGATACAAGATTAAGGTTTCTTCCTGTTATTCATGGGATTACCATGAGTCAGAGTTGACTTGACAGCACCTGACAACAACAATTATATGGATATCCTAAATAAAAAATGAACCAAGAGGACTGGCCTTTCTATTTACTTCCTTAACAGCTCAATAATTATAGTATTGTCTGCAGTAACTATAAATTTGGAGCAGATAGAAAGAGCAGGTATATATTGCTCAATATCTGACAGAAGTTCTGTGAAATGGGGCCTTATGGGATTTGAATATTGGGCAAACACTTGTATCCATGAGACAAGGAGTAGCTGGTATACTGGCCTGGGGGCTATTGTGTGATGCACACCTTAGGCAGCTCTCTTGAGGGATGCCGCAGGTGAGCTCTTGTGGTTGAGCAAAGTAGTTACATTTGCAAAGACCTCAGAAGAATGCTTGGCTAGTTCTTTGTTGTTGACTGCTCTTTGGTAAGCCATCTGCATGGAAGGTCATTAGTACAACCCCATGAGAACTTTTCAGGGAAGCAGGAATGCTGGCAAAGGGGACTCAAGGTTGACAGAGCCCCTGATAGTATTCAATTGGTGTATACCTTTCCTTCATGCCCTATGAGATCACAGTCAGTAAAATGCAGGGACTAGCCCTTCTGAGTTGGGATTGGACGTTTTTACATCTAGGCCTCTCTCCATAAATTAAGATGGCTTCCAAGCTGCATATAGAAACTGAGCAAATATAAGGCTGTAATCCCACGCTGAGGATTTGGGAACTGTGACCCATGGACTTATGTGTGGTTGAATGTTGCCCAGAGGGATATTGGCCTATATCTGTTTTCTAGTTCTTTGATTTATCTGTGTGGGCTGATGCTACAAGCATATGCAGTTCTACAATTAAAAGGGGCTAACCAAGGTCAGACAAGAAAATCACCCAGTTCTGATAGCTGTTTTTCTGTTATGTAATATTTCTTACCTGCAACACTATTCTGTGTTCCTGTCAACTCCATTCTTGTAAGCAGGTGATAAAGTGAAATTTACAAGAATTGCAACTTGTATTTGAAATTTTTTTTCCTTGGGATAAGAAAAGTAAAAAGAAAAAGTCACCTTGACATTTTAGGTTTTGTATTCTTCTTCTGTACTACATAATTACTCCCTTTAATCTGTAGGGTGTCATGCTTCTAACCCCAAAGCAGGACCTCTGTAGTTTGAATCTGCCAGTTGTTCCCAGAAGAAAGATGGGAAGTCACCTCTTGTGAGGTTTATAGCTTTGGAACCCACTGGAAGGACATCTATAGGTCAGTTCCAACTCCACAACAATGACTGAGAGCAAGCAACTGAGAATATAATATATGTATGATGCTGCCTGTATTTACTGTCATAGAATCCCTGGTATCATAGAATTTAATGTGTCTGACCATGAACTTAAAGGTCTGCAGTTTGATCCACCAGTCACTGAGTAGGAGAAATATGGGAAGTCTCTCCCCATAAAGATTTACAACCTTGGAAATTTGATGGAGGGTCAGTATAAATTTGAAATTACTAGATGGCATATTATTTCATTTATAGTATATGTGTCAGGTGCCATGCTAATCTTGAACACAGTCTCACAGTCTCATTTTTTCTTTTACCATATAGTAAAAGTTTGTTGTGGACTGACACATAGCTGATCCTCTAGTGAGTTTTCGGAGGCAGTTAATTACAAGGGAGGAGATTGCCCATCTTTCTCCCATGGGGCAGCTGGTGGATCAA
Source organism: Elephantulus edwardii (assembly GCF_000299155.1). NCBI lineage: Eukaryota > Metazoa > Chordata > Mammalia > Macroscelidea > Macroscelididae > Elephantulus > Elephantulus edwardii. The sequence goes on from NW_006399847.1 coordinate 4,557,302, forward strand.
CTCTAAAATGCATGGAGAAAATACAAGCACAAAGAAGTTATGTAATTTATCCAAAGTCTGAGAAAAAAATGGTAGGAGCTAAGAATTGAATGTAATTTTGTTATTATAAGTTAAAGAAAATAAAAGTCTATAAACAGTGTTGGTACCAGCAACCAGGATATTAAAAGACAAATTGCATTGAGAAAGTCTGCTGTCAGGAGACCTTTCCAAAGTACTGAAGAGCAAAGATGTCAGTCTGCAGACTAAGTTGCACATGATCCAGGCCATGGTCTTTGGAATTACTTGCTATGCATCAGAGAGCTGGATGATTACTAGGGATGATAGAAGGAGAATTGATGCCTTTGAGCTGTGGTGCTGGAGAAGAGCATTGAATATACCATGGACTGCAAAGAGAACAGACAGTTTCCTCTTAGAGATGGTGAAATTAGGCTGCACCTTGGAGGCAAGGATTCTGAAGCTCTGTCTGACATACTTTGGACATGTTGCAAGATGGGATTAATCCTTGGAGAGGGATGTCATGCTTGGGAGGGTGGAGGGACAGTGCAGGGAAGACCCTTGATGAGATGGATCCATTCTGTGACTGGGATAATGAGAGTAGATGTGTTGGAGACAATAAGATTAGCATAGGATATATCAGGGTTTAAGTCCGTTGTACATATGATTGCTATGAGTCACAGGTAACTCGAAGGCACAGAAGAACAAGAATAACAGCAACAACCAGTTCTCAGTTTCCCCTTTCTACAACCCCTCTGCAGAGTTAGACAGGACCACGTAAAAGAGTTGTTCAGGCTTTACCTTACACATGTCTAAGGGTATTAATGATGTAAGGCTTTAGTTATTAAATGGCTCAATCTATTTTCTCCATGACAGTGCTAACAATTTTTCAGTTTCTTATTATGTACTCCACAGAACTCAACCCAAATTCCCTTTATTTATTTTTAATTCGAAACTTATACTTGGACCAGGAGGCAGTCGTCAGAACAGAGCAAGGGAACGCTACATGGTTCAAAATTGGGAAGGGCGTACGCCAGGGATGCATCCTAACTCCATACCTTTTCAACCTATATGCAGAACAGATTATCCGGGAGGCTGGGCTCTATGAGGAGAAATGTGGGGTCA
>NW_006399847.1:4560087-4561514 GCF_000299155.1 Elephantulus edwardii
CAGGTGGATTGACGCTGTGATTGTAGCAATGGGCATAAGTGTGTCAGCTATTGTGAGGATGGCACAGGGTAGGATAGGGTTCAGCTTTGTTGTTCATAGGATCTCTATGAAGTCAAGTCATACTTGATGAGATGGCATCTAACAACAATAATACTTTGGAGAAAAGTCTTCACTTTCTCATTGTTAAGTATAATCTTAGCTGTGGGCTTATAAAAAATTGTGTTACAGGTGCGGAATTTTTTGTTATATTTCTTTATTATTCTTTAAATGGTGTAGAATCAGTTGTAGCATTCTTTCATTTCTAAAATTTGTAGCTTGTAAATATTTTTCTTTGTCTTTTATCAGTTAATTGATGGATTCCTTAATAGAAAACCACTGCTGGTTTCATTGGTTTTCTCTAAAGTTGGTTTTTTTTCCCTCTTCTCAGTTTTATTAAGTATGCTTTTTTTAAATTGCTTTCTTATGATCTTTAGAAATGAATTTTCTCTCTTACTCTATTTTCTTGAGGTGATAGCTTATAAATTGATTTTACATTTTGCTCACTTCTGATGTAAGTGTTAGGGAACTTTGGTTGCTTACTGGGTAAGGAGTTGCACTGCCAACAAAATGCAAGCAGTACGAATCCACCAGCTGCTCTGCAGGAGAAAGTTAGGCAGTAATTTCCTGTACAATTTACAGCATCTGAAAACCCACTAGACAATCAACTATGAGTTGTTTTTTACTAAAAGGCAACGAGTAGCAGAAATATAAGCATTTCCCCTTGCCCCACTGCTTTAGTTATACCCTACACATTTTGATAAATTTTAGTTTCATTTACATTTAATTTTGACTACTTTCCTCTTGTCTGTTTCCTGGCTAACTATAAATCAGCGCATTTATAAGTGCCTTCAGATGTCCGTGGTTTTTGATTTGGTTTAACTTATATATGTTGTGAGAGTATATTTTGATGATTTAAGTTGCACTGCAATCCTGAATGCACATGGTTTGAATCCACTAGCTGCTCCATGGGAGAAGAATGGTCAATCTTCTTCTGTGTGATTAACTGCTTCTGAAAACCCATTGGAGGGTCAGCTATGGGTCAGTTCCAACTCAAGAGTACTCAAAAACAACAAAATTCTAATGACAAGAATATCACCTTCTCGGTTCTGCATGGGAGCGGATGCTCTTTTGTCCATGATTTCCCTCCTTTAAAAATTATAAACGTAATTTAATAATTGGAACATGGAATGTATATAGGTTTTTTTGGTTGGATATCCATTCACTCATTGTTGCACTTTTCTTTCCCGGTCCTCACCTCCTCCCAGTTCAGTTTTTTCTTTGGAAAAAAAAAATCTTTCACTGTTATACAGTTCCCCATTCCCCGAACCACTTTACTATGCAAATCTTATTCTGGACTTTTGTCATGCAATAATACCTAATTATATGTT
>NW_006399847.1:4562408-4567438 GCF_000299155.1 Elephantulus edwardii
AACATGTCTTTATGTCTTTGTTCGACATCTGAACGTCTTCTTTGGAGAAGCGTCTGTTCATATCCCTCTTAACCAGCATTTGGGCTTGTCCATGATGCTTCCTGATTATACCTATGTGCGCCGTGGGATTCCTTCTGAGGAATTCTGCAAAAGGCTTAGGATCTTCTTCACACTCTAAAGTTTTCTGCTCTCTCCTTAGATCATACTTGTCCTTTTAAAAAAGTCATTTAAATTGTCTTATTGATTTTTCTTACCAGCTCAAATGGCTTCAATGGCTTCAGTTCCAGATAAACAAGTGTTCAGATCTTGTTACACAATTTGAATGACTTTCTCATCACAGATGCCAGTTTTATTGCTTGTACTGAAATATCAGTTCTCTGAAAGAGTGAAAAAAAAGCGTTTGTTTGAAATCTACCCACTTTTTCTCTTATTTGGAGTGTGGTCATCACTTTTTTATCTTTCTAAATTTCTAAGCTGAAACATTCAATCAGGTTTTGAATGGTGGAGGGGGGAAAGCCTAAAATAGGGGGAAATAACCCCAATAATAGTGTAACTTTATAAATTACTTTAAAATTATAATTATAATAAAACTTATAGCAGTTCATAGTTTTTTTTCTCCTGCCCCCAAAAGATGATTCCAGAAAATGAATGGACCAAATAAAAGAAAGAAAGAGAGAAAATTGTTCAAAATCACAGAAGATGCAAAATGCAGGCCTAAGTGCTATTTAAACTGCAGGAAGACAATGGTCCCTTTATGGCTATCTAGGGGAAAAATATAGCTTTAAGCAGTTCTTTGCTAGCTTTTATTATGCTCTACTATCACCAATTAAAGACCAGTGTCTCATGGAAAACAGTGATTGGTGTCATAATTCTCTTCCATTGGTGCTGTAAGAGGATACTCAGCTGGCAACTATTTCCTAATGGACACATCTCCCAAGAACAATAATAAAATTATTACTCAGCAACCTTGTAAATGATTACAAATTACTGCAATAAGCAAAAGGTATTCAACCATGTTATTGCACCACCAAGACATTTCAATATCAACCAAAAAAAAATTACTATTGAACAAATGAGGCAGTTCACAGGAGTATGTGTTGTTCCTGCTTCCTGCCTTGCTCCATCTGGTAGGTTTAGTAATTTAAAGTGAGTTATGGTCCTTTTTAAACATTGCGTATTTCTGCTTCAAGTAAGAAAAAGTAAGGTAAGATCCCTTCCAAAACATTCCCTAGACTAGTGTGTTTAAGTCTTCATTGAACACAAGAGTAATCATTGCATGTCAATATTTAAATTTCACACTGTATTACTTATGAGAAATGGAGAAAACAAATACTGTGTAATTCAGATTTTCAAATAACTTTCATGAGTTAGCATTGGAGAAATTAATTTTAAGCAACAGTATGGTTAAGGACTGTACTCTTCAATATGGATTGAAGCTCTACATTGAGAATACAAAGATTCTCATCAATGGGCCAATTGGTAACACCATGATGGATGAAGAAAAGACTGAGGCTGTTAACAATTTCAGCTTCCTCAGCTCCACAATCAACACTTTGCACCAACAGTCAGGAAATAAAAAGATTACTTGCACTGGGGAAGTTTGCTGCCAGGGACTTTTCCAAAGGGATAAAGAGTAGTGATGTCAGTCTAGAGACTAAAGGGTGTCTGATATAGGTCATAGTCTTCACAATTACTTGCTATGTCTCAGGCATGGAAAATTATTAAATATGGTGGAAGAATTGATGTCTTTGAATTGTGGTGCTGGAGAAGAGCATTGGACATACCATGGACACTGGTCTGTCTTGGAGAGGGTGAAACTAAGCTTTTCTTTGGAGGCAAGGATTTTGAAGCTGTCTCACATACTTTGGGCATGTAGCCAGGAGGGACTAGCTCTTAGAGAAGGACATCATGCTTGAAAGAGCGGAAGGATGACTCAGGAGGGGAAGACCTGGATGAGATGGTTGACACAGAGCCTGGGGCAATGGGTTAGGTGTGTTGGAGTCAGTAAGACTGGCTTAGGACAGGATAGGCTATTGTACACAGAGTTTCTATGGGTCAAGGTTGAATCAATGGCACATAATAAAAAGAAAAAACCTGAAGTCATAAAAGCAGGGCAGCAAAGTATGAGTAAGGGAGAAATAGAGAAACACAAGGAACATATGCATACACACAAAAAAATTCGTTGAACAGAAATGAAGACATTTAGGGCACGTACTAAATTTGAACACAAGAAATAAAGTCAGTTTGCAGAAGTGGCACAAATCCAGAGTTGACCAAATTGGATCTCATGCCAGTTTCAAAGAATTTTTGTTTTAAAACCTTTTCTAACACTGGAGTTTCAAAGCTATAACTGCAGATTTGGGTGAAACGTGTTTTTTTTTTTTAATATGTAACATATAAAAGGCTGCAGAAATTACTAACCAGGACAAATCTGGCAATATGTGTATGTCAGTGGTGGTAAATATCATGGAATTGATTCTGAATTGTAGTGATCTTAAGAAAGAATGGCCTAATCCTACAAAATCTACACCTTTTTTGTTATGTTTGAGTAAAATGTTAAATCTGTGTCAGTCCATCTTGTAAGAGACATCCATTTTATAGACCTTTTACTTTACTAAGCACAATATTCCTATGCAAATCATGGTCACTCTTGATAAGACAACCAAAATAAATGAAACTACTGATAACCCTAAGATCAACAGTTTAAGCCCCTCAATCTCTCCATGGAAAAAAAAATAGCATTCTTCTTCCAGAATACTTGTAAAATCCCCATGGAAGAGTTTTATAATGCCTAATATCCCATGGACTGCCAAAAGAACAGACAGATAAAACTTGGAGAAAGTGTAGACAGAATTTTTTTTTAAGACAAGGATAACAAAACTCCAGCTCAGACACTTTGCACATGCTGCTAGGGGAGGCTGTTCCTTGAAGAGGAACATCATGCTTGGAAAAGCAGAAAATCAGCAAAAGAGATGAAGATCCTCAACAAAAGAGATTGACATAGTGACTGCAGAAATGGTCTCAAATGTGTCAGAGATTATAAAGATAACACTGGATAGGATATGGTTCAGATTTGTTGTTTATAGCATCACTATCAGTTGTAGTTGACTTGACAGCACCTTAAAACAACAGTATTAGTGGAACAATATCATCGTCAAACAAAATCACTCGTATCACATGCAAGTAAAATCTTGCTGAAGATAATTCCAAAGCATCTATAAGTATATCACTATACACTATTTTGATTACTGAAAGTGAAGAAGACTAAAAACACTTACTGAAGAAGGTCAGAGACTACAGACTTCATTATAGACTACATCTCAAGTTTAAAAAAAAGAAGAAAAATCCTCACTACTTGACCAATAGACAAGATTATAATAGAAAGAGATTGAAGTTGTCAATAATATCTGGCACCCATGTTATTTGCATGACAAAAGTTGGTGATGTCTTCCTTTGACTCCAACTTGAATTCCTGGGAATTTCCTGTAGAATTTATAAAGTTAGAAAAGAAAGTATTGACAAATGAATTTCAGGAGAAACAGGATTTCAATGAAAGTAAAATATTGGGTTTAGGTACTATTAGGGTATTTAGGTATTATTAAGTCTGCTGTTACTCTTATGACCCTATGAACAACATGTGGAAACTCTGCCTCTTCCTGCCATCCTCACAGTCTCTGTCATGCTCTTTTCCATTGTTGCACTCACTACAGCACTTCATCTAATTTCTTTCCCTGATCCTCTACCCTTTCGACTATATCCTTTTCCAAGGACTTGCACCACCTGAAAACATGCCCAAAGCGTGTGAGACAAAAAGTTTGATCATCTTTGCCTCTCAGGTATCAGAACTCTTGAAAATATTTCACCATCAGTCAATTATTTTTGTTACGGTGACTATATGTATTCCCTCTATTTTCTTTTGATGCTTCAACATACTGCCCATAGCATCCTTCAATATGTTGGAACTCGAGGCTTACATTTTTCAGTTCTCTCAGCTTGAGAAATGTCAGGTGAGGTCTTCCCTTTTAATTTTTCAATTCCGTTATAATATTTTTCTTTTTCTTCTTGAGCTGCTTTTTGAAATCTTCTGTTCAGCTCTTTTACTTCAGTATCTTTTCTCCTTTGTTTTGGCTTCTCAATACCCTAGTTAAATTTCAAAATATCTTCTAACATCCATTTTGATTTTTCTTTCTCCTCTGTCTTTGTAATGACTTTTTGCTCCCTTAATGTCACCTCATAATTTATCTGGTCTTCAATTATTAGTGTTCAATGTTTCAAATCTACTCTTAAGACGATTTTAAAACTAAGATGGAATAGACACAAGATCATATTTTGATTCTTATGGAATTTTAAAATTTTTTTGCTGTCTCAATTTGAACTTGCACATGAGTAAGTAATAGTCTGTTTCACAGTCCACCATGGCCTAGGTTGACTGCAGATATTGAGCTTCTCCATTATTTCTTACACAGATGTGGTCAATCTGATTCTGTGTAGCCCATCAAGGGAGGTCCATGTGCAAAGTTGCTATTTATGGTTTGTTTGTTTGTTTGTTTTTTAATTTGCAATAAATAAATCATTAAATGTATAAAATTCAATCATTCTATTTTCAGCCTCATTTCTGTCACCAAGTCCATTCTTTCAACTACCATTAGTCACCTAGCCACCTCTAACATCAGTAAATTGGGTATGTGGCTCTTGAAAAAAGTGTCCATTTCTCATCACCACAGTCCTCATCAAGTCAAAGAAACAGGGCACCAAATTTTTGCTTGAAACTCAAAGTAAACCTTTCCTAGAGTCCATTTAGAATATGCCAGAATCTCTCCCCCCAAGCTATTGTGGGTTATAAGCGTACTGTGAATTGCTACAGAAAGTCCATTTCAATGTATTCTGCACTCATTGTATACAATCTGTCTACTGCTCTGTGTGTGCTATAGATCAAGTCTTTGAAATCAACAGGAATGACCTAAAGGGGAGTTTTATTTGAGTATGACTGCTCTATCTTTCAGTGAAGAAGTTGTGATGATTATTTTTTT
>NW_006399847.1:4568172-4572079 GCF_000299155.1 Elephantulus edwardii
CCAGAGTCAACCATCCTGAACAATACTGCATGAGTTCCCTGCTTTCCAATGCAGCACAGTATTCCACTGCGCGAACACACCACAGCCTCTCCAGCCATTCGCCTGTTGATGGGCACCTAGGCCGCTTCCAACTCCTTGCTATTGCGAACAAAGCCGCAACAAACATGGGCGTGCACATATCCGCCCGGATGTCAGCCACGGTCTCTTCAGGGTACATTCCCAGCAGCGGAACCGCTGGGTCAAACGGTATCTCCACTTGCAACTCTCTGAGAAAGCGCCATACTGCTTTCCACAGGGGCTGCACCATTTCACACTCCCACCAACAGTGAATCAGGGTTCCAGCTCCTCCACAACCTCGCCAGCATTTGTTGCTTGCTGTTCTGTTAAATTTTGCTATTTTGACTGGGGTGAAATGATATCCCATAGCTGTCCTGAAGTTGTGATGATTATGATGATGGCAATAAAGACTGAAGACTGAGAATGCAATAAATTGAGAAACAGGCATCCTGAATGGAAGCTTTAATCAAAGGAAACATAGTACAACAGAGGATGTATTAGCAACAAGACAAAGAGTCTTACAACTTCTCCCCAATCTGGACAAAGTTACCTAAAAGCCTACAATGAATTGCCATATAGGGTATTTGATGTGTAGTCTGTTCCCATAGTCAGAAAGAATAAAAAAGAATATGTAAAGTGTTGAAGAGAAAAAGAAAGGAAAATACCTATTAGCCATCAAGAGTATTCTTTAAGAATGACAGTGAAATTACATTCCCAGAAGTTAATAATTATCAGCCTGGACCAACAAAAGTACTAAATTCTATAGATGAAGGTCCTGTAGTGGTAAAAAATTGCTTTGCCATTGCAAAGATACGTGGTTAGAATCTTTCCTCCATGGTCAATCTTCTCATTGCAATTTACTGCCTCTGAAAACCTGTGGGAGGGTCAGCTAAGGGTCAGTTTTGACTCAAAGGTATTCACCAACAATAACAACAAATGTAAAAAGAAAAAATGTAGTAAAAGGACATGCACAGACATGTAAAAAGGCTACTGATATGTTTCATGCTTGAGGATGTATTTTTATAAAAATTACATGCACCTGCACCTCCTACATTTGTTTATCAAATGCTCTCTCCTTTTGAGAAGCATTGCCATAAATGTCCCTCCGGCATTTTAAAAAATGTGTTAATATTAGAAAGAAGTTATAACATCTACAAAAATGCTTTCTCGGAAAGGGAGCAGCTAGCAACCAAAGATGGATGGTGCATCTTCTTCATATTAAATTACAGTGATTCTAATTTTGTTACTTCACGTTTCCTAAGGGGGAAAAAACCCCAACTCTTTATCTAAGCATAAAAACTTTAATGTAATTATTAATTAATCACAAATATCACTTAATATCCATAGAAATAAGATGCTATGTGATTTGGATATAATACTAATGTCACCCTGAGGTGATGGGGAAAGAGGGCTCTATCTGGGAAACATGGCCACACAGGGCCACTTTACAGACCAATGACAATAGAATTTAAGAGAAATAGCTGCATTCAATTGAAAGATATCACTCCCATAGCTATCACATTGAAGTGGTAGGGGTGGAGCTACCTATAACACCCTGGAAAGAAACTGCTTAAGGTTGGGAACCTCATTAAGAAACTGCTTAAGGTGTGGAGGGAACTCAGTAATAAAAGAGAACAATGGACTTTAGGAGAGGAGATTGTAACCAGGTGAGAGACTCACTCCCACAGCTAGCACACTGAGATGCTGGTGAAGAAGGGCCTGCAACTCTCCTGGAAAGAAACTGTTCCAGTTGTGGAACCTCACCTCCATGAGGCCACCCCACAGAACAAGAGAGGGGTTATAATTATATGAGATTTCTGCAGGGGTGCACTGCTGACCAGAAATAATCTGAAGGACTTTAGAAAAGGCAAACTCTACTGGATGTAGAGCAAGTCACTCACTCCCACACATGGATTATTTTAATCCTGCAGTTAATCAATAATATCATAAAGATAAATAACTATAAACAACTTATGCATATGCAATAGAAACAGCCTGGCTTGTATCCCTCCAAAAAATAAAAAACCAACAATCTTCACAAAATGTTAAGAAAACAGCAGGCAACTTCAAACATTGTGAGTAAACAAAATAAGCCTTCTCCTAAAATGGCAAAACATATGAGGACTCAATAAATACCCCAGAGACAGGGAGGCAGAAGAAATGTATTGATTTGGAGTTCTATGAATAGCTATGGAAGAAGGTTCAAATAATGGAAGAAAGAATAGAAGCCATAAAGCAAATATTACAGAGACAGGGAGTCAGAATATATTAATTTGGATTTATATGAGTAGCTATGGAAAAAGATGGAAATAATAGGAGAAAGAATGGAAGCCAGAAATAAAGGGAATACTCTAGAGATATGGAGTCAGAAGAAATAGATCAATGAGAGGAATATTAACGATTATGGAGGAAACTACAAAAAAGTAGAAGACTTGAAACTATAGATAAAGAGTACAAGAACTTTAAAAATGTACCTTTTTAAGAAGGAATCTGACAGTCCCCCCCTGCCGCCACCAGGAGGGGCTGCTTGGTGTTAGGGGAGGTGAAGCGATTGCTTTCCATTTTCAAATGTTGCTGTAGAAATAAAGATGGTTTGATTTGGAAAATATGTCATCACAGAGCAGAGAAGGTACAGCAAACACAGTTCTAGAAATAACAGAGATGCATGAAAATTCGATCCAAAATATTAAGAGAAAAATGCAGAAGTTTCCATCCTACTGGTTGATAAAAAAGCAAAACAGAAAATAGATCACACATTCAGTGATCTAGAAGCCAAAAACCACAATGAGAACATACTAGAAGAAAAGCCAGGGAGGAAACAGAATGAAAATAAAGAAAACATTAGAATCATGTGGGATAACATAAAAATGAGCAATATAGATATGATCAGAATTCCAGAACATGAGGGAGATAGAGAAAGCACTGAACAAATTGTGGAAAAGATACTAGAAGAAAACTTCCTAAATATTATGAAGAATGGGAAATCTACATTCAAGAAACTCAGTGAGCCCGAAAGAAATTAGAACTCAAAAGAAAAACAACAAGATATATCAGAGTCAAATACTTCCAAATAAAAGAAAAGCAGCATGAGGAAAACAGAGAATTGCCTACAAAGGAAGACCAATTATATTAAGTTCTGTTTTCTCAGTAGAAACCATGTGAGCAAGGAAACAATGTGATGGCACACACAGAAGCTTGAGAAAGAACAATTGCTCTTTAAGAATCCTGTATCCAGCAAAGCTATACATCAAATATGTTGTTGTTGTTATGTGTCGTCGAGTCACTTGCGACTCATAGCGACCCTATGTACAACAGCCCTAAACTCTGCTCTGTCCTGTGCCAGTTATTATTATTATTATTATTATTAATTTACTTTCTTTTGTTTTCTTGTTGTTATGTGCCATCAAGTCGCTTGCGACTTATAGCGATCCTATGTACAAGAGCCCTGAACGCTGCTCTATCCTGTGCCAACCTTGCTGTCTCTAACGCACTCATTCCCACCACCCCAATCACAGAATCAATCCATTTCATCAAGGGTCTTCCTCTCCTGTGCCATCCCTCCACTCTCCCAAACATGAGGCCCCTCTCCAAGGTCCAGTCCCTCCTTGAAACATGCCCAAAGTATGTCTGATGAAGCTTCAGACATTTTGGCTTCACCTTCTCCAGAACATATCTGTTCTCCTAGCAGTCCATGGTATAATCAACACTCTCTCCAGCACCACAGCTCAAAGGCATGAATTCTCTTTCTATCATCCCTAGTCACTGTCTAACTCTCCAATGCATAGCACATAATTGTGAAGACTATAGCCCGGATCATGTGCACCTTAGTCTCCAGCCTGACGTTGTTGCT
>NW_006399847.1:4572179-4593154 GCF_000299155.1 Elephantulus edwardii
AGTGATTGCGAAGACCATGGCCTGTATCAGACGCACATTAGTCTCCAGAGAGATACCATTGCTCTTCAGTACTTTAGAGAGGTCCCTAACAGGAGAATTTATGCCATTTACGGAAAAGCAGGAACTTAAGGAATATGTGAAAACCAGAACAACTGTAAAATAAATTCTAAGGAAAGTCTTTCACATAGAGACACTAAAGGAAAGTGGATGTAACCAGAAACAGGAGAAGGGAGGTGATAAAACCCCGCCTGTGAATAATCACACTTAATGCAAGTGGAGTAAATGCACCAATTAAGACAGAAAAAAAAAGAGTTGTTTTTGTTGCTATGTGCTGCCTCTTGTGACTCATGGTGACCTTATGTACAGCAGCTCTGAACCCTATCCTGAGCCAACATTATTGTCTCCCACACACCTACCCCCAAAACTCCAGTCACGGAGTCAATCCATCTCATCCAGGCTCTTCCTCTCTAGTGCTATTCCTCCACCCTCCCGAGAATGATGTCCCTCTCCAAGGAATGATCCCTCCTTGCAACATGCCCAAAGTATGTCAGACAGAGCTTCAGAATTCTTGCCTCCAAAGGCACGGCCTGGTTTCATTCTCTCCACGATGAATCTGTTTGTTCTCCTAGCAGTCCATGGTATATTCAAAACTCTTCTCCAGCACCACAGCTAGTGGTATCAATACTCCATCATCCCTAGTCATTGTCCAGCTTTCTGCCACATAGCAAGTAATTGCAAAGACCATGGCCTGGATCAGGCACACCTTAGTCTCCAGCATGATATCATTGCTCTTAAGTATTCTGGATATTTCCCTGGGAGTAGACTTTCTCAATGCAATTCATCTTTTGATTTTCTGGATGCTGATACCAAGAGTGTTGACTGTGAACCTAGGCAAACTGAAGCTATTAACAATCTCAATCTCTTCACCTTCTATCATGCTGCTGCCAATCAACCAGTGATGAGAATCTTTGGGGGTTTTGGTTATCTGTTTTTATTATTTGTTTATTTGTTTGTTTTTATGTTGAGCTTCAATCAGTATTGAAGGCTGCAGAGTGGTTATAAAAAACCCCACAGTTACTGGAGTGAGATGGCATCTCATTGCAATTTTGATTTGCATCTCTCTTATTGCCAGTGATTTTGAACATTTCTTCATGTGTCTTTTGACCATCCAAATATCTTACTCTGTGAAAATTATTTCCATAGCTTTTGCCCATTTTAGAAACTTGTACACAAATATTTAGAACAATATTATTCACCATCTCAAGAACACAGAAGCAGCTCAAATGTCCAACCACAATGGAATGGATTGAGAAATTGTGGTACGTTCATACTATGGTAAACTATGCAGCACACAGGAGTAATGATTTTGAAATCACCACCTAACTTGGGAGGGGGTGGAGAGCATTATGCTAAATGAACTAACTCAGTCCCATAAGGACAAATACTGTATAAGACCACAGATAACTAGTAAAATGTGTATACGGATATGAGAAGGGGAGAGTGAAAGCAGAGAAGTGAGGATGGGCAGGGGAGCAGAATGGTGGTGTTAATCATAAGGTCACACAATTTGATGGGTAGAGAGAGGGCTGGGTTAAGGAAATGGGAAAATCTGGTGTGGAAAACAATGTATATGAACTTTGTAAGTAAATCAGTATAAAATTTCTTAGAAGAAAATGTGTCTGTATCTTAATAATGGATCATGTAATAAAGCATAAACTAAAAAGGATAAAATAAATAAAAAGGAATATAGACATTTTCTTAACCATAAGACTTTACGATGGGAGAGCCTAGAGAGCATTATGTTGAGTGAACTAATCCGGTCTCAAAAGGACAAATACTGCATCAGCTCATTATTTTAAAAATAGGATAACTGAACAAGATGTGGATAAATATCCAAAAGAGGAATTGGAAAGAGGAAAGGGACTGCAAACAGTGAGAAAAGTGGAAATCATCAGGATAAGAGAGTTCAGTGGGCTGATGGGGGTAATTAAAGAATAGGAAAGATTCAGTGAACACTCAAAAAGATAGGATAAGAATAGGCATAAATCCATAGTTATAAGACACAAAGTATATGAATTATAATATATTGTTGTTGTTGTTATTTACCATTTAGTCACCTGCAACTCAGAGACCCAATGTACAACAGCTCTGAACCCTGTCTTATCCTGAGCCAAATTGACTCTGAAAACACCTTCTCACATTACTCCAGTTACTGTGTCAAATAATCTTATTTTGGGTCTTCCTCTTCTGCACTGTTCTTCCACCCTTCCAAGTATGATATCATTATCCAAGGACTGATCTCCTGGCTATATGTCCAAAGTATGTGAGACAGAGCTTCAAAATTCTTACCTGTAGAAAGTAACTTAGTTTCACCCTCTGCAATACTTACCTATTCTCTTGGTGGTCCATAGTATGTTAAAGACCTCTCCACTACCACAACTGAAAGACACGAATTCTTCTTCTGTCATCCTTGTTTACTGTCCAGTTCTCTGATGCACAGCAAGTAATTGTGGAGACCATGGTCTGTATCAAGTGCATCTTACTCCCTAGACAGAAATCATTACTCTTTAGCACTATCAAAAGATCTCTGACATCAGACTTCTCCAATGCAATGTCTATTGATTTCCTCACTGTTGGTGCCAAGAGTGTTGATTGTGGAGCTGAGCAATGTGAAATTGTTAACAACCAAAATCTATCAAGGTGATGCCAATTGACCCAGTGGTGAGATTGTTTTCTTGATGTTGAGCTTCAATGCTTCAATGCAGATTGATGACTGAAGTCCTTGACCTACTGCAGCAAAGGCCTCAGGTCTCCTCAGTTTTGGCAAGAAAGGTTGTGCCATCTGCCTAACACAGATTGTATTGTCAATGAGTCTTCCTTCAAATCTGATGCCATATTCCTCCTCATAAAGTCCAGCCTCCCGAATGACCTATTCTGCATACAGATCAAAATTATATAGATACAGACGCACCCCTGACGCATTTCTATACTTATTTTTAACTCTGTTGTATTTCCTTGCTCTATTCTGAGCACTATTGCTATAGATTTCACATGAGAAAAATCAAATATTCTGGGATTCCCATTCTTCTCAAGATTAGGAACAATTTGTTGTGATTCACAGAATCAAACACCTTTGCATGGTCAATGAAACACAAATAGACATTACTCTAGTACTCTTTGCTTTTGGTCAAGATTCACATGACATTAGTCTCCAAAATAGATAATTTCTACTAAATTTTGCACTCAGAAATTGATCAAATATGCACCAAGATGCATTAATAGTCATGGGTGATTTAATCTTTAGTAGGTCCCATGAATCAATTTTATCCTCTTTAGATTGTGCATTTCTGGTTGTATTTGACATTCTCTTTATACCTTGGACTAGTGCTTCTAAGCTTGATCCCCGTGTCTCTTATGAACATTATGGTTATGAGCTTTACTCCTAGGTCTCTGATCCACCTTGAGTTGATTTTTGTTTATGGTGTGAGATGTGGACCCTGCTTCAGCTTTTTGCAGGTAGAAATAGAGTTTTGCCAGCACCATTTGTTGAAAAGTTTATCGTTTTCCCATTTGATAGTCTTGATTTCCTCATTGAATATCAGTTGATCATAGAAAGCTGGATCTATTTCTGGGTTCTCAATTCTTTAGCCTTGGTGTATATGCCTGTCATCGTACCAGTACCATGCTGTTTTGGTTACTACTGCTACGTAGTAGGTTTTGAGGTCAGGGAGTGCTATGCCTCCAACCTTCTTTTTGTTTCTCAAAAGTATTTTACTTATTCAGGGTCTCTTGCATCTCCAAGTAAATATAATTATTTCCCTTTCAATCTCCTTGAAAAATGAATTTGGTATCTGGATTGGGATTGCATTGAACATGTAGATTGCTTTTCTTAGGATTTACATTTTTACCATATTGAGTCTTTCTATCCATGAACAGGGCATATTTTTCCATTTCTTTAGATCTTTCATTGTGTCTTGCAGAAATGCTCTGTAGTGTTCTTTGTATAGGTCTTTTGTATCTCTAGTTAGATTGCATACTGGTTATGAATTCCACTTGGTCATGGTGAATTACTTTTTTTTTTATATTCTAAGGTGATCCAACAGAGTGTGGAAAATATTGAACAGTATCACTGATATCACATGCAAGCAAGATTCGAAAATTAACCAAAAATGACTGAAACAGCATATCAACAGAGAAATGCCTGAAGTGCATGCTGGATTTAGAAGAGGCCGTATTTGTCTTTATGAGACTGAATCAGCATAATGCTGTCTTGATTCTCCCATGTTATATAGTATTTTATGAAATTGTTTCTCCTTAATGTTACATAGTATTCCATTGTGTGAGTGTACTATAATTTCTCAAGCGATTCATTTGTTGATGGAAATTTTGACTATTTTCATTTACTTGCTGTTATGAATAACACTTCTATGAACATAGGTTTACAAATCTCTACTTGTGTCTGAGTCCTATTTCCCTTGGGAAAATATATCCTTCCATCCACTTTTGAAACGGCTTGCCTCCAGAAACTCTATAAATAGTGCTCAGGCTTTTCATTCATAGGACTGCTATGCGTCATCTACAACTCTACCGCACCTAACAACAATAACAAGGACAACATAGAAAGAGCTATGTCGATCTAGTGGACAGAAAGTTATGCAACCAAGCCCAAGGTGGGTGATTTTTATCTGTAGCCCTCAGCTCTGGTTCAAATTGTGTGCATTGCTGTACAGAGGTAACTTGTAGTTGCTGTGATGCTAAACACTGTGACACTGATGTGCCAGATGTGATAATGGTTACTCATAGTAACTCATAGTGTTTGGTGGAGCTTCCTGATTAAAACAATCTTGGAAGCAGGAGTGGCATCCACTTCCGAAATGGCTTGCCTCCGGAAACTCTATGACAATGCTCTGGCCTTTCATTCATAGGGTCATTATGAGTTGTCTACGACTCAGTGGCACCTAACAACAACAACAACATATTCTCAGCAGTGCAATTCCTATGTATTATGGGATTTCTATGTTCATCTTATATCAATTATTTTTATTATGATGGAGGACGATATACAGTAGAAAATTTGTCATTGCAACCTCTTTTACATATATAATCATGTCCACAACATTGCACAACCATCACCATTATATATACAATTAAAAAATCCATTTACTTTTAATCTATGCATATCTTAGTATTTAAAGCATCATTATTGTTGTTGCTATTGTTATGTGTTGTCAAGTCCCCTACATCTTATAGTGACTCTATGTACAAGAGCTCTGAAGCCTACCCTATCCTGAGCTAGTCTCACTGATTCCGAAACACCTACCCCCATTGCCCCAGTTACTGTATCTATTTATCTCACCCAGGGTCTTCCTCTCTTGTGCTGTTCCTCCACACTTCCAAGCATTATGTCCTTCTACAAGGACTGGCCCCTCATGGCCATGGTCCCAAAATATGTGAGATGGAGTTTCACAGTTCTAGCCTCCAAGGAGAAATTTGGCTTCATTCTTTCTGAGGCAGACCTATTTGTTTTCTTGACAGTCCATACTATGTTCAAGACTTTTCTCCAGCACCACAACTCAAAGGTATCTATTCTTCTTCTGTCATCCTTAGTCATTGTTCAGCTCTCTGATGCAAGTAATTGTGAAGACCATGACCTGGATCAGGTGCATCTTAGTCTCTAGTCTCAGTACTCTGGAGAGGTCTCTGACAGCAGATTTTCCCAATGCAATTCATCTTTTGATTTCCTGTTGGTGTGAAGAGTGTTGATTGTGGAGCTAAGCAAGCTGTAATTTTTAACAACCTCAATCCCTTTTCCATTTATGATGGTGCTACCAATTGGCCCAGTGGTGAGAATCTTTGTCGCGTTGATGTTGAGCTTCAATACATATTGAAGGTCCTTGACCTTCTGCAGCAAGTGATTCAGGTCCTCCTCAGTTTTAGCAAGCAAGGTTGTGTCCTCTATATAAGTAGGTTGTTGATGGGTCTTCCTCAAATCTTGATGCCACATTCCTTCTCCATAAAGCCCAGCCTGTAGACAATTAATAATTCAGTCTGGTTTTATTTTAGTATTGTCAGATTTACCAGTCTGAGGACACTCTGGTGGTCTAGTGGCAAGAAGTTGTGCTGCATTCTCAAGGGCATGCAGTTCCAATCCACCAGATGCTCCACTGGAGAAGGAAGGGCAATCTCCTCTTGTACCAGTTGGATCTGATTTCATGGTATACAACAAAGAAAAAAGAAATAAGAAAAATTACCAGTCTGTCTTTTAGCTATTATAGTTAGAAAGTGATTGTTCATATAGTATGGTATCAATATTTATAAATTTATTTGTAATTGTCTTTTAATTCATTGTTATTCTTATTTTTTTGTTCTCCACTCATTTTATACTATTTTTAATGTTTTAGCTCAACACTGAATATAATTCCGTTTCTCTCCTCTCTTACTAATTAGCTTGTGGTGCTGGTGAAGAATATTGAATATACATGGACTTCCAGAAGAACAAACAGATCCACTCTAGAGAGGGTGAAAGCAGGCTACTCATTGAAGGCAAGGATTCTGAGGCTCCATCTGACATACTTTGGAGATATTGCATGGAGGAACAAGTCCTTGGAGCGAGACACCATGCTTGGGAGGCTAGTGGGACAGCACAAGGGAGGAAGACCCTTGAGGAGATGGATTGATTCAGTGACTGAGGTAATGATGGTAGGTGTGTCAGAAACAATAAGGTAGGCACAGGATAGAGCAGTTTTCAGGGCTGTTGTACATAGGGTTGCTATGAATTACAAGTGACTCGATAGCATATAACAACAACAATAACATAGTTACCCAGCTGTTCTACAGGAGAAGGATGGGACATCTCCTCCCATGTGATTAACTGCCTCTGAAAACCTGCTGGAGGGTCAGCTCTGACTCAATTATACACAACAACAACATAATTACTCTAGAGTTTTCAATATTTAGTTCAATACACTTCAATATATTTCTTACTGATAGAACTCCTAGAAGTGCTCATGAATTTATGCCAAGAAATGTGGAAAGAAGCTACCCGTCAAACTGACTAGAAGAGATTCGTATATGTTTCCAGTAAAACAAAGGTTGATACAGCAAAATATGGAAATTATCAAATAACTGGAATGCAAAAGTTGGGAACCAGGAAAAAGAATCAGTAATAAGGAAACCTGGACTTGGTAACAGAAATGAGGCTGGAAATAAAATAACATAATTCTGCACAATTAATAAATTATTCATTGTAAATACCTTTTATAAGAAAAATAAACATAAACACTGGCTAAACACATGGATTTCACCTCATGGTATGCACACGAATCAGATCAATTACATCTATGGAAGGAATTGTTGGAGAAATTCAGTATCAGCAGTGGGAAATAGGCAAGGTACTGATTTTGGAACAGAGTATCAACTACTCATACGCAAGTTCATATTAAAGCTAAGGAATGTCAAATCAAATCCACAGGAATCAAATGTTGGTCATGAGTCTATGCCATCTAAATTTAAAAACCAACCCAGGAATAGGTTTGAGACCCTGAACACTAATGCATAAAGTCCAGATGAGCTGTGGGAAGATACCAAGACTATCATGAAAGAAGAATGTAAAAGAACATTGCAGAGACAGAGGAGGAAGAAAAGACTAAGGTGAATGTCAGAAGACTCTGAATATCACACTAGAGCCCCAAGAAGCCAGGCAAAAGGAGTGAATCAAGAAGTTAAGGAGCTGACTAAAAGATTTCTATGGGCAGCCCAGGAAGACAAAGCAAAGTATTATGATGAAATGTGCCAAGAACTGGTGTCAGAAAATCAAAAGGGTTTAAATCACTCAGCATTTCTTAAACTGAAAGAACAAATTGAAACTGCAAGTTGCAATATTTAAGGATGTTATGGGATGCATTAAAAGAAGATGGAAGGAGTATACAGAGTCACTCTACTAAAAGAATTGGCTGACATGGAAGAATTTCATGAAAAAAAACATATGATCATGAAGCAATGGTGATGAAGAAGGAAGCATAGGTTGTTCTGAAGGACTTAGAAAAAAAAATAAAGCCCCAAGAATTAATGGAATACCAATTGACATATTTCAACAAACAGTGTATAACAACATCAACAACAATCATTAATATAACATGTGAATAAAATATTACTGAAGATTATGAAAAAAAAATTACTGGATAGGTACAATGACAAGAAACTTACAGAAGTTCAAGCTGGATTCACAAAAGGCCACGATATCATTAACGTCAGGTGAAAGCAGAGAATACCAGAAAGATGTTTTTCTGTGTTTTAGTAACTAATCAAAGGCATACGACTGTGTGGACCATAACGAATTAGAGATAACATTAGGAAGAAAGGGACTCCCAGAACACTGAACTGTACTCTTGCAAAAACCTATCCTTAGACCAAGTCTTATTGCCCAAATATACAAAGGGAACACTACATAGTTTGGAATCAGCAGAGGTTGCTTTAGGATTTTATCCTTTTTCTATGCCCATTTATTCTGTAAAGTGAGCAAGTGTTTAATGAAAGTGGATTATTAGAAGAAGAATGTGCCAACAGTCTTGGAGGAATACTTAACAACCTGTGTTATGTAAATGACATAATCTTGCCTGCTTAATATAAGGAGGATTTGGGATACTGGCTGCAGAAGATCAAAGACTAAAGCCTTTGATATAGATTAAATCTTAACAATAAGCAAGCAAAAATCCTCATCATTGGACCAATAGGCAATATCACAATACATGGAGAAAAGATTGAAGTTGTTAATAATTTAATTTTTCTTGGATTCACAATCAACACTCAGGATAAGAGCCATAAATAAATCAAAAGATGTGTTGCCTTGGGAAAAATTTGTTGTCAAGGGCCTCTTCAAAGTTTTCAAGAGGAAGGATGTCAGTTTAAATATTAAGTCAGATCCAAGCCATGGCATTTTCAACTACTCTCTATGCATCTGAAAGTTAAACAATGAATAACAACAACAGAAGGAAAATTGATGTCTTTGAGTTGCCACATGGGAGAATAGTATCGAATACCTTGTGCACTGACAAGAGCAAATAAGTCAATATTAGAGGAAGTACAAACAGGTTGCTCCTTACAGGCAGGGATGGTGAAACTTTGTCTCACATTGAATATGACAACATGGGTATGTTGTCAGGAGGGGCCAGTCCCTGGAGAAAGACGTCATGCTAGGCAAAGAAGTAAAGAAAGATGCAGAGTCCAGAAAGATGGCTTAATGCAGTGATTGAATCTCCAGCAATGCAGAGATCATGAAAAAGGTCCAGAATAGGGCAAGGTTCAAATTTGTTGTTCACAGAATCTTTATGAGTCACCAGTGACTTGATGACATTTAATAGCACACAGCAAACAACAATATAACTCAATGTTTAAATAACAATGGACTATGGTTTAAATTTACCAGTTTCTCTGTGGGAGAAGGATGGGAAATTTTCTCCCATATGATTAACTGTCTCTGAAAGCTAGAGGGTCAGATATGAATCATTTCCAACTGGATGCACACAACAACAACAACTGCCCTTTGTAATATTGTCATTATTTATTTCACTTATCCATAAGGCAAGAATCATAAAACTGGTCAATGACTAGGGATGATAGAAAGAGAATTGATAACTTTGAGCTGTAGTGCTGGAGAAGAGTATTGAATATACCATGGACTGCTAAGAAAACAAACAGGTTTGTACTGAAGAGGATAAAACCAGGCTGCTCCTTGGAAGCAAAGATTCTGAAGCTGCATCTGACATACTTTGGGTCTGAACTAAAAACAAACCTATCATATTGTTTTACAATTGGCTCTGAGGGCAAGCAACCCTATAGGGCAGGATAATTTGCCATTAGGATTTCCAAGGATGTAAACTTACAAAAGTAGACACTGATGCGCTCAAGTCATTGACTTTTTGTTTGTAGGTGAATTTTTAAATTATTGAGCCAATAGAGCTCAGAAAAGCAGGTCTCAAAACAAAACCAAACTCACTGCCATCTAGCTGATTCTGACTGCGACTCTCCATCTTACTCTTTAGCTTGTGGCTTTGAACTACTGACTTTTTAGTTAACAGACCTACTCAGTGTCACCAGAGCTCTTAAATCAGGTCTAGCAATTATAAATTACCTCAATATTTGCTTATCTATGAAAATCTTCATTTCTCTTTCACTTTTGGAAGATGCCTTTGCTAGATACAGAATTCTAGATTGGGGGTATTCTCCTTTCAATGAGAAGTGGTTTGCTATACTCTCATTTTACTTGCTTCATGTAAAAAAAATTTAATGAAATTATTATTCTTGTCCCTATTATAATAAGGTGGTTTTCCCATTTCCCTAGGTTCTTTCGTAATTTTTATTTATCTTTGATTCTTTCAAGTTTGATTATAATATACCAAATAGAACTTCTTTTGTTCATCTTATGTTTGTTTTGCTTAGTGATTTATGAGCTCTCTAGATCTGGAGTTTCATTATTTGAGGGAATTTTCAGCCATTTTTATATTTTCTTCTATTTATTCTCTTTCCCCCCTTTTGCAGACATTATTATTACACATATGATAAATTTTTCTTTAATATAATATTCTGGTTTATTTCCATTATTTTTCTCTCTTTTTAAAATGTGAAGATTTCTATTGATATATTTTCAAGCTTACTAACTCTTCATCCATGTCATGTCCACTGGTGAGACCAAGTAAGACATTCTTCATCTCTGTTATGATGGTTGTTTGTTTCGTTTTTTAAAAAAATTCCGACTATTTACATTTTGATTGTTTCTTAGTTTTCAATGTCTCTATGTATATTATCCAACTGTTCATACATACTTCTCTACCTCCATTTTTTTTCATCAGATTCCTTAGCATGTTCCAGTTTTTAGGTGCTGAAATGTCCCTATGTGTCAAAGTAGAATTTCCCTATAGGATTTCCTAGGCTATAATCTTTACAAGATTGGATCAGATTGCAATGTCTGTTCTTCCACCTAGCAGCTGATGAGTTCAAGTCACTGACATTTCTGTTTTCAGTCAAAACCTTGGCTATTTTGTCACCAGAACTCCTATCATACATGGTTTTCTCTAATATTTTCTATTATCTTCAGAATCTGTTTTTGGTTTTAAGCACGCCATGTAAGTTTTTATTGAAAGCCTGACATGAAGTAAAAAGAGGGTGAAGGGAGAGTGAGGCAGGAAAATGTGCAACAATGAATTAATGAAAACCCAACCTCTCTAAACCTTTATTAAAGTCACAATTTAAAAAGAGAGAGAGGGAGTGTGTGTTGTAAGCAAATATTTTAATTTTTCTCTTTTCTCTATCTAGGAGTTAAGTCTGTTTTTCCTCTGTTTTGTAGTCTCAGAGGCTTAAATTTCCTCCACTGTCTTTATTTCTGTCTGTCCTGTTTTCACTGGGTTTTCCTAAAGACATTTAAGTTCATTCATCTATACTCTGTTTGTATACATGAACTTTGATGATGTAGTGATAGTATGTAGGAAATGTGGTAACATGGTAACATGATTAGGCCCTAGTATTTAGTGAACCTGTGTTCCTGAATCCCCAAAATACTTATCCTATTTCTTTCCTCAACCTTCACCTTAGAGGAAATTGTTGTTGCTGTGTGCTGTCAAGTTGGAATCATAGCTTACCCTCCAGTGGGTTCTCAGAGTCAATAAATCCCAAGAGAGTAGATTGGCTACCCTGCTCCTGTGAAACAAGTGGTTCAGTACAGCTTCTTAACACTAGGCCCCTAGAACTCCTTTAGAGAAGGTAAGAAGACTAAAAATAGTCTGGGAATGTGTAGGAAGAGTAAAAACAATTTACAAAAGGACACGTTAATTATATTACAGTGAGATCTCAGACTAAAATGGTAAATAACTTTGGCATATTTTAGAATTCAGAATCCTGATAAATACAGAGTAAAACCCATAATTTTGGCAGGGAGGAGATTTATAAGCACTCAGATATTTATTCCTAATTCAAAGTAACCAATAGTTACAATTAAGTATGCCATATAAGTCTTTGCTGAAAGAACAACATGCAGTAAAAAGAGGGAGAATAGTATTGTTGACATCTTTATTTAATTTCCATATGTTTTTCCCTGAGTGACAAAAAATAGGTAATAATGTTGTAAGTCTGAATTTTTTATGACATTTACCCACTCAGACACTTAAATCTTTTGCATGGTAATCAAGTACCATCTTCTTTAGTAAGGCATTTTTATTTAATGAGATGATTCTTTAGCTTACAACTTTATAGTCGCTACCAAGAGGAATTGGCATTACTAATGAAATATAGTGTAAATATTTACAATAATATAAACAATCTCATAGTAGTTATTTATTTCTGTGCCTTCTCCTCATATTTCATTCATTGGAATGATGTGCTTTCATCTGAGAGAATTTAGGAAATACATTATACCCATGCTGTGCCCTCTTCTGAAAGTCTCATATTTTATTCTAGTCTAAACCATGCAGATC
This sequence comes from Elephantulus edwardii, assembly GCF_000299155.1. Lineage (NCBI taxonomy): Eukaryota > Metazoa > Chordata > Mammalia > Macroscelidea > Macroscelididae > Elephantulus > Elephantulus edwardii. Next base: position 4,584,644 of record NW_006399847.1, read on the forward strand.
GACATTGAGATCTCTCCCTTTAACTTCAGAAACATCATTACTAATCTTTAGCCCTGTGTTTTCACCTGATCAAAGCTCATTCTTTAAGTATTACATTTCTCTTCTTGAATTCCACAGAAGCTAAGCAGTTTTCTGAAATCTTTGCAAAATGATGTCTATTTCTGGGTGATTTTTCATCTCAACCTCATGGATATTATCAGAATAGACAAAAATGTTTGAAAATGTTCATGACACTCCCTACGAAACACCATGCCATAACCATTCTGGAAGCCATAGCTCAGATAGTATGTAGATTAAAGAATTTTTTTTCTCTTATATCTATTTTTCAGTAAGAAAAGCATTAGTGAGAAAAAATTCAGTGACATAATTAATAAAACACTAATTTTTATAAAGAATGATTTTATAAAATACTTACTAGATGAATTCCAAATTTTAAAACAGGCATATAAGAATATGTGTATAGAGTCTAATTGTGTATAAACTTATCTAAGTTTATCTGGGCTTTATCTAGACAGTAGCCTGATTACAGTAAATTTGAAAATTTTAATGGAAATTATTTAGGAATATTTTACTTTGTCCTGATTTGTAATTTATAACTACTTGTTTCACCGTCTCCATATATTCTTTCCCATAAGTCAGCATGTAGAAAATTTTCATTTATGGGATATGATCTCTGTGTATACATTTGGATGATGGATTCAGAAATACATACTGCCACTACCTACTTTTTTAAAGATATAAAGGTATTGTCACATATTAGTGAAAATGAGAGTGTGGAAACTATAGAACAATTTCATTGATTTCACATGAAAGCAATATTCTGCTGAAGATTATCCAAAAATGACTCGAACAGCACATCAGCAGAGAACTGCCAGAAGTCCAAGCTGATTTAGAAGGAGTCATGGTACTAGGGATATTATAGCTAATGTTAAATGGATCTTGGCTGAAAACAGGGAGTACCAGAGGAATGCCTATCTGTGTTTCGTTGATTATGCAAAGGCGTTTGTGTGGATCACAACAAACTGTGGCTGACTCTAAGAAGAACGGGAAACCCAGAACACTTGATCGTGCTGATGCCAAACCTGTACTTGAATCAGGACGCAGTTGTCAGAACAAAGCAAGGAAACACTGCATGGTTCAGCCTATATGCAGAACAGATGATCTGGGAGGCTGGACTCTATGAGGAGAAATGCGGCATCAGAATTGGTGGAAGATCTATCAACAATCTACGTTATGCAGATGACACAAACCTGCTTGTTGAAACTGAGGAGGACCTGAAGCGCTTACTGCAGAGGGTTAAGGACTGCAACTTTCAATATGGCTCAATGTCGAGAAGACAAAGATTCTCACCACTGAACCAACTGGCAGCATCAGGATGGATGGATGGTGAAGAGATTGAGATTGTTCACAGCTTTAGTCTGCTTGGCTCCACAGTCAACACTCTTGGCACCAGTAGCCAGGAAATTAAAAGATGTATTTTGATGGGAAAGTCTGCTATTAGGGACCTCTCTAAAGTACTGAAGAGTGACCGTGTCTCTCTGGAGACTAAGGTGCATCTGATATAGGCCATGGTCTTTGCGATCACTTGTTATGCATCAGAGAGTTAGACAATGAACAAGGAGGATAGAAGGAGAATTGATGCCTTTGAGCTTTGTAGTTGGAGAAGAGTATTGAGAGTCCCATGGACTGCTAAGAAAACATACAGATTCATCCTAGAGAGGGTTATACCAGGCTGTTCCTTGGAGGCAAGGATTCTGGGGCTTCATCAGACATAACTTGGTCATGTTGTAAGGAGAGACCACCGGTCCTTGGAGATGGACATCATCCTTGGGAGGGTGGAGGAACTGAGCAGGAGGGAAAGGCCCTCTAGGAGGTAGATTGATTCAGTGATTGGGGTAATTGGGATGTGTGTGTCAGAGACAGTATGATTGGCCCAAGACAGAGCAGCGTTTAGGGCTGTTGTACATAGGGTTCGCTATGAGTCGCAAGCAACTCTACAGTACATAGCAACAACAACAGTGAAAATGAAATTATTTCATTGTTAAGATTTTTGGGAGAAGCTCAGACAAGAAGATGGTGCCATAATGACCTGAGAATATCATAGTCCACTGTGAACTCTCTGCAATAGCACAATGTTACCACCTGGAAAGACAAACACATTTCTTTCTCTGAAATTGCATTACACCAGCTGATTTTCTGGAGTTCTCCATATGATAATTTATTCTCTCAGACTCGAAGATAAGGGTGGAGAGTGTGTCCCTATGTTGTTAGGTGCCAGCGAGTGAAGTAGAACTCATAGTTGCCCTATGAACAACACATCTGAATCTTGTCCAACTCTGTGACATTCTCTTCATTTCTGACATACTGGAGACCATTGCTGCAGTTATTGTATCATCCCATCAGGTTGAAAGTCTTCCTTTCTTTTGCCTCAACTCTACCTCTCCAAGCATTATATCCCTTTCAAGAAAATAACCTTTTCTAAAAACAGGCCCAAAGTGTCTGAAATGAAGTTTTGCCATCCTTGCCCCTAAGAAGCACTCTGGCTGCATCCTTTATGAGACATATCTGTTTTTCTTTTGGCTGTCCATGTGATAGTTAGTACTCTTAACCAATATCACAACTCAAAGTCATCAAGTCTTCTTCTGTCATCTTTATTCGTTGTTTAGCTCTCAGAAGCAGAGCAAGTGATCGAAAAATAACATAACCTGAATCAGGTGCACCTTAGTCTTCAAAATGACATCACTGATCCTCAGTTATTTGAAGAGGTCCCTGTCCCCACGTTGTAGGCCCATTTAAATTGCTATCATTCTCTATTTTCCTCATAGCCTGTTAGTTATTTTAAGTCTTGGCAGCCAACTGTTTCCAAAAATTCTCTATTTCCTGATCTAGCCCTAGGAAAGAATTGCTTCGACTCCTGAGTGGTTGAGGTTTGTTAAGCCAATGGTTTGTGTATGTTGGTTATTTAATTAACATTGTTCAATAGAAGAACTAATTGTCTTTCAACTCTTCAATTGTTTTCACTCAAGTAGCTCTAAAAGTTATAAAACTACTATAAAAATCCTAGCACTAGAAAGTGCTGCCTTATAATGAGCTTGATATTTCCAGGACTTAAACTTTGAGAAGGCATAGTTAAGTGCTTTTAGAACCTATATTAACTTTTTAAAATCACAAGGGAACTATTTAGTAAATTGCTAGCTCTGTGCTAATTTGCATGACTGACTCGCTCTAATTTTTAGTTGAGTTAGAAATTTGGTAGGGCATAGTAAATGATCAAAACTACTAGAGAAGGCAACATGTAAATTAGTCAAATTATAACTAATTACCTGCTGTAAGAATGGTTTACAAAATACTTGCAAAAGTGTATATGTTAAGGTACTATAACAAAGATATCCTGAAATATAGTTTAAGGAAGATATAAACTTAATATAAGATTTCTCACACAACAGTCTAGGCTTGAGACTTAGAGGTAATTGCTAGAGAGATGTGGTTGTGTTACTGCACCTAGTTATTCAAATCAGTAGTGAACTGCTCATGCAGAGTTGCTGAGGACAACTTTAGACCCTGAGATTATCCAGACATTTGGAGATTCCATCCTGCTGTTTTTCTGTATTTTAAATGTTATCTTTTGTTTTCTGAATCAAAGATGTTTTGTAACAGAATATCTGCTTTACAGGGTTCAGGAAGGAAAAATAGAATAAGAGATGAGATGTCTCTCTTTAAGAAGTTGTTCATGTTGTGATGCCCTATCTAGTTAACTGTGATTCATAGTGACCCTATGAACAGCAGATCTGTACCTTGCCCTATCCTGTGCTGTCCTTATCATCTCTGACACATTTGAGCCTATTGTTATAGCCATTATATCAATCACACTGTTGTGGGTCTTCCTCTCTTACATTGATCCTCCAACTTTCCAAGTATAGTGAGTGTCTTTTTCCAAGGACTGGCCTCTCTTGACAACATGCCCAAACTATGTGAAATAGTTTCACTATTCTTGCCTCCAAAGAGCATGTTGGTTTCACTTCCTCCAGGAGAGACTTGTTTGTTCTTATGGTAGTCCATGGAACATTCAGCAATCTTGTCTAACAATACTACCAAAGGCATTGATTCTTCTTGTTATTCTTAATCATCATTGTCCAACTTTCAAATTAATAAGCAAATGAGATGATGAGACACACCTTAGTCTTCAAACTGACTTCATTACTCTTCAATACTCTGGAGAAGTTCCTGGCAGAAGATTTTCCAAATGTGAAGTGTCTCTTGATTCTTGACTATTGATACCAATGATTATAGATTCAAGTAAAATGAAATTTTTGATGTTTTAATAATAATTTCTACTAATATTCCCAATTACATATCCCCACCTAGGTAAAGGGAGTATTAGCTCAAAGGGCAAATCTTAGACAGCTATGTTTCACACTGAAACTCTATGAGCCTTGTCGTTGTTATGTGCAGAGAAGTGGCTTGCGACTCATAGCGACCCTATGTACAAAAGCCCTAAAACCTGCTCTATCCAGTGCCAACAGCATTGTCTCTGACACACCTAATCCCACAACCCCAATCACTGAATCAATCCATGTTGTTGAGGGTCTTCCTCTCCTGCGTCATCCCTCCTGTCTCCCAAACATGATGTCCCTCTCCAAGGACCATTCCTGCCTTGTAAGATGCCCAAAGTATGCCAAACGAAGCTTTAGAATCCTTGACTCCAAGGAACAGCCTGGCTTCACCCTTTCCAGGACAAACCTGTTTGTTCTCCTAGCATTCCATGGTATATTCAACACTCTTCTCCAGCACCACAGCTCAAAGGCAATAATTATCTTTATATCATCCCTAGTCACTGTCAAGCTCTCCAAAGCTGGAACTGTGAAGACTATAGCCTGGATCAGGTGCACCTTAGTCTCCAGCCTGACGTCATTGTGCTTCAGTACTCTGGAAAAGTCCCACAGCTGACTTTCCCAATGCAATTGGTGTCTTGATTTCCTGGCTCCTGGTACCAAGACTGTTGACTGTGGAGCCAAGGAAACTAAAACTGCTAACTATCTCAATCTCTTCACCATCCATACTGATGCTGCTAATTGGTCCACTGGTGAGAACTTTTGTTTTCTTGATGTTGAGTTTCAGTCCGTATTAAAGGCTGCAATCATTGAACTTCTGCAACAAGCACTTCTGGTCCTCCTCAGTTTCGGCAAGCAGGATTGTGTCATCTGCATAATACAGGTTGTTGATGAATCTTCTACTAATCCTGATACCACATTCCTCCTCGTACAGTCCAGCATCCCAGATGATCTGTTCAGTATACAGTTTTAAAAGGTATAGAAACAGAATACATCCCTGGTGGACCTCCTTCCCAATTTGAATCTTATAGTGTCTCCTTGCTTTGTTCTAACAACTGCCTCTTGGTCCAAGTATAGGTTTCACATAAGCAAAATCAAATGTTTTGGGATTCTCGTTCTTCTCAGAGTCAGCCACAGCTTGCTGTGATCCACAGAGTCAAAAGCCTTTGCATAGCCTTAAAAACTAAAAAAGAGAGTGTAGAATGATTCTATTAATGAAGGGAGAATGGATATTGGAACAGTAAATGACATAGGGCTTTTGAATCATCTCATGTGAATGTCACATTGATCTTGTTAAAAGCTTATTGTTTTATTGCAGTGTACAGAGGAAGAAATCAAAGCTGTGAAAAGGGAAAATACATTTAAATTTGTGTCTATTATGACAGAAAAAGACCTCTCTACTAGTCTAGACACTGGGAGATTCACAGCTAAACCAAAGGTAGAACCTCTCTGGTGATTAGAATTCACCAATTAATTACTTTGAAGGTAATTACTTTGAAGGAGAAAGATGGGCAGTCTCCTCCCATGTAATTACAACTTCAGAAACCCTGGAGGGTCAGCTATCAGTCCATTCTGACTTGACAGCATTGATTCTAAGTTTTGGGTTTGGGGTGTTTTTTGTTTGTTTGTTTGTTTTAATACAAATGACAGTAGAGAATTTTAAAATAAAATAAAGAAACATAAGAATAAATGCTATTGTTGTTATTACGTGTTGATGAATTGAAATAAACACATAGCTGAATCTCCAGTGAGTTTTCAGAGACAGTAAATTGCTTAGGATGAGAATGTCCAGATATCTCCCACAAAGCCACTGATGGATTCTAACTGCTTGCCATAGGGTTGGCAGTGTCCTTACCAGAGAAGATAAATTCCAGAAGTCACTTAGAGATCGTTAAGTGTATGTACATTTGAGGGTCAAAGCTTGAGGGTTGGGAGCAGTGGACAGGAGACTATTGGTTTTTATTTTATTGTAAATTTTTCTATTAAATATTATTTGTTAAACCATATGCATATGTTACTTTTATATACATTAAAATTATAAAGAACATGGTGCATACATGTGCTAACTATAAGAGATTTCTTCCACTTATCTCTAATGGTCCTTGATAATAACAATCTTACCTCTGGTAATTTTCTGTAAAATATTGCGTTCAAATGATAATATATTTTTGAACATAATTATATCAAGAAACATTATCCTATCATGCTTAATTCAGTCCTTGTCATCTCTACATAAAATGGGCCGAAATTTCTGTCAGCCACTACCATGAAGTTGGAACAAATTCATAGCTGATCCTCCAGTGGACATTTGGAGGTTGTCAATTGCGTGGCAAGAGACTTCTCATTTTCTCCTGTGGAGCCACTAGTTGATTCAAACCTCCAGAGAGGTGCCACCATTGAGTTAGCAGCAGAACTCTTTATGGACTTATTTGGCTTAAATGAGCGAAAACATCCAATCTCAATGAGCAATGAATGCCCTTTCACAAGCTCCAGTGAATTTGTCTAGTCAGTACAGTGAAGGACTCTGGAAGTAATGATACCCTTAGAGATTAATACCCTTCACAAAGGCAGTATTTTCTCAAAACTCTCAATCTCACAAGGAATTCATCCTGTCTCCTAAATATATCCTACATCTCCGCACCTTATTGCTCCTACACTCTCAATTTTTATCATCTTCAATTTATCACAAAGCAGATACTTCAGTCTCTTTAAAATTACACTTTTGATATGCTTCTACTTTTAGTGATTCTTCATTATATCTACATAAAAGCTAAACCTCTTATAAATTTTCTCTGCTTTGTAATTTTCTATTTGCTATTCCTTCTATGTGAAATGATTTTGTATTCCCCTTTTCTGCACTGGGACCAATAACCAATGTTATTTTTAGTTGTCAGCATACTAGTTCTCCTTCTACAAATCTTTATATGTTCAAGACTGGATTTTTGACATTATTAGTTATCATCAAGTTGGCACCTGATCTAAGAAAAATGGATTACTGTTGTTATAAGGCTTTTACTAACTGTTAGGCTCCTTGTTTTTAATGTTCTAGTGATATCCTTGTATTTTTTTTCTATAACGATAGTTATTGTTGTTATGTGCCATCGAGTCACTTGCGACTCATAGCTACCCTATGTACAACAGCCCTAAACCCTGCTCTATCCTGTGCCAATTGCACTGCCTCTGACACACCCATCCCGATTACCCCAGTCACTGAATCAATCCAGCTCATAGAGGGCCTTCCCCTCCTGCGCCGTCCCTCCACCCTCCCACGCATGATGTCCCTCTCCAAGGATCTGTCCCTCCTGGCAACATGTCCAAAGTATGTCAAACGAAGCCCCAGAATCCTTGCCTCCAAGGAGCAGCCTCGTTGAATCCTCTCCAGGATGAGTCTGTTTGTTTTCTTAGCAGTCCATGGTACATTCAATACTCTTTTCCAGCACCACAGCTCAAAGGCATCAATTCTCCTTCTTTTGTTTTTCTTTTTTTAAATTTTTTTAAATTTTATTACTTTTTCTGTGCGTGTACCGTCAAATCAGATCTGACTGGTACAGGAGGAGATTGTCCCTCCTTCCCCGGCAGAGCATCTGGTGGATTTGAACCGTGCGCCTCTGGGATTATAGTTGCAGTTCCTTCCCACTAAGCCACCAGAGCTCCCCTATCAATTCTCCTTCTATCTTGCCTGATAATTGTCCAACTCTCTGATGCAGAACAAGTGATTGCAAAGACCATGACCTATATCAGATGCACCTTAGTCTCCAGAGTGACACCATTGCTCTTCAATACTTTGGAGAGGTCCCTAACAGCAGACTTTCCCATTGCAATACGTTTTTTGCTTTCCCGGCTACTGGTGCGAAGAGTGATAGCTGTTGTTATTGTTGTTGTTGTTATGTGCCGTCGAGTCGTTTTCGACTCAGTAGTCAAGCTAAATTAAAATCAGCAGTTTGCCATTACTACTAAATAGTTGGAACCATACTAGTAACATTCACAGCTTTATCTTGAACACTTTACACTGTGCTGAAATTTGGTAAATTTTTTACTACTACAGCTTTTAATTGCTGGAGGGTTTTTCTTTGAATATTTAATTAACATCTTTTTCCCCCCCTGAGCCTACATGAAGGAATAGTCCTTTAAAACAAGGATCTGTCACATGTTTTAGAACTACTGTTCCTAAAAATGCCTG
>NW_006399847.1:4594244-4600158 GCF_000299155.1 Elephantulus edwardii
ATAAAGTATATGCATACATACATATACACACATACATTACACACACACACACATTGTTGTTTTTAGATGCCATTGGGTTGAGTTCGACTCATTATGACCCAATGAATGAAAGAATTGAACCTTGTTCTATCATGTAACTTCTTGACAAACAAGAGCCCATTGCAGCAGTCACCTTGTCAATCCACCTGGCCGAGGGTCTTCCTCTCCTTACCTGACTCCACCTTCTAAGAATCAAGCCCATCTCCAAGAAATAGCCTCTTCATGCAGCATGCCCAAAGTATGTGAGGTAAAGTTTCATCATTCTTGCCTCTAAAGAGCATTCCAGCTGTATTCTCTCCAAGAGGATGTTAGAAGTTTATAGGTCTTTGGGTCAAATGTCAAGAGAGAGATTTCTGGGTAGGCTAATGAGTATCTGTTATTGGCATATAGTCAGTCTTGAGACTGCTGGCTTTAGAGTCTGATATAACCAAACTAGTAAATATGACAGTTCAATGATTCAAACCTGCTATATGAGCAATATGAGGGATCAGAAAAAAAGGTTATTTGATTTTGATAAAGAGTCCAAACTTATATTCAATCAGATCAAAACTCTAAGGAAATTTTTCCTTCATTAGATGGAGCTCATCATAACTTTAGAGAACTATGACTATTCATGCTTCAGTAACATCATAGAGGTAAACAAATGATAATAGTTACAGGGCACTGATGGTCATGGACACATTGATTCATAGTTTTTACCTTCACATCTACATTAGAAAAATGAACCCCTGAAAAATTATGTTGTGATGGTTAAAGTTGGTGTCACTTTGGTAGTTCATAATTCTCTTGTTTAGCATATATGATGTAATCAGTCCTTTGATGATATCTAATATATAATCACCAACTTGATGAAATGTGTTTTGATGAACCAACAAGCTAATAGAAAGTTTCATCAGCTTTCAAGGCCAGTTGTCTGACAATTCAGTCTTAGCTTCATCAGTTCTGGTAACTAATGAGTCAAGGGATTCCTCTAACTTGACATCTAACATATGGGCTTAGACTTGCCAGCCTCTACAAGCCAGTTTCAGATAGACTATCCAGATATATATATATGAGGGAGGGCAATCTATTAATAAGAATATTGTTAAATTATAGATAGCTCTGGTGGCCCAATGGTAAAAAATTGCACTGCGAATCCAAGGGCACATGGTTCAAATCCAATAGCTGCTCCATGGAAGAAGGATGAGCAATCTCCTCCAATGATATTTATTGCCTCTGAAAACCTGCTTGAAGTTTTACTCTATGTTCAGTTGAGAGTTGATGGCACACAAGAGCAACAATAATCAAAAGGCAAAGATTAAGAAATTAAGGATTTCTGAAAACTCATAGTCTTAAACTGACAGATTATGCAATCAAAATGAATTAATAATAGTTGGTGACTTGTGGCCTAGTGGTAAGAAGCTACACTACAATCCTGAAGCCATGTAGTTGAAATCCACCAGCTGATCCACTGGAGAAGGGCAAGGAATCTCCTCCCATGGGATTAACTGCCTCTGAAAAGTCACTGGAAGATCAGTTATGACTCAATAGCACACAACAACAACAACTACAAGAATACTAAAGTTGGAAACACAGAAGGATAGGCAACAGGACAATATGGCCTGAATACCAGAGTTTACATGTTTGAATTTTGTAAGATAAATTATTTATTCACAGCAAGAATCTTTTTTATTTTATTTTTTAAAGCATTTAGGACCTGGAAGGTGGGCCTTTGTGATTGGCAGTCACCTGTGGGTCGGGATCAAAAAGGCAGGTCTTTTACAGTCAGTTGGGGGCTGGGAGCCTCATGTTTAAAACAAGAAGGATCTGACAGGTGGGTCTTTGTGCTTAATAGTCAGTTGGGGGCTGGGAGTCTCTTATTTAAAGCAGTTGGGATCCAGGAAATAGGTCTGAAGATGGACTCTGGCTAAATGCAAAGAATACCAGAAGAATGTCTATTCATTCTTTATTGACTATACAAAGGCATTTGACTGTGTGTATCACAACAAGTTATGGGTAACATTGAGAATAAGGGGAATCACAAAGCACTTAAATGTTCATGCGAAACCTATACCTGGACCAAAAGCTGAACAAGGGAACACTATATGGATTAAAATTAAGAAGGGAATGCATCAAGGTTGTATTCTGTCTCCATACCTATTTAATCCATATGCTGAGCAAAATATTTGAGTAACTGGACTCTATGAAAAAGAATATAGCATCAAAATTGGAGAAAGACTAATCAATAACCTGCATTACAGATGACACAGCCTTGCTTGCTGAAAGTGAAGAGAACTTAAAGTACTTACTGCAGACTATCAGAGAATACAGCCTTCAATATGAATTACATCTCAACACCAAGAAAACAAAAACTTTTACCACTGGATCAATGGGAAACATCATGATAGATGAAGGAAAGAAACTGTCAACAACTTCATCTTACTTGGATCCACAATCAACACCCTTGGTTCTAGCAGTCAGGAAATCAGGAGATGTATTGCACTGAACATTCCTACAGTTAGGGATCTCTCCAAATTTTGGAGGAGCAATGATGTCAGTTTTAGGACTAAGGTGGATCTGATTTAGGCTATGGTCTTTCAAATCACTTGTTATGCTTCTGAGGGCAGGACGATGAATAAGAATGACAGAAAAAATAATTGATGCCTTTGAGCTGTGATGTTGGAGAAGAGTACTAAACATCCCATGGACTGCCAAAAGAACAAACAAATATATCATGGACAAAGCACTGCCAAAGTGCTCCATGGAGGTAAAGATGATAAGAGCCTATTCCTTGGAGAAGGACATGATGCTTGAGAAAACAGGGTTGACAAAGGAGAGGATGACCCTTGATCAGGCGATTTGACATTGTGACTGTCTTAATGAGCTCTAGTGTTTCACAAAGTGTGAAGATGGCACAGGTTAGGACAGGCTTCAGATTTGTTGTTCATAGGGTCTTTATGGGTTGTACTCGACTCGACAGCACCTAACAACAAAAACATTAATTTCAAAGAGCTTATATATAAATATAAGTGCTGTCTATACCCTCATCTGATGGAAAACAACAATAAAATGTATAGTATTTATGGGAAGAGATGGTGGAAAAGCTCAATATCAGAAATCAGGACAAGGTCAGAGTTGTCTGTGGAACAGACCATATATTGCTCATATGCCAGTTCAAACTGAAACTTAAGACAATTTAAAAAAATTATGTATAATGCGTTGAAACAGACGAGGGAGAGAACTGTGTCAGGTTTGGTGAAAGATTCATCAACAATCTGTGTTATGCAGATGACACAACCCTGCTTCTTTCGATATATTGACTATAAACTGACTGCCTTCCAGTGGATTTCTACTAATAGAACAGAACCACGTTGTAGAACAGAGCAGAACCACCTCGTAGCCTTTCCAAGGTCATGCTATTTTGGATGCAGATAGCCTTATCTCTTTCTCAAGGTGTAGCTGGTGTGTTTTAACCATTTTTCTTTTGGTGAGAAGTTGCAATGTACAAAGATTAAGATCTTTTTATAGGTGATATAAGAAAATAAATTTGAGTTCACTACAAAATTGATTATTACATAAATTAGAAATTTTGATAATATCAATGTGTGTCACAAATAAAAAGTTCACACTAGATCCTCCCCTCATGGAAAAAGATATCCAAGCACAATGGAATGGATTGAGAAATCATGGTACATTCACACAATGGAATACTACGCAGCATGCAGAAGCAATGATATTGTGAATTATAACCTAACTTGGTGGGACTGGAGACCATTATGCTGAGTGAACAAACTCAGTTCCATAAGGGCAAATATTGTATAAAATCGTTATTGTAGAATGAGTATGAGAATCTAAGGGGGATAAGGTTGGAAACAGAGGGTGAGAATGTGCAGGGGATGGGATTAATTATCGGGTCACACAATCTGATGAGTGGGAAGCATGAAGGAAATGGGAAGGAACTGGTGTGAAAAACAGTGTATTCAAATTTTGTAAGTAAACTAGTATAAAAATATAATAAAAAATAAAATTAAAAGAGATAACTTAAGATGATGTTTGTTTACATCACTTCAGACCAATTCCTAAGTGTATGCAAAACCTCTCTAACAGCTCTTAGCCCCTTCATGTGTGTTTGTGTGCTTTAATCCCCAATTTTTTGATTAATGTAACAGAGACAGTTTTCCAAGTAAATAAGCATGAATTTGTATATTATCTTCTTTCCTTTCAGTGATTTAGTCAGAGGCAATTTTTACTGTGATACAATTTATCTTCATGTATGGCATAGAGGATTTTAACATGTATACATCTGTGTAACCTCTAAATAGATCAAGACAGAGAATGTTGTCTTCTCCTTACCCTCTAGAATACTTTGGCTCTGCTTCACTCTTTAGGTAGTTTCCTATTTTATTGTGATGAGCTTGATCCTTTTGGGGACCACAAAGCCCCTGGTCTTAGCTCTGTTCCACTCTGATATCACTGTCAATCTTCTCACTTTGTTATCTCTGTTTCTGCTGTCAATAATCATGGCTGCTAAGTCAGAACTGGCTCATAGCTGACCTCCAATTGGTTTTCAGGGCGGTAAATCACAGAAATTACCCACTTGTCACCTAAAGAATGACTGGTGAATTTGTACCACCAGAAATGAAGCACCTTTGTATTAGCAGGGCAACTCTCATTGAGCTACACTACCCTAGCTTCCCCTGCTCACACCACATCTGGTAATTTTTACGTTTAGTTCTCAACACAAATAGTATTTAGAAAAGGAAACCTTAATAGTTATATTCCCCTTTGTTGCAGTATATTTAATCCACATAATATTTCATTGTATTTTGTATACTCATTTTTAAATTTTAGGGTTCTTTCCCATAAACTGTAAAACTACAACCTCAGTGAATTTGATCTGTTTTTTCCCATTACCATATCCCCAATCCCCAGAACAGTGTCTTCCAAAGCATAATTTAAATAGATTCCAAATACTTCAGACTTCTGGGTACTAATAACAAATTAAGAAATCATGTCTGCTATAGTCTCAGTTTAACCATCAATTTCTTTACAATGTGCTTTTGTTCCTAAAACACTTGGAAGTAGGAAGGATGAATTCTAGTAGATTTTTTAAATTACTTTTATTTTTCAATGGCAAATAAAATAAGCATCTGAACCTTACATAAAATGTACCAAAAATTTCCAATAAGGCAGGATACATACAAATTCAATATCTGCTTTCTCAATTGATTTTCATCTCTGTCCAAGTCCATTTTCTGATCAAGGTTCTGGACTTTAAAAACAGCTCTACATAAAGTTACCATGACCTAGTTATTCTCTAATCACAATCCACTGATGAAACAGATTTTTAAACTCTATTTTCCTTTTACTATGTTTAATCCATCTGGTGGACTATGGTTTAAAGAGTTGGACTGCCAGCCCAAGATGCATAGTTAAGATCCACAAGCTTCTCCTCAGGAGGAAGATGGGAAATCTCCTCTGTACAATTTGTAATCTCTGAAAATCCATTGGAGGATCAGTTATGAGTTGATTCCTACTCGACAGCAATGATTTAAGTTTGTATAAAATAGAATATATGCCATTTCAACATTCATCTACATAAAATTAAGTGACATTGAGAACATTCATTGTACTGCAAGCCATAGTTACTGTGCTTCCAAGTTTATTTTGTTGGCACAGGATAGAGCAGGGTTTAGGGCTGTTGTACATAGGGTCGCTTTGAGTTGCAAACAACTCGACGGCACATAAAAACAACAACAACAAAACCTCAGTATCTCCCAAATAATGATGCCCCTCTTTCCTCTGTCTTCAGTTATTTTTAATCTCTTGTTTTCCTGTATGTCACTAATGTATTTATATTTGGGATAGAGATGATTTGGCTGTTTTTAATCCATAT
>NW_006399847.1:4602653-4610621 GCF_000299155.1 Elephantulus edwardii
AAAGTTTTACAGTTTTCTTCCAACACTATTGTTTCAACTTTGCTTTTGAGCCAAGACTGACAGTAATGCCATTTCAGATTAATGGAAAAGAGAGCTGTGGGAATATTTTGTTACTAAAAAGTAACCTGCATTCATCTTGAGAGAAGAGCAATTATTTTGGTGGTCAACCATATGTTTGCATATTTCACTACATGATTTTTTAGAACATTGTTGTGAATTAGGAGGATCCTCAAATCAGTATCAATTCTAAAATATATTTCTTTTAATGACCGTATTGGGGCATCTATCTTCTGTTTGAGCTGTAATGCAATTACCTTATTGTGTCTGACAAGGCTTTTGGATGACACCTGACCTTTCATTTTGAGTAAACATCCTTATGAACCGTCAGGTTCTCCTCAGGTGACATTCCTGTGTCACATGCAGTTCATCATTTATGTCTTTAATGCATACTACTAATTTTCACATTTTATTCTAGAATAATGGTGGCAATTTACATTCTGGTAGACATGGCCAAATTTAAGTATAAAAATGTTACAATTAATAACCCAAAAGCACAGAGTTCGAATCCTCCAACACATGCTTCATGAGAAAAGATGGGTAGTCAACCCCTGTGTGATTTATTGCCTATGAAAACCCACTGGAGGGTCAGCTATACATCAGACTCAACTCGACAGTACATAATAGTAGCACTTACCTTGCATTGACTGGGTTTTTTAAAAATATGATTTGAGTGAAAGTTTACAAAACATATTGGTTTTCATTTAACCCCTGGTTTGATTTTTAAAACTTTTCTTTTAAGAGCTTCAAGTGTAAAAAAGATGTGTTAGTTGCCTAGTGCTACTATAATAAATACCACAAGTTGACAGCTTTAGCAAACAGATTTATTCTCTGACAATTTAGGAAGCAAGGAGGCCAAATTCAGGGTGCTGCTAGGGAAAGGCAACCTCTCTGGGTCAGCATCTGTGGCCACACTGAGTGGACATCACCTACACCTTGGCCTTCCCCTTGGCAGTGTCTGTTGACATGTTCCACGGTCATCTCCACACATCTCGACCTTCCCCTAAGTCAGCGTTTTTTGCTACATTCCATGAAAATCCCACACTTCATGACCTTCCGCTCTGTGTGTGGCCACGTTCCATGGATATCTTCGCCCATGTTGAGTTTCTTGGGTCTGAAGGACATGCTCTGCTCCCGGCTCCTCCTCTGTCTTGGTGATGCTGGGTTCCTCCCTTTCTGCTTGACCTCCCTGTTATCTCATGTGAGATTAAATGTTATGCAGACCATACCCCAGGCAAACTCCTGGGACATCAGCTAGGGTCAATGACGATGCTGCTTCTACAGTAACCCCCTTACAACCTGATAACTTGGTCACATTATGAGGGGTGATCACATCATTACAGAACTGTCTCTGCCTTCCCTCATTAAAATAGCAGAGGTTAAGATTTATAACATCAAGTATAATTGCATAACTGGAAGCAGGAGTGGCATCCACTTTCTAAACAACATGCCTCTGGAAACACTATGAACTTTGATAAATGACGATAGTTATAGAAAGACTTCAGGCCTTTTGTTCATGGGGTTGCTATGAGTCATGTTCGACTTGATGGCAATCACCAACATTTCTTTATAAGGTTTTATCATGCCAAAATTGAAAAATTCACACCAATTTTTCCTGCATCAAATACAGTACAAGGATAACGTCAAAGATGTTACTAATACTCTGTTTTGAAATGTGGGCTCATTCTACTAAAACAATGATCAAAATGACTGTCAGTATGTTGCAGTGCACTTAAAGTACTGTGTGTGGGATTAATAATTGAGAGTCTGTTATAACTTTTTTAGGATCAAGTTAACAAATTGTTAAAGAGCACAGAAAAAAATACCTTGTAATCAACTTATAAGGAAATTCTAAAAGCAGTAGAATGACAGAGAGGCTAGAAGCAGAACACAGAAAAAAATGTAGACTACAGACTGTAACTTCTACCTATCTTATTTTTTCATGTGATGCTGTTGTTAAGGGCCATCAAGTTAACCACTATTTACAGTGATTCTATGAACAACAGATCTGAACCCTGTGTATCCTGTGCCATCCTCATCATCTCTGCTATACTTGAACCCATTCTTACAGTCATTTTGTCAGTTCATTTTTTTTAAGGGTCTTTCTTTCTTTCGCTGACTCTCCACCTTTTCAAGCATGATGTCTTTTCCAAGGACTAGCCCTTCCTAACAATGTACTCACGGTTTATGAGATGGAGTTTCATTATCCTTGCCTCTAAGGAACATTGTGTCTTCATCTTTTCTAAAACATATCTGTTTGATCAATGGGATATTCAGTATTCTTCTCCAAAACTCCAACAATACAAAGACATTGATTCTTCTTCGGTGATCTATATTAATTGTCCAACTATCAGAAGCACAGCAAGTAAATTTTTATTATAATGCTGTTTATAATAGCAAATGAAAGAAATAGTCCAATATATATGTAATTTAAAGTGGAGTCATTGTTATAATCACACCGTGTCAATCTATCTTCTTGAATGTCTTCCTTTCTTTCATCGATCCTTTATCTTTTGCAATATGATGTTCTTTTCTATTTTTAAGGACTGACCATTTCAGACAACATGCTCAAATTAAGTGAAGCAAAGTTTGTATACTCTTGGCTCTAAGCAACACCTGGTTTGGACTGTCTAAAAAATTGATTGGCTTGCCCTGTCCCCACCTCAATCCAACCTAAAGCCAGATAGAGTGCAGGCAGATAGAAGTTGGTCTCTGGTCTCTCTGCACACCAGCACCAAAAAAGACAATTACAATCTTTAAAGGAGGCAGTTGCAATTAGGAGAGATTCCCAGCAGGCTACATTCAAGACCTGAGAGAACAGCTGCATGGAGGTAGAGGGTTATGTACAGAGAGAGTACACCCTGGACAGAGAGAGTGCAGCAGTCAGCAGGATACTGGTCTTTGGCCACACTGTGGACCACCAATGACAATTCCAAATTTAGAAGAGGTAGGCAGCACCCAGGTAAGATTCCAGAGTTGCACTGTAGACCAGAGAAAAGTTGAAGGACTTTAGGAAAAGTGAGCTTTCTCACTGTACAGGACTAGAAAGAATTCTTGGTAGATCAAGTTGCCCTCTAACATAAAAGGAACACTTTAAGGCCATAACTGATCAATAAGATCATAAAGATAAAAATTGTCAAGAACTTTTGCAGACACAATAGAAATAGCCTAACATATACCAAGAAAAACTTTATGTAATGTAAAAAAAAATGAAAGAACACTTGATTATTCTTTTGCAAAACCTATACTTAGAGCAGGAAGCACTCCTCAGAACAGAGCAAGGAAACACTACATGGTTCAAAATCGGGAAGGGTGTATTCCAGATATGTGTCCTATTTCCATATGTTTTTAATCTATATGAAGAACAGATCATCCAGGGGGCTGGGCTCTATGAAGAGAAATGGGGCATCAGGATTGGAGGAAGACTCATCAACAACCTGTGTTATGCAGATGATATAACCTTGCTTGTTGAAACTGAGGACCTGAAGTACTTGCTGCAGAAGGCCGAGGACTGCAGCCTTCAATATGGATTGAAGCATAACAACAAGAAAACAAAGATTCTTATCACTGGGCTGATTAGAAGTATCATGATAGATGGTGAAGAGATTGAGATTGTTAGCAACTTCAGTTTGCTTTGCTCCACAACCAACACTCTTGGGACCAGCAGCCAGAAAAATCAAAAGATTAATGGCACTGGAAAAACTTGCTGTCAGGGACCTAGCCATAGTACTGACAAGCAATGATGTCAGTCTGGAGACTAAGGTGTGCCTCATACAGGCCATGGTCTTTGCAATTACTTGCTAAGCATCAGAAAACTGGAAAATGACTAGGGATAACAGAAGCAGAATTGGTGCCTTTGAGCTATGGTGCTGGAGAAAAGTATTGAATAAACCATAGACTACTAGGAGAACAAACAGGTTCATCCTACAGAGGATAAAACCAGGCTGCTCCTTGGAGGCAAGGATTCTGAAGCTTCCTCTGACATATTTTTGGTATAATGCAAGGAGAGACCAGTCCTTAGAGAAGGATATCATGCTTGGGAGGGTGGAACTACAGCACAAAAGAGGAAGATCCTTGATAAGATGGATTGACTCAGTAACTAGGGTAGGTGTGTTAGAAATGATAATATTGGCTCAAAACAGAGCAGAGTTCAGACCTGTTGTACATAGGGTTGCTATGAGTTACAAGTGATTCAACAACACATAACAACAACAAGATGTAAAAAAAGCAGAGCCATCTTTAAAAAATGTGAAAAACAAAACAAACTTTCAACTTAAAAAGCAGAGGGTATTGAATACCAAGAGACAGAGAGGCAGACTAAACATATTGGCATGGATTCATATGAATAGCTACAGAAAAAGGTACAAATGATGGAAAAAGAATGGAATCCATAAATAAGGTGAATACTCCAGAGACTAGGAGCCAGGAGAAAAATATTGATGTGGACTTACTGAACAGTTATGGTTGTAGTTGCTGTTAAGTGTTGCTGAGTAGTAGATGACTCATAGCAACCCTATGAACAAAAGCCTTGAGCACTGGAGGCAAGCCATTTCGGAAGCAGATGCCACTCCTGCTTCCAAGCTTGTTTTAATTGGGAAGCTCCACCAAACACTGTCCACTATGGGTAACCATTATTGCATTTGGCACATCAGTGTCACAGTGTTTAGCATGTACGGTTGTACTTGTACAGTTATCTCTGTACAGCAAATGGACAGACCCGTACTATACCACTTAGAAGAATGTTTGACCAAAAACAATTAAAACCACACCCAAGGGCTTCAGGGCCTCCCTTGCCCTACCTGGAAGCCAGCCCACCCTCCTGACCCCATGCCTTTTTAAATAGGAGGCCAGATACAATCATTTTACTCCCAATGGCTAATAAAAATTGCCCATTATGTCTCCCTGAAAACAAGATCAAACCTCTGTAGGACCAGGCTGCTCCAGATCCCTGCCTGCACCTGGAAGTCAGCCTACCTTGTTGACCCCCTCATTCATGGTACTGAATCTAATTAAAAATCAATTCACTTTCTTCTCAAGTGCACATGGTATATTCTCCAGAATTGACCATATACTAGGGCACAAAGCAAGCTTCAACAAATTGAAAAAGCATTGAAATAATACAAAGTATCTTCTCATATAACAGTACCATAAATACAGAAATTAATGACAAAAGGAAAAAGCTTACAAAACCACCCACATGGAAGCTAAATAGCACCCTGCTAGAACACAATTGATCATAGAAGAAGTGCAAAACAACAAGATTAAGAAGGTGCTCAGAACAAACGATAATGAAACTAGAACATACCAAAACCTCTAACATACAGCTAAGGCAATTCTCAGGAGAGAGTTAATAGCAATAGGCAAATACAAAAAAAGGCAAGGGAGGGGGAATTAAATTAATAATATAATTCAATATCTCCATTAAATATGTAAAACAACAATCTAACTGCACAGTCTCTAGAAAAAAAGGAAATCATAAGGAAAAAAGCAGAAATCAATGAGATAGAAAACAGAAAAACAATTAAAATCAACAAGACCATGAGCTAATTCTTTAAAAGGGCCAATAAAATAGACAAATCATTGGCAAAGTTAACAATAGGTAAAGGAAGTTAAGACACAAATTACTTGAAAAAAATGAAAGAAGTAGTATTACAATTAAACCAGATGAAATTAAATTTAAAAGAATAGAATTTTATGAAAAGTTATACTCCAATATATTTGAAAACCTAGAGGAAATGGAAAGACTCAAGATCAAGTTTGGTTTCCATGGATTTGATTTCATTTTCCTTAGCTTCAGGTTGAACTAGTGTATGAGTAGTTAGCAGTCTATTCCATAATCAGTACTTACCCTTGTTTACACAGCTAATACTGAGCTTCTCCAGTGATTCTTTCCACAGATTTAATTAATCTGATTCCTATGCATATCATTAAGTCAAATACGTGTGTATAGCCTGTGTTTGCTTCTTATAAAAAGTATTTGCAATTTACAAATCATTGATTGTACTAAATTCTATCATTCTATCTCCAGCTTTATTTTGGTCTCTAAGTCCATATTTTCTTTTTAAATTGATATTTTAATGAAAGTTTTTAAAGAAATTGGATTTCCATCCATTCAGTCTTCCACATTCAAGTCCATGTTTTTCAACTACTGATCCTTCTCTGTTCCCAACTTTTTTACTCCAGTCACCTGTTATTATTAATGTATCTTGATTGCATGTCAGTATATCTCTGACTGCAAAAGTTGGTAGAAATCTATTTTTTCCTCTTTTACTCTAGTTGTTGGTTCATATATTTGGATGAATGATGGTGGCATTCATTGGACTTCCTCGTGTGTGTGTGTGTGTGTATGTTATCGTGTCACTTACAACATTGTATTTCAAGACAGAATTAGAAATTATTTTTTAACTATGAAAGGGACCACATTTCTCCTCACCCTTTTATTTATAGCATATTAGATCAAAATGTCCCATGCAAGTCCATCTCATTTTTCCAATACCTAGAATGTCAATATTTATGCAACCTATTTTTTTCTTAACAATGTCCAATTTTCCTACATTCATCATTCTCACATTCCATATTCCAATCACCAGACAACTCTGCTTGGTTAAACTGAGGAGAACCTAAGTGCTTTCTGTAGAAGGTCAAGGTCTATAGCCTTAAACATGAATTAAAGCTCAACATCAATAAAATACTCAACACTGCACCATTTGGAAGCATCATGATAGACGATGAAGAGACTTATATTGTTAACAGTGTCAGTTTGCTTTTCTTCACAACCAAAACTCTTGGTACTAACAACCAGGAAAGTAAAAGATGAATTGCATTGGGAGTCTCCTGTCAGACATCTCCAAAGTCCAAAGACATCTCCAAAAAAGAAACAATGCAAGTGTTGTGACCCTTTTATTGTTCCACCTGGAAGAAATGACAAAGAAGACACACAACACAAAAGACAAGACAAGACTGCAGCCCCAAGGAGCTCACTCTATTTTTATACCTTTTAGAAATAAAGAAATAGTTCACAGAGAAATGGAAACTTTAAGGATTACATCATAGAGCCCAAATGGGCTGGGTACAAGTAGAAACATAAAGATTTGCCTCACAGGGCCTGAATGGAATGGGATCTGAGTTCCCAGGAATCAGGACAACGGAATTTGACAAATAAGCAAGAAAAATGAATAACACATTGTGCACAATCTAATTCTGATTAAAACTTGCTATAACCAATAGAAATGAAACTGCCATGCAACTGCCGAGAACAAAGGAGTATTCATTTACTGGGAAGAGTTACTTTTCTTGGGCTAGTGTGCAGGACACCAAGTCCCATGCCTGTGAGCAGAACTAGGGAACAAGTCTCTTCCCACACTCTATTCTTAGGCCTTTGAATAGGTGTCTGGAGGACATCTGTGTGCAGACTGTTCTCCCAAGATGGCTGTACTTTGTCTGTGCTTCGGCCCCATCAGTAAGTCTGGAGACTAAGGTATGCGCCTGATTCAGTCCATGGTCTTTGCAATGCATCAGAAAGCTGGCCAATGATTAAGAATGACAGAAGGAGAATTGATGCCTTTGAGCTGTGGTGCTGGAGAAGAGTATTGAATATATACTGCTAGAAAACCAGGTTAGTACTGTTGTGTTGTTGTTATGTGCCATTGAGTCTCTTGCGACTCATAGAGACTGTACGTACAAAAGCCCTTAACACCACTTTATCATGTGCCAACCTTGCCATCTCTGACACACTCATTCCCACCACCCCAATCACGGAATCAATCCATCTCATCGAGGGTCTTCCTCTCCTGCACCTTCCCTCTACTCTCCCAAACATGATATCCCTCTCCAAGGACCAGTCCCTCCTTGCAACATGCCCAAAGTATGTCAGATGAAGCTTCAGAATCCTTGACTCCAAGGAAAATTCTG
>NW_006399847.1:4611661-4612857 GCF_000299155.1 Elephantulus edwardii
CAATGTCTATCTTCTCCAGTTAGTTTGCCAGCTGGCTGTCCTCCAGATTTCTTGACACAACTTAGTGAGCACATCTAGGACAGACCTCAGGCCAAGAAAACAATAATTGTGCACCAGTCCTAGAGGACACATCCCTCTCTCCTGGGAAGCTATCCTCTTGCATCAGCACCTGATTGCAAATAGATGACCCATGAGAAGTCAATCCTGGGGCAGAAGTTTAAGAAAACAGACTTTTTCCTCAGAATTTTCCAAGGAAAGAAGCTATCCTGAAACTTGTACCTGACAGTTGTACTTAGAGACTTTACATTGAAATCATACTAGCTGCATCATAGGAGACCGAGAGCAACATGATGTATTCAGAATCACAGAAATCCTGATGGCTTGAGACTTAAACCATCACATCAAGGGCTGGTCAAAGGGACAGGGGTGTTGAATGGTGTAGGCAAAAGTAGTAAGGTTAGTCCTAGAGAGGGTAAAACCAGGCTGCTCCTTGGGCCAAGGATTCTGAAACTTCATTTGACATGCTTTGGACATGTTGCAAGGCAGCATCAGTCCTTGGAGACAGACATCATGTTTAGGAAGATGGAAGGACAGCGCAAGAGAGGAAGATCCTCAATGAGATGGATGGATTCAGTGACTGGAGTAATGGGGGTAGGTGTATTGTAGAGAATAGTATTGGCGCAGGATAGAGCAGGTTTTAAGGCTATTGTATGTACACAGGGTCACTATGAGTTACAAGTGACTTGATAACACATAAAAACAAAAAAAGAGGAAATGTACAAATTTCTTGAAACTTACACCCTATCCAGACTGACACGACAGATGTAGAACACTTGAATAGACCCATCACAAAAGAAGAAATTGAGTAGGCCATAAAAACAAAACAAAACTCCACAAAAAAGTCCTGGACCAGGTGGCTTCCAGTATGAATTCTATAAAACATTCAGAGAAGATCTATCACCAATTCTACTTAAAATATTTTTTTTAAAAAAGGAAATGTAGGAACACTCTTCTCTCAGAGTCATTCTATGAAGCAAGTATAACCCTAATATCAAAACCAGGCAAAGACATAAGCAAAAAAAAGGGGGGGAAGGGATAAAGAAAGTTAGAGATCAATGTCTCTCATGAACAGAGATGCAAAAAAAAGAAATCATTAATGAAATCCTAGCCAGTAGAATCCAACAGTACACACATGC
>NW_006399847.1:4615321-4616918 GCF_000299155.1 Elephantulus edwardii
ATTTTGAACCATGCAGTGTTACCCTGCTCTGTTCTGACTACTGCCTCTTGGTCCAAGTATAGGTTTCGTATTAGCACAATTAAATGGATAAAAGAAGAATTGATGCCTTTGAGCTTTGGTGTTGGAGAAGAGTATTGAGGGTACCATGGACTTCTAAGAGAACAAACAGATTCATCCTGGAGAGGGTTAAACCTGACTGCTCCTTGGAGGCAAGGATTCTGAGGTTTCGTCTGACATACTTTGGTCATGTTGTAAGGAGGGACAGGTTCTTGGAGAAGGACACCATGCTTGGGAGTGTGGGGGACAGGTGCAGGAGAGGAAGGGCTTCTAGGAGGTGGATTGATTCTGTGACTTGGGTAATTGGGATGAGTGTGTCAGAGACAGTGTGATTGGCACAGGACAGCAAAGTTTAGGGCTGTTGTACATAGGGTCACTGTGAGTCACAAGCGGATCAACAGCACATAACAACAATAACAACATGCAAGAATAGTTTAATATGTTGTTGTTGTGTACCGTTGGGTTGTAACTAACCCCTAGCTGACCCTTCAGTTGGTTTTCAGAGGCCGTTAATCCCACGGAGGAGATTATGCATCCTTCACAGAGCAGCTGGTGGCCTCAAACTGTGTACCTTTGAGATTTCAGCACAGGTTCTTGCCATTAGACTACCATATCTCCGTAAGAAAAACAATAAATGTAGTTTGTTATATTAACAAAGCAAAGACCAAGAACCTCATGATCCTATCAATTGATGTAGAAAAGGCCTTCAGCAAAATTCAACACCCCTTCCTAATTAAAACACTCAGCAAAATAAAAATAGAAGATATTTCCTCAATATAGTAAAAAGTGTATATACGAAATCAAGAGTTAACATCACTCTCAATGGAGAAAGAGTAAAGGGACTCCCCATGTTAACAGGAACCAGATAGCATATGATAGCATATACAGAAAACCTTAAAGACTCAACAATAACACTGTCAGACCAAGTAGACCAATTTAGTAGAGTGGCAGGATACAAGATCAGTATGTAAAAATCAATGAAATTTCAAACGCAGTACAGATAAGTAAATTAAGAAAGCAATACCATTTATAAAACCAAAGGCAAACTGAGATATTTTAGATATACCTAATTAGAGACACAAAACCCATATATAAGGAAAACTACAAAACCTTACCACGAGATACAGTAATAGACCTAAATTAATGGGAAAATGTTCCCTGTTCATGGATAGGAAGATTCAATATAGTGAAAATCACAATCCTACCAAAAGCAATGTACATGTTTAACAAAATCCCAATACAGATACAAAATTCATTTTTCAAAGAAATATAAAAGGCAAATATTATTCTTATTGTCTTTGTTGTTGTTATGTGTCATTGAGTCACCTGCAATTCATAGTGATGCTATGTACAACAGCTCTAAAACCTGCTCTATCTTGTGCCAATCTTATTGTCTCTGACACAGCTACCCCCATTACCCCGGTCACTAAATCAATCAGTCTCATCGAGGGTCTTTCTTTATTGTGCTGTCCCTCCACCCTCCCAAGCATGATGTCCCACTCCAAGAACTGGCCCCTCCTTGTATGTCAGACGAAGCTTC
>NW_006399847.1:4617308-4622802 GCF_000299155.1 Elephantulus edwardii
ATCCGTCTAGTTCTTTTTTGTTGTTGTTCCTTCCCCGCTTTCCCCCCTTTTTAAAATTAATTTTAACGAAAGTTTACAGAGACTTTGAATCTTTGTTTTCTTAATGTTGAGCTTGAATCCATATTGAAGGCTGAAGTTCTTGACCCTCCATAGCAAGCACTTCAGATCCTCCTCAGTTTCAGCAAGCAAGGTTGTGCCATCTGCATAACACAGATTGTTCATGAGTCTTCCTCCAATCCTGATGCCCCATTTCTCTTTATATAGCCCAGCCTCCCTGATGATGTGTTCTGCATATAGATTGAAAAGGTATGGATATAGGACACATCCCTGGTGTACACCTTTCCCAATTTTGAACCATGCAGTGTTTCCTTGCTCTATTCTGACGACTCCCTCCTGATACAAGTATAGTTTTCCCATAAGCATAATCAAGTGTTTGGGGATTCCCATTCTTCTCCGAGTCAGCCACTTTTTGTTGTAATCCATACAGTCAAATACCTTTGTACAGTCGATGAAACACAGATAGACATTCTTGCACTCCGTGCTTTCAGCCAAGACTCATCTAACATTAGCTATAATAACCTTAGTACCACAGCCTCTTCTACACCCAGCCTGCACTTCAGGCAGTTCTCTATTGATGTGCTGTTTACTTGAAAAGGACAGAGACTCCAAATAAGCAAAGTATTTGTGAAAAACAATAATAAAGTGGGAGGCAAAGAACTCCCTGATTCTAAAACCTATTACACAGGTGTAAAATCCAAAATGACATGGTACTGGTACAATGACAGACACATAGATGAATGGAACAGAATCGAGAACCCAAAAGTTAATCCATCCACCAAAATCAACTCTTTTTTGACAAAGACATAAAACCTATCCAATGGGGATAGGACAACCTGTTCAACAATGGTTCTGGGAAACTGGACTTCTCCCTGCAGAAAGTGAAAGCAGAATTCACATCTCACACTATACACAAAAATCACCTCAAGGTTAATCAGAGACCTAAGGATAAAGCCCCAAATCATCAAGATCTTTGGAGACAAAATGGGATCAAACTTAGAAGGCCTAGTCTATATTATAAATAGGCTGGCAAATACAGCCAGAAATGCACAACCAGGAGAGTGCAAGATCAATGAATGTGATCTTCTAAAGAAGATGCATCAAAACCTTTTAGGGTGAAAAGAAAACCTACAAACTGAGTAAACTATTTGGTAATATCATCTCAGAAAATTACTACAAGGCTTCCACAGGAAAAAGTCTGACAACTGAATCCCAAAAGTACAACAACAAATGGATTGATAATTTGTAATACAGTCATATGTTGGGATACTATACAGCACTAGGTACAATGATTTTGCAAAATACTATATAACATGGGAGAAGCATTATGTTGAGTGTTCTAACTCTGTCTTATAAGGACAAATACTGCAAAAGAATAAAATTGAAGGATAACTAGTAAGATGTATACAAAAGTCCAAAGTTAGGAGAGGGAGAATGAATGTAAGAAGAGGGGGAAATCCCAAGGTTCCAAGGTTTGGTGGGTGGAGGGAGGAGATCAAGGAATTAGGAAACATCCAGGAAAGATTTCCATACTGAAAGAGATGGGACAGAGATCACGTCTATCCCATTATTTCAGTTACTGCATCATTCTGTCTCATCCTGGATCTTCTTATCGTGCGCTATCCCTCCATCCTTCCAAGCATGATGTCCTTCTTTAAGGACTGGTCCCTCCCAGCTCCATGACCAATGTATGTGAGACAGAGCTTCAAAAGTATTTGTCTCCAAAGAGCAACTTGGTTTCACCCACTCCAAGGTAGACCTGTTTGTTCTCTTGGCAGTCCATGGTATGTTCAATATGTTTCTCCAATGCCACAACTCAAAGACATTGATTATTCTTCTTTCATCCTCAGTCATTGTCCAGACCTCTGATGCACAGCAAGTAACTGTGAAGAACATAGCCTGAGTCAGCATTTTAGAGGGATTCCTGACAGCAGATTTCCCTTATGCAATTCATCTTTTGATTTTATGACTGCTACTGCCAAGAGAGTTGAATGCGGAGCTGGGAAAGCTGAAAATGTTAAAAACCTTAAATCTCCTCCATCTATCACAGTGCTGCTGGTTAGCCCAGTGATGAGAATCTTTGTCTTCCTGATGTTGAGCTTGAATCAATATTGAATACTACAGTCCTTGACCTTTTAGAGCAAATGCTTCAGGTCCACTTCAGTTTTGGCAAACAAGATTATGCCATCTGCATTACACAGGTTGTTGATGAGTCTTCTTCCAATTCTGATGTCACATTCTTCCTCATAAAGTCCAGCCAAAATATGAAAAGTGCTGTCACTGAGTTAACTCTAACTTATAGTGATTGATTCTCGACTAGACTGTGAGGCTGTTAACCTTTACTGGAAGAAACTTGCTAGTTTTCTCTTGAGGAGCATCTGGTGGATTCGAACCACCGACTTTTTAATTAACAGCCTGACATGTCACAACACTACACAAACATGATTCCTTCCTTTTGTAGTAGCAGAAGAATTTCAGTGGGACATCAGCACTCATTGAACTGCATAAGCAAATTATTCATTAGTTCAAGTGCTTAAAGCAAAATGAGACTGTGCAAAAAAAATTAAAATAAAATAAAAAAATCATTCAAGATTGTAAACAAGAGCACCATGGATTAGCATGCTTTCCAAGTTAAGACTGTTCTGGCCTGGAAAGTTTTAGGCTTCTAGTGTCCTGTATACTTTAGAATTATTTTAAATAAAACATTTTAGTCTTTCACTACTCTTTGTTTATTCTATTCTTTACCTAGAAGTCTAAGTTATCATGTCTGTACGTAAGCATGTTTATAAATTTGATCTTTAAATGCCTTTATCTTTTGATACTTATTTTTATCATCTGCCAGATGTTTTCAACAATTGAAGGGTTTATAGACCTTATTTTAAAATGTATCTTGTTCTTTATAACCCTGAAGTTAAAAGTATTTTTCTGTTCACTTTTCTGAGGAAATGCCAATCTGCCTTCTATAGTGGTTATATCCTTTTTCATTCCTTCTAGCACAACTTGAGAGTTTCAAATTCTCCACATCCTCCCCATCATTTATTACTTGTTGTCCTTTTAAAATTTGCTACTGCTACCTGGGGTTAGATGGTATCTTACTGTAGTTATGATTTACATCTCTGATTGCCAGTGATTTTGAGCATTTCTTCATTCATCTGTTGCCTATTTGAATGCTTTCCTTTGTGAAAAGTCTTTTCATGTTTTTTTGCCTATTTTGGAATTGAGTTATCAGTCTTTATTTTTTTTAAGAGGCCCTGAATTATTCTGTTAACTTTAGTTATGAGGTTTTTGTCAGAAATGTCCTTACCAAATACTTTTTCCAGTCTAAGCGTTATTTTCATCCTATTTAATTTTTTTAGAATGTCTCATTAATTGATTTTATCTTCTCTGAGTTCTTTGAGTGATAGGTATTCCACTGCCAAGGATGTACCCCAAAGAAATAAAAACTGAGACATGCATTGAGGTATGCCCATTTATGTTCATTACAGTGTTATTCACAATAACAAGAAAATGGAAACAATTCAAATGGCCAACAACAAATGAATAGAGAAACTGTGGTATATTCACACAATAAAATGCTATACAATACTAAAGAACAACAAAGTAATATTATGCAACACTAAAGAACAAAGTATTCATAAAATATGACACAATTTGGGAGAGTCTAGTGACTATCATGTTGAGTGAAATAACTTAGTCATAAAAGGAAAATACTGCATAAGACCTCTATTATGAAAATTGGAGAGTAGCTGAGGAATTGGGAGTCAAGGGGAGAAACAGAAGTGGAATGTTTCTCTTCCCTGAAATGGAATTGGGAGTGGAGGGGGAGGGTAGTAGAAATACAACAAATATTTAACATTATAAAGGACCAGGACAAGGAAGGAGTCAAGACTCTATCTAATAGGATCAAAACACAAAACCATAAAAATCTCAATTTCTACAATTAGGAGGAAAACTCACAGAGTGCTTTTCATTCCTCCATAGCATTCCCTTAGTTAAAATCCTCTTAATCACATACTGCTGACATGTTGCATATACTTAAATCTTGTTTCCAAATAAAAAAAGAACTTCATGCAACCTGATTCAAGGAAAATTGGAAGAACCATTCTCTCTTACCAAGTTGGTAGGGAGATATGAGATTCAAATGCAGCTGGATGGACTTCTGACCAAATGGAATAAAAAAGCTAGACTGGCCTTCTGATCAGGGCTGGTGAGTTAGTAGAGGGTAGGGGTTGGAGCAGGGAGTGGTGATTGGAGAGAACACAAAAGAAACAAAACATTTGAAAAATTATTTTCAAGGTTTTACACATCAAACAGAAAAGGACAATGACCAAAGCCAAATATAGAACAAGTCAAAGAGTATTATTTTCTTAATTAGCTACCATTGTCATCTGGAAGGAGGAGTGGCATCCACTTCCAAAATAGCTTGCCTCCGGAAACCCTATGAACCTGGAGAGAGGATGAAAGGCACCCAAGAGTCGAGGACTCTCCTTCATAGGGTCACTATGAGTCGCCTGCGACTCGACGACACTTAACAACAACAACAACAACAACAACAACAGCGTTGTCATCACATAAATATGCAGGTTAGTTTTAAAGCACAGATGCTTATTTCCTCAAAGTTCTGGAGCCTAAAAGTCACATACAGAATCTCAGTTTTGTCACAGTAAATCTAGGCCTTCCTGGTTTCTTGGTCTTTGGCTTACAGGAGAGCCTTCTGTGATATTTGTCTTCTTGTTTGTGTTTCTGACTTATTCTGACATTTCAAGAATTCATAAGTGGTTTAAGGTCCATATTACTCTGTTGTTGTTGTTGTTGTGTGCCATCTTCTCAGAATCTATCATAAATGACCCTCCAGAGCCAGAGGGTTTTCAGAAATGGTAAATTGCACAGAAGTAGATTGTCTATCCTTCAGCGGAGCAATTGGTAGATTCCAATCATGTGCACAGCTTGTTAATGAAGCAAAATAAAACTTTTCCAAATGGGATCATATTTATAAGTACAGAGTTAGAATTCAATACTTTTTTAAAAAAATTGTGATTTGAATCATAGTTTACAAAGCATATTGTTAGCATTTCCCTATAGTCCCCAATATATATTCATGTACATTCTGCTCTACATCAATAATAACACACACAATCATCCATTCATTCTACATTGTCTTTCTCTTTACCTAATACAATACGCATTTGTTACCTATCAATTAATTTTCTACTCTTTACCTTCCTCTCCCCAGTAACAAGATAGACTAATTCTCTCAATAAGTAACCCTTTCTGTAGCCTTTTATAACTGTGGTCTTATGTGGTCTTCGTTCTTTTTTTTTGGGGGGGGAGACAATTTTCCATTTTTATTTATTGAAAAACACTAACTGCCCAAATAAGCTGAGTGAACTTGTTTAAGTTAGTTTTGGTTAGTTTTGTTTTTACTGAACCATTCCAT
>NW_006399847.1:4622902-4626204 GCF_000299155.1 Elephantulus edwardii
AAGTTGAAAGATCCTTAAACTGCAACTTGGGAAACAATGCCTTCTCAAAGTAGAGTCTATCGTTTTTGTTATAATACTGGTTTATTTACAAAGTTCATATACATTGTCAGCAGAATGTCCTCTAGAATTACCTGTGTTGTGCAGTGTTTGTTTCCCAAATTATTTTTTAATGTTATGAAGTAATGTGAACAGACCATAGTTTTTCCATTTATTGGTTTCTTGAATTATTTCCATCTCTTTGCTATTGTGAATAACGCTGCAAAAAACATGAGTGTGCATCTATTCATGTTACAACTCTTATTTCTTTAAGGCATATTCCTAATAATAGAGTGTTGTTATGTGTGGTCTACTGTGACTTGACTCATAGTACAACAGATCTGATGCCTGCCCTTTCCTAAGCCAATCTCACTGACTCTGACACACTTACCTTCAATGTCCCAGTTACTGTATTAATCCATCTCATCTAATATCTTTTTTCCTCTGCTTCCCTCCATCTTTCCAAGCATGATGTCCTTCTCCAAGAACAAGTCCTTTCTGGCCACATGCCCAAAGTACGTGAGATGGAGCTTCAAAACTTTATCCTTCAGGGATTCCAATATGGCGGTGGTGACGAGTGCAGTGTGAAGAGCCAGAGGAGTAGCAAACTACATAGAGACAGGCCACTAGAGAGACCGTCACATCGCACATAGACTGACATGGCACGACGTGGACAGTAGGAATTTG
Source organism: Elephantulus edwardii (assembly GCF_000299155.1). NCBI lineage: Eukaryota > Metazoa > Chordata > Mammalia > Macroscelidea > Macroscelididae > Elephantulus > Elephantulus edwardii. The sequence goes on from NW_006399847.1 coordinate 4,623,626, forward strand.
AATCAGAACTTTTATTGGAACAATTAGTTTTGTAGCTACAGGAACATAGAGCCACACTGTGGGCCACACTATGGGCATGGCCAAGGCCAGAAGCTGCCAGACATGCTGGTGTGGGACACATCCAACAGGAGAAAGAAGGATAGAGGGAAATTGAAGGAATTTTCTTAAGCCTCACTAGGAGTGAGTGGGTCTGTTGGAATTTGAGTGAGTTTTATTGTGTCCGCACCGGCTGCCGTTAATTGGCAGGTGGGTAAGAATTTGACTGGATTTTCTTAGGCATACCCAACTTCGTGGGAGAGCACCCAAGAGCAAGCCCATAAGTGGGAATTTAGCTGAGTTCTCTTGGGCCCTGTTGACTGCCCAGGAAAGGGTGGGCCAGTGGGAATTTATCTGAGTTTTCTTAGACATCATCAACTGACTGGGAGAGCACCCAAGAGTAAGCAGGCCGGTAGACATTTGACTGAACTTTCGTGCACACCACAGACCAGCCAGAGGTGAGTGGGTCAGTGGGAATTTGGCTGGGTCTTCTAGGGTTCTGCTGGACCCAGAGTGCTGCTGGGGTAGGCGCAGCTATGTGAGTAACCTGAGTAAGGGCCTCTTGGCAAGGACTACTCAGTGAGAGTCACTGGGTGGGAGATGGACAGCTGGAATTTGAGTGGGGATGCCACTCATGAGCACACTTGTACACCTGAGGTCTGAGTGACATCCCACAAGTGATTAACCCACCTCTGTGGTGCCCCTCACCCTGTGCCTTTCCAACATCCATTCAGCTACACACCTGTGCCTACACATCCAGTCAATCAACTGGCCTTTAGTCGAGAGCACTTTGATCTGATTTAGCTATAAGAGGATGTTCTCACAGGCCCTGAATTGAACTTTCCCTTGAGTCAAAAGTTCAAAGAAAAACACAAGTGGGGTAGCTGCCCAGCTGATTTCTAGAGCATTGTCTTTAGATCAAGAGCATACCAATGCCTTGAAGAAAGCAAGCTATATCACACACTACACAAGCACAAACCAAGCTGTCATCCCCAAAAGGTAACACAGTATCAATGGATTTCCCGAAGCCTGAAAGTCTGATGGAACTTTCTGACACAGAAATTAAAAGAACAATGATTGAATATTTTCAATGGATGAAAGATAAACTTGAAGAATGACAGGATACTGCAAGCAAAAACCAGGGGGAGCTAAAACAACAACAACAACAAAAAACAAAAACAAACAAACAAACAAACAAACCCCAAATAACCAATCCAGAACAATGGAGATAAAACAAATGAGGCATTAGCAGCAGTGGAAAAACAAGAAACCATGATCCAAAATATGAGATCTAATGTTTCAGATGCTGTCAACATGGTGGAGGGACACATGAGCAGACTTGAAGAGATGGAACACAGAACTAGGAAGATATAATTGTCACCACTGATCTGCTAGAGCAAAAAGCAGAATCAAAAAGGAAGGAAAAAGAAGAAAGCCTAAGAAGAATGTGGAACACCATCAAGAGAAATAACATGCATATAATCAGAATCCCAGAACAGGAAAAACAAGTAAAGGGATCAAAAAAGATGTGGAAGAATTACTAGAAGAAAACTTCTCAAGCATAATGAAAAATGAGAGAATATATGTTCAAGAAGCTGAGCGAACACCATATAGAATAGACTCCAAAAGAAAAACACCAAGTCATATCATAGTTAAATTTGCCAGAACAAAACATAATGAGAGAATTCTGAAAGCAGCAAGGAAGAAACAAAGAGCAAATTATCAGGGAGAGCGGAAAATATTACATGTCATTTTCTCAGCAGAAACCATACGAGCTAGAAGACAGTGAAAGGACATATATCAAACACTCAAAGAACACAACTGTCAACCAAGAGTACTGTACCCAGCAAAATTATCCATCAAATATGAAGGACAGATCAAGATATTCCCAGAAAAACAGAACCTAAGGCAGATTGTAAAAACAGGACCAGCACTGCAGGAAAAACTGAGAGATTTCCTTCTTACAGAGGTGCCATAGAAAGCAGCATGGACCAAAGTATCTAGCAACAACACCAAAAAGAACTCAACAAAATGATAGTAATTAAACCCTGCCTTTAAATAATCACACTGAATATGAATGGTTTGAATGCACCACTGAAAACAAGAAGAGTAGCAGATTGGAATAAAAAAATAACATCCATCAATATGCTCTCTACAAGAGACACACGTGAAAAATGAAGATAAAGAAAGACTAAAACTAAAAGGGTTGTAAAAAAAAAAAAATACCAAGCAATTGCAACCAGAAAAAAACAGGAGTAGCCATATTAATCTCCGATGATATAAATGTCAATGCAAAAGGTCATTACATAATACTTAAAGGGTCAATAGAACAAGAGGATATAAAAAAATTAAATATCTATGCAAGAAATAAAAGACCTGCAAAATATATAAAACAAACGTTAACAAAACAGAAAAAGAAAATGGATGACACTACTATAATAGTTGGAGACATCTATACACCCCTCTCCAGAAAAGATAAAAGTACAAAAAAACAAAACAAAACAACAAACAAACCACTCAACACAACGGAGTGCGCAAATTAT
>NW_006399847.1:4627499-4628859 GCF_000299155.1 Elephantulus edwardii
ACAACAACAACAACAACAACAAAGATGCTCAAGAATTAAACCACACAGTAAACCCATTCAACCGCATAAATATTTATAGGTTAATGCGCCTCCAAAAAACACAGTATACCTTCTTTTCCAATGCACATGGAACATTTCCAGAATAAACAACATTTTAGGTCACATGGTAAACATTAATAAATTTAAAAGCCATAGCTACAAAATTAGAATTTAATAAGAAGAGGATAAAAGAGGAAAAAAACCATATATTTGGAAGCTGAACAACACCTTGCTTGAACATGAGTGGGTACTAGAAGAAATAAAAATTGAAATGAAAAGGTTTCTTGAAACAAATGACAATGAAAACACCACTTACCAAAACCTCTGGGAAATAGCCACAGCAATAATCAGAGGACAATGTATAGTAATAAGCAAATATATCAGAAATCAGGAAAAATGACCATTGACTCTCTAACGCAACTTCTCTAACAAATTGAAAAAGAACAGGAAGAAAACCAGACACCCTCTAAAAAACCTGAAATTATAAAGATCAGAACAGAAAAAAAAGTAGAAAACTGAAAAACAATTGCAACTATCAATAAAACAAGGAGTTGGTTCTTTGAAAAGGTCAATAAAATCAACAAACCACTAGCAAAACTGACAAAGGAAAAGATGGGAAAAACACAAATAATCTGAATGAGATATGAAATGGGCAATGTCACCACAGATCCTACTAAAACATAAAGGCTAACACTGTAATATTATGAATATTATAAAAAATTATAGTCAAACAAATATGAAAACCAAGAGGAAATGGACAGAAATTCACAACCTACCTAAACTGACACCAACCAAAATGGAATACCTGAACAGACCCATTACAAAAGAAGAAACTGACAGGTAATAAAAAACTTCCAACCTAAAAAAGCCCTGGAACAGATGGTTTTTGCAAGTGAATTTTATCAAACATTTAAAGAACTACCACCAGTTCTACATAAACTATTTCAGAAAATAGAAAAAGATGGAATTTTCCCAGACTCATTCTATGAAGCAATCATATCCTTGATACTAAAACCACAAAAATAGAAAATTATAGACCAATAACTCTCATGAACATAGATGCAAAAATTCTGAATAAAATCCTGGCCAATAGAATCCAAAAAAAGAATAATTCACCATGACAAAGTGGGATTAATAACAGGTGTGCAAGGATGGATCAATATAAGAAAAGTAATCAATTTAATTCATCACATTAACAAAGCAAAGAACAAGAACCACATGATCCTATCAATTGATACAGAAAATGCCTTCGACAAAATCCAACACCCTTTCCTAAGTAAAACACTTAACAAAATAGTATTAGAGGGGAATTTCTTCAACA
>NW_006399847.1:4630239-4631480 GCF_000299155.1 Elephantulus edwardii
TGTTTTGTTAAATTCTTCAGTGTCCGCCAATTCCTGTCGATATAATTACTCAGTATATTCTTTCTATCTTCTTTTGATACCTCATGGGTCTTTTAATATTCTGCCTAAAGCATCCTTGATTATAGCAACTGCAGGTTTGAATTTGTTCTTCAGTTCCTTGAGCTTAAGATATGCTGAGCGAGTTCAACCCTTTTGGTTTTCTGACTCCAACTCCTTGCACATTTCATTGCAATATTTTACTTTGTCATCCTCACTGCCTTTTGAAATCTTCTGTTCAGCTCTTTAGTATCTTGAATCTTCCTTGTGCTTTGGCTTCTCTGTGCTCCAGTGCAATAATCAGAGTTTGTTCCGACATCCATTTTGGTCTTTTCTTCCTCTTCTGTCTTTGTAACGTTTGCACTCTTCTTGGATGATACCCTTGATATCCTCCCACAACTCATCTGGTCTTTGTTCATTCGTGTTCAAGGCCTCAAACCTGCTCTTGAGATGGTTCTGAAATTCAGGTGGGATAGACTGGCTAGGCTCTATGAGGAGAAGTGTGGCACCAGGATTGGTGGAAGATCCATAAACAATCTGTGTTGTGCAGATGACACATCCCTGCTTGCTGAAACTAAGGAGGACCTGAAACCCTTGCTGCTGAGGGTCAGGGACTGCATCCTTTGACATGGATTGAGGCTCAATGTCAAGAAGACAAAGATTCTTACAATTGGACCAATTTGCAGCATCGGGATGGATCGTGAAGAAACTGAGATTGTTCACAGCTTTAGTTTGCTTGGCCCCACAATCAACACTCTTGGCCAGGAAATTAAAAGACGTATTGTCATGGGAAAGTCTGCTGTTAGGGACCTCTCTAAAGTACTCAAGAGCAACGGTGTTTCTCTGGAGACAAAAGTGTGGCTGGTATAGGCCATGGTCTTTTCAATCACTTGTTGTGCATCAGAGAGCTGGACAATGACCAAAGAGGATAGAAGGAGAATTGATGCCTTTGAGCTTTGGTGTTGGAGAAGAGTGCTGAAGGTGCCATTGACTGCTAAGAGAACAAACATATTCATCCTGGAGAGGGTTAAACGGGGTTGCTCCTTGGAGGCAAGGATTCTGAGGCTTCGTCTGACATATTTTGGTCATGTTGTAAGGAGAGACCAGTTCTTGCAGAGAAACATCATGGTTGGGAGGGTGGAGGGCAGGCGCAGGAGGGGAAGGCCCTCTGGGAGATGGATTGATTCAGTGAGTGGGGCAATTGG
>NW_006399847.1:4631790-4660039 GCF_000299155.1 Elephantulus edwardii
CAAGCAACTCGACGGCATATAACAACAAGAACAATCTGCAGAAAACTCAAGTAAGATCCACACCTCACTCCATATACAAAAACCGATTCAAAGTAGATTATGGACCTAGGACTAAAACCAAGAACTATAAACTTCATTAAAGTAAAGCTTGGAAGAACTCTTGAATTTCTAATCCACAACATAAACAGTCTTCCAAGCATTCTAGAAAATCTACAACCAGGAGAGGATAAAGTAGATGAATGGCACCGTCTAAGAATCAAATCCCTATGCACATCAAAAAATTCTCCAACAGGGTAAAAAGAGAAGTCACAGATTGGGGAAAAAGTGTTTGGTAATGACATGTCAGATAAGGGACTTGTATCTAGAATTTATGAAATACTTGAACACCACAACAAGATAAATGTAAATAACCTAATTGAAAAATGGGTACAGGATATGAACAGTCACTTCACCAAAGGAGACATTAAGCAAACAAGCACGTGAAGAAATGCTCAAATCTCTAGCTCTAAGAAAGATGAAAATCAAAACAACTATATCACCTCACCCCAGTAAGAATAACAAAATTTAACAGAACAGCAAACATCAAATACTGGAGAGGTTGCAGAGAAACTGTTGGTGGGTGTGTAAAATGGTGCAACTACTGTGAAAGGCTGTGTGGTGCTTTCTCAAAAAGTTACAAATGGAAAAATGGAAATATAATTTGATCCAGCAATACTACTATTCGGAATTTACCCTAAAATAACTATAACTGCCACCCAAGCAGATACATGCACACCCATGTTTATTGCAGCTTTGTTCGCAATAGCAAAGACCTAGGAACAACCCAAGTGCCCATCAAAAAATGAATAGATAGAGAAGCTCTGATATATTCACACAATGGAATTATATGTAGCACTGAAAAACAAGGAACTCATGAATTATTATACAAAATGGTTGACCCTGGAGGACATTGTGCTGAGTGAAATATCTCAGTCACAAAAGGACAAATATTGCATAGGGCCACTGTTGTAAAATGGGACTGGCATTGGGTTTGAGGGAAGATAGAGAAGAAAGGGATGAATGATGTATACTGCACTGAAACAGATGAGGGAGAGAACTGTTTAAAAGGGATATATGATTGGGTATTATTGTTATGACAGGAGTCTAGAATGAAGGCTGCACAGTGGAGTGGACTTGAGGAAAGGGATTGCATAAAAAGGAAAGAATTTTTCTTTTACTTTTCAAGGAGAAGAGTGAATTGAGGGGAAGGGGTTGGACAGGGAGAAAAGGACAACAATGAATGACTGGAAACCCTAAGTCTCTGTAAACTTTCATTAAAATTAATAAAAAAAAATTCTATCCTCCAAGGAGAAACTTGGCTTGATCCTCTTCAAGACAGATCTAATTACGTGACAGTCCATAATATGCTCAAGACTTTTCTCCAGCACCAGGACTCAAAGGCATCTATTCTTGTTCTATCGTCCTTAATAATTGTTCAGGTCTTTGATGCATAGCAAGTAATTATCAAGACTATGACCTGGATCAAACCTCTGGAAAGATCCCTGACAGCAGATTTTCCCAGTACAATTTGTCTTGTTTCCCTGGCTGCTGGTGCCAAGAGTATTGAAATAGCTGGATCAAATAGTACCTCTATTTTTAACTTTTAAAATTGTGATTATAGTGAAAGTTTATAGAAAGATTGGGTTTGGATTCATTCATTGATGCACATTTCATTCCCCCTCCTCCATTTCAGTCTGTGTAAAGTTCTCCTTTCCCAGATTCTCATCATATACATAATGCCTAATCAAATCTATGAACTTGGAGAAACAATTATAACAACAACAAAGAAACAACAGCAACAACAGTGAGAGAGCTCTGATGGTCCAGTGGATAGAAAGCTATGCTACCAAGCCAGAGGTGGGTGATTTTAATCTGCAGCTCTCAGACCTGGTTTTAACTGTTTTCAGATAAACATTCTTCTAAGCAGTATAGCACTGGTCTGTCCATTTGCTGTGATACTAAACACTGTAACACTGATGTGTCAAATGAGAGAATGGTTACCCATGGTGGATAGTGTTTGGTGGGGCTCCCTGATTAAAACAACCTTGGAAGCAGGAGTGGTATCCACTTCCAAAATAGCTTGCCTCTGGAAACTCTACGAACTTGGAGAAATTATGAAAGTTCTACTAGTGTTCAGGTCTTTCATTGATAGGGTTACTATGAGTCATCTATGACTCGACAGCACTTAACAACAACAATATCTAATCATATAATCCTTCAGATCATTCTTACTTTCTTTCACCTGTTCCAGTGCAGTGTTGATTATCTGTCCACAAGGCAAATAGTGTTTAAACCATTTTACATCCCCACCAGCTGTGTGTGAGTGTTCTAATCTCATGGAATCCTTACCAGGATTTGGTGTTTGCAGTCCTGTTGAACTTTCCTATTGTCATTGAGGTGAAATGATTTCTTACTGCTGTTTTGATATGCATATCAACAACAACAACAACAACAACATCTCTAATGGATAGTGATCTTGAACATTTCTTCATATGTCTATTGGCAATCTAAATGTTTTCTGTGGTGAATAATATTTTCATGTCTTTGAACATTTTGTAATTGGATTGTTTACCTTTATATCCTTGATCCATTTTAATTTGGGAAATTTTATATGGTGTGAAGTATGGATGTTGTTTCCATTTTCTGTAGGTAGATATCCATTTTTGCAGCATCATTTGTTAAAGAGGTTATCATTTCTCTGCTTAATGGGTCAATACATGTTTCGGGGGTCACATATGAAGAGGTTTTAGATTAGGTGTAGATAGTCTCAGACAGACGTATTAAATGGAGAAGATATATTAGATGCACAAGAAGAACAAGATGGTAAGAGTTTGTATGGCATAATCTGAGTCCATCAACCAGAGTTCAAAGCGGGCAGAAGAATAGGAGGTGCTGAGGGGACAAGGGAAGGGAATTGAGCTGGACGCTGCCAAGGTGGAACACAACACATGCACCAAAGGGGTAGGTCCCGAATCAACATCTAATTGTTATCTGCATACTCTCATTTTTTGAGTAAAATGCTTGTTTGTCAAATATTGCTCTAAAGCGCAGCACCCAAATTAAGATGGACTAGGGAGAAGGATTGGCCATCCACTTCCAAAATAACAGAACTTTGAAAACCTGATGTACAACAGAACATACTTAGATTGTTTTTGTTGTTAGAATAGATCATCAGATATGACTATTTGAAATCATATTGGAATGTGGAATGTGAGAAGTATAAATGTAGGAAAATTGGAGATTGACATGGGAGAAATGGAACACATAAATATTGATATACCAAGCAGTGGTGAAATGAAATGGGTTGACATGGGGCATGCTGGAAATGAGAAGGTGAAGAAAATAGGGTCACTTTTATAGTTTAAAAGGCCATTTCTAGATTTCTCTTGAAAGTTAATGTTGTGAGAGACCTGATAATACCCAAACACGTGCAAACAATATTTGTTAATAACACTATCATTCTAATTTATGCACCAAAAATTAGAGCCAAAGAGGAGGAAATAGATGACTTTTACCAACAGCTGCAGTTGGAAATTGATCCAATATGCAAACAATATTCATTAGTAGTAATGGGTGACTGGAATGCAAAAGTTGAGAACAAGAAAGAAGAATTGATAATTGAGGAAACATAAAAATGGTGACAGAAAAGAGGTTGAAGACAGAAAGATAGAATTCTGTACAAATCAACGATTTATTCATTGCAAATATGTTTTATAAGACACATAAATAGCAGTTATACACATGGACCTCACCTGATGGCCTGCACAGGAATCAGATTGATTACATATGTAGAAAAAATCATTAGAAAAGCTCAAAATTTGTGGTAAAAACTAAGCCAGGTGCCTGTTGTGTATCAGATCATCAAGTACTCATATGCAAGTTCAAACTCAAGCTAAAAAAAAAAATCAAGTCAAATCCATAAGAACCAAAGTTTGATCTTGAGTCTAAATTCAATTTAAAGACCAGTTCAGGAACAGGTTTGAGGCCTTGGATATTAATGAGCAAAGATCAGATGAGCTGTGGGAAGATATCAAGAATATCATCCATTTAGAATGCAAAAAGTCATTACAAAGATAGAGGAAGAAGAAAAGACTAAAATAAATATCAGAAGAGATTCTAAATATTGTACTAGTGTTCTTAGAAGCCAAAGCTAAGAGAAGAAATCAAGATGTGAAGGTTCTGAACAGAATATTTCAAAAGGCATCATGGGAAGACAAAGCAAAGTATTATAATAAAATGTGCAAAGAGCTGAAGTTTGAAAATCAAAAGGGACAAACTCACTCAGCATTTCTAAAGGTTAAAGAACTGAAGAACAAATTAAACCTTGAGTTGTGATATTTAAGGATGCTGTAGGTATAATGCTACCTTGACCCAGAAAACATCTAAAGAAGATGGAAGGAATATAGAGTCATAGTGCCAAAAAGAATTGACTGACACAGAAGAATTTCATGAAACACCATTTGATCAAGAGCAATGGTGGTCAAGGAAGAAGTTCAAGCTGCTCTGAAGGAATTGGTAAAAAAGAAGGCCCCAGGAATTGATGGCATACCACCTGATATATTTCAAAGCACAGATGCTACTCTGGACACACTCAGTACGTTGTACTAAGAAATCTAGAGGACAATTCACCTGATCAACTGACTGGAAGGGATTAATATATATTTCCATTTTTTAAAAAAGGTGACCTAATAGAATGAGCATTATCAAACAATATCATTAATATCACATGCAAGCAAGATCCTGCAGATAATTATTCAAAAAAAGAAGGCTGGAACAGCATGTGAAAAGAAAACTGCCAGAAGTGCACGCTGGGATTAGAAGAGGCCCTGGCATGAGGAACATTATAGCCAATGTTAAATGGATCTTAATGGAAAACAGAGAGTATCAGAAGAATTTGTGTTTCATTGGCTATGCAAAAACATTTGACTCTTGTGGATCACAACAAACTGTGGCTAGCTCTGAGAAGAAAAGGAATTCCAGAACACTTGATTGTGCTTATGTGAAACCAATAGTTGGACCAGGAGACAGTCACCAGAAAGAACAGAGCAAGGAAACACTGCAAGGTTCAAAATCAGGAAAGATGTATACCAGAATGAAGCCTATCTCCATACCTTTTCAATCTATATGCAGAACAGATCATCTGAGAGGCTGGACTTTATGAGGAAGAATGTTGGCATTAGGATTGGAGGAAGACTCATAAAAAAACCTACTTTATGCAGATAACACAACCTTGCTTGCTGAAATTGAGGAGGATCAAGTAAAGAAAGATTCTTTCCATTGAGCCAATGAACAGTAACATGATAGATTTTGAAGAGATTGAGATTCTTAACAGCTTCAGCTTGCTTGGCTCCACAATCAGCACTCTTGGTGCCAGTAGCCAGGAAATCAAAAGACAATCAAAAAATTGGGAAAATGTGCTGTAAGGGACATCTCCAGAGTTCTGAGAAGCAGCAATATCAGTTGAGAGACTAAGGTACATCTGACCCAGGCTGCGGTCTTCACAATTACTGTGAATTGATGTGTTTGTGTTGTAATGCTGGAGAAGAATATTATTTATACCATGAAGAGTTCCATCCTGGAAATAGTGAAACCAGGCTGCTTCTTAGTTAAATTAATGACTATATATCCCATTCAGTGAGGCCCACATGTACAGCTGCTGTTTATGTTGTTGAAAAGAGGTACATACTATAAAAATTTTTTTCTTTCAAAATTCTATCTTGAAATCCTCAGTGTAATTTCTGTAACCACAGCCATCTTTTTTAGTATTGGATCCTTCATCTTTTTTCCTACTTTCATTTCCAATTACCAGTAATTATCATTGAATCTTAAGTGCATATTTGATGAGTTTCAGAGTGTAGAAGTTGATAAAAATTTTAGATTTCTTTCTCTTTGGTGTTAATGGTGGTATGTAAATTTGAATCATAGTCATATAACTAGTGCATGAATACTAAACTATTACGGATAGTACTGTCCTTTGGTATAGATCTTGAAATGTTCTTTACTGTTGATGATTATGACATTATGCTTCAATTTATAATTTTTTGTATATTGTAATATATATTGCTTTGTTATGTGTAATTGAATCAGAATGGTTGCATAGCTGACATTCTAGTGGATTTTCATAGGCAATAAATCTCAAGGAGGAGATTGTCCACTAAATTGTCTCCTGTGAAGAGGCTGGAGGCTTAGAACTATGTTCCTCTAGGTTGAGCTTCAATCTGTATTTAAGGTTGCAGACCTTAACCTTCTGCAGCAAATTCCCCAGATTCTCCTCAGCATACAAGGTTGTGTCATCTGCATCTCAGGTTGTTGATGAGTCATCCAATCTTCATGCCACATTCCTTCTCATAAAGTACAACCTCACAAATAATCTGTTCCACACATAGATTGAAAAGGTATGGAGACAGGATGCACCCCTGGTGTACACCTTCCTTGATTTTGAACAATGCAGTGTTTTCTTACTCTGTTCTGATGACTACTTTCTGCTCTGACATCATGTCAACTCTCAACAACAACAACAAAATATTTTCATAACCAGAGAACCATTGGCATCCAAGTTGACACAACCTTAACCATCACAAACCTAAATCTACTACACTATAGCAAACTTGAAAGATGGTAGATAGTTTAATCTAGTAGCATTCCTTTTAAACTTGAATTTAATATTTCACTGGAATCCTTTTTATATGTGATGTAATACCACTTGCATTATCTTATGAGTGCCTCACACTGGTTTATATATTATTTCCCCTTATCTATGAAACTAGTAGATATAAATTTTCTATCTTAAAAATGATCACCTCATCAGAGATGAGGGACCAGGAGACTGGCCCACTAAACTTTGAACTCTCTATGGCATTATCTCATTGGCTCAGGCTTGAACCCTAAGGCCAACCCAGAAAATGAACCATAAATAGAGATTCACCTCAAAAGCAAGAGGCTCTTTTTCTCTCTTTTCAAGGAGGAAGATCCATTCCTTTGGGAATATAACTTTTCCAATAGATCTATCATTATTATTTAACCTAAAATATGGTCACCTATTAGTTTCCCATATTCTTGAGCAAGAGTAGAATGTAGTTCAATCACGAAATAATGCCCAGTGAGCAACTGATAGGAAGTAGTTTTCCTGGTTTTATTTCTACTTGTTTTGGGTCATTTCACAGAAAATTTACTTCTTTGTGTCTTAATTTCCCCAGCTACAAAGAAAGAAGAAACTATTCCTTTTATGAACACAGGGGTAGAGAAAGTTTCAATGACTAGGTTTAATGATTTCATTTAATTCTCTCCCTACATCTTTTATTAAATCCATTGCAATTTAAAATGGTATATAGTTTCAAGCCTGTTGACTGGCATAAAATTAAACAAGTTTGTCTTCATTGTCATAACTGCATATATTTTTATACACGATTTGAATCTTTTTATTGAAGTAAGAAAAAAGTTAGTAAAAGTGATCTTAACTGAATTTAACTTGTTGCATTAAAAATCATTGTTAAATCTCTGCTAGTTCAGTGGTTATATTCCCATCTACTAGTGGAATCCACTTTCTAAACAACTTGCCTCTGGAAACTCTATGAACTTTGAGAAACAATGATAGTTATAGAAAGGCTTCAGCTATTTTGTTCATAGGGTCACTATAAGTTGTGCTCATCTCAACGGCAATCAACAACAACAACTAACAATAGATGTTGACTATTTTGACTGTTCCAAGGGAGGAAGATGAAGTAGTGTAGTGTGTTTCCCTCAAGATTTGCATCCTTGGAACCCTATGAGGCGGTCTGTTCTTTCCTATGTAGGCGCTATGAGTATAAATCCATCCCATGACAGTGGGTTTGTTAAAGGAAAAAAAAATAATGTAATTTGTAAAAAGAAAATTATATATACTAGTGTTTAGTGCCAAAAGAGTTAGCATAGACGCATGAAATGTAGAGATTTACCCCTATGTTTGTCACCTTGGTGGCCCAGTGTGTTAAATGATGGATTGCTAACCAAATGTTGTTGTTGTTGTTGTTATGTGCCATCGAGTCCTTTGCGACTCATAGCGACCCTATGTACAACAGCCCTAAACCGTGCTCTATCCTGTGCCAATCGCATTGCCTCTGACACACCCATCCCGATTACCCCAGTCACTGAATCAATCCATCTCATAGAGGGTCTTCCCCTCCTGCGCTGTCCCTCCACCCTCCCAAGCATGATGTCCCTCTCCAAGGACCCGTCCCTCCTGGCAACATGTCCAAAGTATGTCAGACGAAGCCCCAGAATCCTTGCCTCCAAGGAGCAGCCTGGTTTAACCCTATCTAGGATGAATCTGTTTGTTTTCTTGGCAGTCCATAGTACATTCAATACTCTTCTCCAGCACCACAGCTCAAAGGCGTTTATTCTCCTTCTGCCCTCCCTAGTCGTTGTCCAACTCTCTGATGCATAACAAGTGATTGCAAAAACCATGACCTGTATCAGGTGCACCTTAGTCTCTAGAGAGACACTATTGCTCTTGAGTACTTTAGAGAGGTCCCTAACCACAGACTTTCCCATCGCAATACGTTTTTTTATTTCCTGACTGCTGGTGCCAAGAGTGCTGACCGTGGAGCCAAGCAAACTGAAGCTGTGAACAATCTCAATCTCTTCACCATCCATCCTGATGCTACCAATTGGTCCAGTGGTGAGAATTTTTGTCTTCTTGACATTGAGCCTCAGTCCATATTGAAGGCTGCAGTCCTTGACCCTCTGCAGTAAGTGCATGAGGTCCTCCTCAGTTTCAGTGAGCAGGGTTGTGTCATCTGCATACCGCATCTGTATAACCAAATGTAAGATGTTCTAAACCACCAACTCTTCTGTAGGTGAAAGATCAAATTTCTTCTTACATTGAAATTCACATCCTCGGAGGGTTGTCATGAGATGCAATCAACTCGATGCAAAGGGTTTGGTTTACATGAGCCCATGCGTTGTCTTAGCCTTGTTTCTTAACTTTCTATCTCCACTTCTTTATTTATAAAGTAAGGAAGGAGAGAAGGTATGTAAGAAATATGTTTCTTCAATCTCCCTATTTTATACTCATTGAGGCATCAATTAGTTACTGAATGTTGATGTGTTTCATGTTAACTTATCTTGGGATTAGATTTTTTACTTGACTCTTGAATGCTTACTTTCTATGTGCCAGACACTCTCTTAGTGACATAACTGTATGAGGTAGGAGCATTTAGTATCCTCATTTTGCAGATGAAGAAAGAACCCAAAATACAAATGCACTAAAAGAAAGAGTGTGAAACCAAGGAGCCTCTGTATTACATTATGTTGAATTTGACTTCTCTGGGGTTCGTTTCAATACAAGTATTGTGGCTCATAATGAAAGTGTGCCTTTGATATGGGACATTGATAAGTGTCATCTGCCTTCGGGTTTTTGTTTTTTTCTTTTTATTAGTTTATTCACAGTTTCATTACTGGTACCTGGCTCAATGCCTAACACAATGTCTGGCATATGATGTAAATGTTGATTTAATGAATTAATACCACAAATCTTGCAGCTAGTGTTACTGTGCTCTTCAAAAACATGATTTATAATTGATCTTTCTTTTTATGTTGTGTTTCTCTGCTGTTCTGCAAAGTCCTTGTTGATCATTCTCTGGGAAGAATCCAATTTGACTTTTGATTTGAAGTTCTCAGTTCTTCACTGGCTGAATGCTTATCTTCATTTTAACAATTTATTTGGACCTTCTAAGTCAGAGATTGACCACAGGCAATCTTTAATTGTTGGAAAAGTAATGATGCTTTGCATAAACCAACTTTTTCCATAGAAGAGAAACAGCCTACAGTGAAAGTGGTCATTTGCCAAATTGGGAAAAGCCTTGACTGACTGAGGAACAGATGCTCTGGGGTATAATTAGGAGAGGCTTGTAATGACCTAGGTGGTTATTTACTAAAAAAAGAAACATAATAGAAGCCAAAACTGGATTATTTTGAGGGGATTTCATGGTGAGTCACTGAACAAAACTTAAATGTGACACAAAAAGAACCAATTAGTATGTTAGTATTTACAGTAAAGTATATACAATTACTGTGAATACATCTTAAAACCAATGCATTTCTTTTATTAGTTCTTCTAAGAGAATAAACTAGCACCTAGCTTACCTGAATTATAAAGGATCACATAAAAGCTACAAATAACCGGAAACCATTCAACTTAGGAAAATGCTTACAAATGAGATTTTTGTATTCTTTTTTAACAGATAACTACAAATGTACCTTAAAATATTTCTGGCTTGCTTATATTGGTAATCATGACTTTTTAAATTGAGAAAATTTTATTTATTTATATTTTTGTTATATCATCAAATTTCTACTTATGAGGATTCATAATTTTTTCATCAGCTATGTAAAATGATTCCAAGTCATATACTTTTACATTTTTTTTACTTTTTGCTCAATTTTATATTTGAGAAATTATATATTCTTGAATTTTCATTTTGTATTTCTTTTACCATGAGCATTGTTGCACTACTTGTCTCTCTCTCTCTCTCTGAAAAAAAGTTGATGAATGGGACAGTCTAAAAGATTAAATCCCTGTGTATATCAAAAACTTTTTCAGCAAAGTGAAAAGAAAATTTTATCAGCTGGGAACAGACATTTGAAAATACCATCTCAGACAAGAGTCTGATAACTAAAGTTTACAGAATACCATTGGACCTCCACAAGAAAAACCCTGATAACTCAATTATAAAATGAGCAAAAGACACGGAAAGAAACTTCACTGAGGAAAATATGTGAATGACAAAAAGACATATGAAGAAATGCTCCATATCACTGGTAATAAGAGAGATGCAGATCAAAACCACAATGAGGTACCATCTCACTCTAGTAACAGTGGCAAAGTTTAACAGAATAGCAAGTAAAAAATGTTTGAGAGGATATGGCAAGAAAGGAAATATTTTACATTGTTGTTGGGGTTATAAAATGTTACAACCATTTTGGAAGGCAGTTTGACACCTCTTCAAAAAACTCTATATGATTCAGCTATTTCACTACTTGGAATATATATACCCTGAGAAAATGAGAACTGTGACACCAATGGAGACTCATACACTGATATTCATAGCAGTACTATTCATCATTGCAAGAATACAGAAATAGCCCAAATATCCAACTACAAACAAATGGATTGAGAAATTATAGTACATTCAAACAATGGAATACAATGCAGCATGCAGGAGCAATGATTTTGTCAATTGTTACCTAATTTTGGAGGGACTGGAGAGCATTAACTACATGAACTAACTCAGTCCCATAAAGACAAATATTGTATAAGAACATTATTGTAGAATGAGTATAAGGATCCAAGGTAAGGGTAGGGTGGAAGCAGATGGATGAAGATATACAAGGGGAGGGGAGATTAATTATGAGGTTGGACAGTTTGATGGGTGGGGGAGTGAGGGCCCTAACTTGGAAGAACCTATTTGGGATAGCCATGACTTTTGAAGCCAGTATTTCTCTCTTAGGTGTCATCCTAAATTTAAAGATGAAAGTTTTGGTCATCCTCAAATAATGGAAATGAGACTGTGTTGATATCCATATTGCATGTAAAAAAAAAAAATAATGCAGAAACGGAGCAAAGATATACCCATAGAAGGCCACTGTAAGGAGCTACCAAAGAAGTAAAGGGAAGGGAGGAACCCAACATAAACTTCTGGCTGATGCTAATTGTACACTAGCTGTCAGCTGCCTTATGTTCCTTTTGAATCCCAAAGCATAAGGATTCAGGTGCCATGCTACAGGGATCATTCTACACAGCTTTGTGAAGAAAATTTTCCATGTATACAATGAGTTGCAAAAGAGGTGACTGAATCAAGACGGAAATATTGCCATTATATTAACTAGTAGTGTTTATTGTAATTAAAAATGATTCAAGTTGATAGACATAACAGGATGAAGAAAGAAAAGTATTGTCATTTAAAATAGTTCTCAAAAATTTTGATCACAATAGATAATGAACAGAAGAATGAAAAAACTGTTTAATAGGAATATATGATTAGACAATTGTTTGTATTACAACAGTCCAGAATAAGAGGTACCAAAGAGGACTGGGGGAAGATGGGAGGGAGAAAATTGTGCAACAATGAATGAATATTTTTAAAAACAAAAAATGTGAACTGTTGGAGAGAGAGAGAGGAAATAAAAATGTGCAACAATAGTAATAAAAAAAGAAAAATCAACTCTTTTTTGCAGAACACCTATTTTTACAGAATCCAGAGGACTATTCCTTGGTTCACAGTTTGGAAAATCTGGGGACAGTTATACCATGTGCCCAATACTATCATTCTCTCATATCTCTTTCTTTCCTAAAATCCCAAATGTACAGGGAAGTTTTTACATAAATGTTTTTTTTAGAAACACTAACTTACTGAAAGCAATTTTACAAAAATTTCTGACAATAGGCAGATACTAGAACAAATAGAGATTTATCACTGATGTGGCTAGATATCCTCTTATATGAAGCTACAGATTCAGGCAGATTAAAAATAAAATTACATCTACACAATTTCAGTTGTGCTGGAGAAGAGTATTGAACCTACTGTGGAGTAGTATATAGCCAAGAGAACAAACAAGTTTGTCCTGAAGAGGATGAAACCAAGCTGTTCCTTTTTGAGGTTCCATCTCACATACTTTGGGCATAATGCCAGGAGAGACCAGTCTTTGGAGAGGGACATCATGCTTGGATGGGTGGAGGGACAACGCAAAATAGTAAGACCCTGAATTAGAATGGCAATAGGGGCAGATGCGTCAGAGACAGTGAGATTGACTCAGGATAGGACAGGGTTCAGAGCTATTGTGCATAGAGTTATGACGAGTCCCGAGTCCCGTGTGACTTGACAGCATGTAACAACAACAACAATACACTTTGAAGCTACTGTTTCTTCTACTTCTGCAGCTTTGGAAAAATTAGTGACTTTGAAGATGACCAAAAGTCTTTATTCTCAGATCTATTTCCAAAAATTCATGCTTCAACAATGACTTTTCTCTGTCCTACATGATCAAAAAGCACAGAGGCATCTAGGCAGTGTGTGCTATACAGAAGAAAAGCTCATGTGCAGTCAAAAGAACCAGATCCTTCTAAGAGCAAATCATATATGCATACTTCTCTGGACCCTATAAAGTATGAAAATGAAAATAACACAGACTAGCAGTTAGAAACCCAAAATGAGGAACACATTCAACATTTCCTTTTTCTTTTTTATACTGGTTTATTTACAAAGTTCAGATACATTTTTTTCACATCTGATCTTTCCCATTTTCTTCACTCCTTCATCCATCAAATTGTGTGACCCTTTGATTAGCTGTCCCTCCCTCCCTGCCACCTATCCTCACCCCTCTGCTTCCACCCTCCCACATCCCCTTTGGATCCTTATACTCACTCTATAATAATGGTTTTATACAGCATTTGGTACTTATGAGACTGAGTTAGTCACTCATCATAATGCTCTCCAGTCCCTCCAAAGTTAGTTAATAATTTACAAAATCATTGCTCCTGCATGCGGTGTAGTATTCCATTGTGTGAATGTGCCATAATTTCTCAATCCATTTGATTGTGACTGGACATTTGGGCTGTTTCTATGTTTTTATATAGATAATCAACACTGCATTAGATCAGAGAAGGGGAATATATGTTCTTAAGGAATATATGAGTAGGCATTATACATGTATGATAAACACCTGGAATAAGAGGTTCATTGAGAGAAGGCCTGGGGGAGGGGGATCTGGAGGGAGTGGGACAATGTGTCACAATTTAAAAAAATTACAATGTTTTCTATGTTAAAAAAATACACAAAACAATGCCATGAAGTAAAATAAAAACATTTTAAAAAGTCAAAGGTCTTATTGTGTTGGGCAAATCTGCAAAAGAACTTTGTTTTAAAATTTTATTTATTAATTTTAATAAATATTTACAGAGATTTTAGATTTCCATTCACCCATTGTTGCACTTTTTTCTCTATCCCCCTAGTCCAAATGCACTCCACTGTGAAACCTTAGAAAAATAACTTTTTAAAGTGTTTTCTTTTGCAACAAAGAATGAATGGAAATCCAAAGTCTCTGTAAGTTTACATTGAAATTAATAATAAATTTTTTTTAAAAGTGTTTTGTTTAAAAAAATTATAATAGAGTTGTCTTTTCGGGGACTAAGTTGTACTAGCAAAGCCATAGTATTTTCATTTGCCTCATAGCCATAAAAGAAGACAAAGCAAGACTTGGTACATTTGAATGATGGTGTTAGTGAACAACATTAAATAAACCAAGAAATTTTATAAGGATGAGTAAATCTGTCTTAAAAAGAGTACAGCTATATGGTCCTTAGAATGATGAGGACAAAACTTTTCTCATGTACTTGGGCATGTTATGAGGAAATACTAGTCCCAGGAGAAGGACATCATGGTTGGTAAAATAAAGGATTAGCCGAAAAGAGAGTTTCTCAAGAAGATTGACTGGCAGTGGGTCCAACAATGGGTTTAAACATAGCAACAATTGTGGAAAGGGCACACTTAGATGACTAAGCAGTATTCTGCTTCACATTGGGTTCAATGAGTTGGATACAATTCCATGACATCTAAAAAACACTAACAAGAAATCTTTTTTTGCAACATGAGGAATTTAAGAATTCTGACCCTTGCATACTGTATATAGTAATGGGACATTTTAAGAAACAGTTCTTTGAGAAAATAATCCAACTAGCATTAGATCTGCAAGAGATACCTTTAAAAGGGGACTTCCTAGTGTTCATTTTTTTATACATTCCATGGCCTTAATCTACATCATGTTGTTGTTATGTGCCATTGAGTCGCCCGTGATTCATAACAACTCTATGTACAACAACTCTGAAGCCTGTCCTAACCTGAGCCAGTCTCCCTTACTCCTACACACCTACTCCCATTACCCCAGTTACTGTATCTACATCATAGTGAAGAAAAACTAACATTCCTATAATGACCTACATTTCTGTAAGGCTGTTGTCCCCAGTGAAGAATATTAAAAGGGATGTAAAGTAGCCCTTAATCTGATCCCATCATCAATAAACATAGATTGTCCTTTTGCTATTACCCTGTCCTTAAGGAAAGGATGGTTAACAGCAAACACTATTTCACATTGCCTTGTATCATTTGGTGATATAGGGAGCTCTGGTGGCCTAGTAATAAGGAGCTGTGCTGCAGTCCCAAAGGGCACACAGTTAAAACCCACCAGCTGCTTCACTGGAGAAAGATGAACAATCTCCTGTGTAATTAAACTGCCTCTGAATATCATTGGAAGGTCAGGTATGGGCCTGTGCCAACTCAACCGTAAAGAATAACAACATACCATTTGAGTCTCCTTTCTAATGAGCTAATGCAGGAATAGCATCCACTTCCTAAACAACATGTTTCCAGAAACTCTATGAACTTTGATAAATGACAATAGTTATTGGAAGGCTGCAGGCTTTTTGTGCATAGGGTCCCTATGAGTTGTGCTCAACTTGATGGCAATCAACAACAACAACAACAATGGTGTCATATTTCTGCCTAACACAAATCAAACTCAACAGAATATACAATGTGGGACAATTGGACTCAGTACCCAGCTGGGGTTACTATCTGGGTAATACTTTCTTAGAGATTTTCCTTAGGAAAAGAAATTTTGCCAAGTTGGAAAGGCAAGCATCTCTATTTGACTCTCATCATTCCAGAAGTAAAATATATTCATAAAACCATATTCTAGGATATTGTGAAAATTACTCCAAGGCATTAAAAAAAAGTTCACACTCTATTCTGGGATCTAGGCACTCTGCTATTTCAGTCCCTGACTAAAATGTAAATGGCATATAATAGCAACATTGTGTTCAAAGGAAGGAGACATTTTTTAAGCAATAGGTAAAGGCAGACAATTTAAATGACAATCCTTTTAACATTTTCTCACCTTTGTCCATGCTACTTTGTCCTGACTCATCTAAATTCTAACAGAATGGAGCTAATGTAAAAGGAACTCTGAAATAAATGACAAATATGTGAGGGACTGAGACAGATGAAGGATGTCTGCAAGAGTTATTTGGATTAAAAATAACTTTAGTGATCCTTACAGCTTTCCTGGGTAGTTATGGAAAATCAGCTGGGGGTCCACTGTAATCACAGTAGAAAGAGGGCTTCTGCTTCTAGAAAAGATTAACTCTTGTGATATTTGAAACTGGGAAAATCTTCAAGGTGATTCCATATAATAAAGATAAGATTGGGTCCTAAATAATATTTGATTAAGATTTTTTTTAAATCAAACAACTATGAGATCCATCTCACACCAGTCAGAATTGCAAAATTTACCAGAACAGCAAGCAACAAATGCTGGTGAGGTTGTGGAGAAACTGGAACCCTTATTCCCTGTTGGTGGAAGTGTAAAATGGTGCAACCACTGTGGAAGGCAGTGCGGCGCTTTCTCAAAAAGTTGCAAACAGAGATACCATTTGACCCAGCAGTTCCACTACTGGGAATATACCCTGAAGAGACCATAACTGACATCCAAGCAGATATATGTACACCCATGTTTATTGCTGCTTCGTTCACAATAACAAGGAGTTGGAAACAACCTAAGTGCACATCAACAAATGAATGGATAAAAACGTTGTGGTGTATTCACACAATGGAATACTATGCTGCATTTAAAAACAAGGAACTCATGCAATATTATTCAAAATGGTTGACTCTGGAGAACATTATGCTGAGTGAAGTATCTCAGTCACAAAACGACAAATACTGCATGATGCCACTGTTATAAAACAGGACTGACCTTGGGGTTGGGGAGAGACTGAGAAAGGTGGATTCAACAATGTATACTGCATTGAACCAGATGAGTGAGAAAACTGTTTAAAAGGAATATGTTTTTAGGTATTTTTGTCATGACAGGAGTCTAGAGCAAAGGCGACATGGTGGAGTGGACCTGGGGAAAGGTTTGTAAAACAATGAAAGAATTTTTTTTTTACCTTTCCAAGAGGGTAGTGTGCTAGGGGTGAGGGTTGGGAGGGGCGAAAAGTGCAACAATGAATGAGTGGAAATCCAAAGTCTCTGTAAATTTTGACTGAAATTAATAATAAATTTTAAAAGATAATTTTTAAGATCATTGTTATATCTGTGTATTTTATTGTAAAGACATGATGCTGTGCTACTCAAAAATAATGTTCTTTTAAAGAAGACTTCCTAAAATTGGAATTATTTTAAAATATGGAGAATGACCACATATGATGCCAACTTTGTTTCTCAACTTGTTATATGCTGTCGAATCGCCTGTGACTCATAGTGACCCTGAGCACAATAGCTCTGACTATTGAGGAATAATTTTATTCCTCATGACCATCTGAAAAAAATGTGATATACGTGGTTGTTACAGTTAGAGAAGAGTTATTCATTACTGATGTCAGATAGATCTTGACTGCAACAAGAGACTATCAGAAGAATGAAGAGAATACTAGAAGAATGGAGAAGTTACCAGAAGAATGTTTATTTGTGTTGTATTGACTATGCAATGGTATTCGACTGTGTGGATCATAAAATCTATCATTAACATTGAGAAGAATGGGAATTCCAGATACTTAATTATGCTCATATGAAACCTGTATCTGCATTCAGACTCTATTGTCCTATCAGAGCAAGATAGCACTGCATGGTTTAAAATTAGAAAAGGTGTCTGTCAGGGCTGTATCATTTCTCCAGACCTATTAAATCTGTATGCTGAGCAAATAATTGAGTTGCTGGAGCTCATGAAGAAGAATGTGGCATCAAGATTTAGGGAAGAACTTATTAACAACCATGCTGTATAGATGACACAACTTTAGTTGCTGAAAATGAGGAGGACTTGAGACTTGCTGCAGGGGATCAAGGACTACAGCCTCAGTATGAACTATATCTCACCTTCATGAAAACAAAAATCCTTGCCACTGGGCTAGTAAGCAATATAATAGATGGAGAAAATACTCAAATTGTCAATGATTTCACCTTACTTTGATCCACAAACAACACCTTTGGTACCAGCTGTTTGAACATATTCAGGTGTATAACATGTTTGCTGTCAGGGAACTTTCCAAGGTGCTGAAGACCAGTGGTGTCAGTTTATATTTTCAAGTCGTATATTTTCAATCATCTGCTATTCATCTGAAAGCTGAATACTGAATAAGAATTACAGAAGAATCTTTGCATTTTGATGTTGGAAAAGAGTGCAGAATATCCCATAAACTTCCACAGGAGCAACAGATATGTCTTGGAAAAGTGCAACCAGGGTGCTGTTCTTTGGAGGCAAGAATAGTGAAACTTCGTCTCACTTACTTTGGGTTTGTTGCTAAAGGAGCTATTCCTTGGAGAAGGACATTATGCCTGAAAAAATGAAGGGTCAGCAAAAGCGATGAAGAGCCTCAATGATTTGGACTGATACAGTGACTGTGGCAATGGCCTCAAGCGTGTTGGGGATGATAAGGATGGTTCAAGCTAGGCCAGGGTTCATATTTGTTGTTCACAAAATTGCTATGAGTCATGATCAATTTCACACTTGGCACTTAAAACAACAATGCACCTAGCATAACAATAGGAGATACCAAGAATACCATTAAATATCTGTTGTGTAGTGGATTTATCGTTAAAATCTTTTTTTTTCTAGCCCATTGCCCTTGACTTTCTTGCCACATGGTTGAACGGGGTTATGCTATGATGTAAATGAGTATAGCACCTTCATGGTGATAATACACAAATAAAATACATAAACTATTAATAGTGGGCTGCCACCTCACAAGGTTGAAGTTGAGTTGATTCAGCATCAGAAAATGGAAGCCTTTCAATCATCAAGAAAGAAGAAGAGAATGCAGTACATCCTTTGGGTGCCAGAGAGACTTCTGTGTCAGTCAGACCGGGATTTAGAAGAAAGGAGAAGCAGTAACAGTGGAGAACCAGAGACCAGAATAAGTCAGAGCCTGAGACCTTTTCCCTAACTTGCTGGAATGCTAGAGGGTATGTCATATTGGCAGGACTAAAAGAGTTTTGTAACAGTGGCATACAGCCACAAATCTGAGTGTCCAAGGCCTTCTGAGCATACCCAAGAAGTTTTCTGACTGAAGAATTGCATCCTGTTTTTAACTTCAATCTGTTTGGTATTCTCAGCTTTTGCCTTATATGAACCAGACTTGTACTAATTCTTGTAAAATAAATCATTCATGTTAAATAAAGTGGACAGGGACACACTTCAAAACAAAATGAAAAAATTCTGCCCCCAAATGTCAATAGTGACTAAATTGATAAGCAAACCTTGGTGAGGGCTAATGGTTAATAAAATAAGATCTCATCAAAAGTTTGGAGGTTCAACAGTCATTGAAATTCCTTTGGAACACAGTCCTGCTCTTGTACACATGGGCCACCATAATGAAGAGTCAACACCAGGTGGTGGTTTTTAAAGTTGAGAAACTCTGACAAAAAATGTAGTTTTGAAAGGTGACAGAGAAAAAAAATTAGTAAAAAGTATGTTTGACAGGCAAGAGAAATTTGCTTAACAATGCAAAGACATTCGTTTGGTGCTATAATTAGATCAATTCATAGTATTTAAAATTCTTGACACATTACTGTCTAAGAAGTCTTGAATACTCCACATATATTGCAAAAAGGAAAGGCTGAAATGGGGAATACTACACCCAGAATAAGAATCATTACTCTAGCTACATGAGCTGAAAATAATCCCAAGTATACCTATTCTACTGCTTTCAAATAGATCCCAGCCTGTAGGACCTGATAGGACAGAAGGGAGCTCTGATTGCTTGATGTTAAGGAATCTCTCTGACAACACAAAGGTGTGTAGTTCGAACCCACCAGTTATTTCACAGGAAGAAAATGGGAAATCTCCTCCCATGCAGCTTACTGCCTCTGGAAATCTTCTGGAGCATCAGCTATGAGTCAGTTCTGACTCGTCAGTACGTAACAACAGTAACAACACAGGACAGAGCAGCACTGCCCCATAGGATTTCCAAAGCTTTAATCTCTCGGGGAAAAAACAAAACAAAACACGTTACATCTTTTACCTGAGGAGCAACTGATGTTTCAAACTGATTACTGTGTTTAGCAGCTGAGTGCTTAATCACTGTGTCACCAAGGCTTCTTTAGGATATATTACAGCTATTCTTTGCTGTTACATCAAAATCAACTCATAGCTTAGCCTCCAGGGGATTTTTTTTTCCTGCTGTGGAATTCATATAGATTTTTTGTTTTGTTTTGTTTAAGATTGCCCACTTTTCTTTCATAGACTCACTAGTAAATTTGAATTCCCAGAAAAAAGCATCATTTTTGCGTCAGAGCAACTCTTTTTGGACTAGGCCACTAGAACACCTTTTACGTATTTACAGGTGATGAAAAATAGAGTTTGAAAACACTGAAAAATATAGTAATAGTATGTAAGAACGTCTGGACTTTACAAAGATATCTAGCAACCTAAAGTGGGCTAAAGTATTATATAATTTATGATCTTCACATTCTTGGACTCATGAAGAGGTAAAGAGGGTAAGACTCACAGAGAAAATAAACAGGCACACACATCATTTGTAAATCTTCAAATTTTCCTTCTTCATTCAGCCTGTTCATCAATTGCTTGCTGCCCCAAGTATCATCTGGACCCACTAAGACACATCCTGGTACGATAGGCCTTACAACTGCTTTGGGAGACAGCCTGTCAGCAATATTTTTACAATGAAAATTGTTCCTGACAAGGTGGAGGCATAAAATAATACAAAATTTTAAATTTTTCTTACTACCTTCTGATTCTCTTATAAACTATTTTATTATATTTCTGTATTTTACTGCTATTGCATTTTTCTGCCAACATTTTGTTAGCTTTAAAAATATGAATAAGCAAAACAAAAGAACTCCAGTGTATGTATAGAATTATTCTTGCTCTGACTTCCTTCAATTTTCTCGGAAATCTAGAGATGATTGCATAAATAAAACAAATGCTGTCACTCACTAGGAATAATTGGCAATAATGCCGATGGTGTAGCAGGGAACTTGATGGGCGGTCTTGCCTGGGTAGATGTTGCTTTGATGGCTGGGTGGAGCAAAACTTTGCAGGAGCTAGTGTGTTCCTAAAACTCTGGTACGATGTATTGAGCAGCACTCAATGTCATATTGCTGGCATTTCATTAGAAGTTGAGGCTTAAAAAAGTTTATTTACAATAACTACATTCTAAAAGGAGAATTTTGACGAGGAAGGCAATGACTGAATATTTTATCATATTTTTGGTAAATTAACATAACCTGGGTTGGTGCTGCTATTTAGTCTAAAATAGAAATGTACAATAGTTTCACAGTGTTTTATTCACTCTTCCAGGAAAGATTGCTAAAGTTACTTTTAAATTAATAAGTTTTTAATTTTTATTTTAATGAAAGTTTACAAATCACATATGATGTACTACGCCTGAAATGGAAAGGTGAGAAAAAAATGGCACTGCTTTCATAGTTAAAAAAGCCTTTTCTAGATCCATCTTGAAATGAAATGTGAGCGACAGGATAATATCCATGCACATACAAGGAAGTTCAGTGAATACCACTGTCATTCAATAACCAGAACCAAAGAGAAGGAAATAAATTATTTCAATCAACTTTTATAGTCAGAAATTGATCGAACATGCAATCAGGATTCATTAATAGTAATAGGTGACTGAAATGCAAAAGAAGGGAACAGGGAAGAAGGATCAATAGTAGAAAAACATGAACTTGGTAACAGAAATGAGGCTGGAGATAGAATAAAATAATTCTGTACAATCTATTTATTTATTGCAAGTTTGGGGGCTCCTATGTGAAGCAGTTGGGAAGGGTGTACACCAGGGATGCATCCTGTCTCCATACCTTTTCAACATGTATGCAGAGCAGATTATCCGGGAGGCTGGGCTCTATGAGGAGAATTGTGGCATCAGAATTGGTGGAAGATCCATTAACAATCTGCGTTATGCAGATGACACAACCCTGTTTGCTGAAACTGAGGAGGACCTCATGCACTTGCTGCGGAGGGTCAAGGACTGCAGCCTTCAGTATGGACTGAGGCTCAATGTCAAGAAGACAAAGATTCTCACCACTGGACCAATTGGCAGCATCAGGATGGATGGTGAAGAGATTGAGATTGTTCACAGCTTCAGTTTGCTCGGCTCCACAGTCAATACTCTTGGCACCAGCAGTCAGAAAATCAAAAAGCATATCGCGATGGGAAATTCTGCTGTTAGGGACCTCTCTAAAGTACTCAGGAGCAACAGTGTCTCTCTGGAGACTAAGGTGCGCCTGATACAGGTCATGGTATTTGCAATCGCTTGTTATGCATCAGAGAGTTGGACAATGACTAGGAAGGACAGAAGGAGAGTTGGTGCCTCTGAGCTGTGGTGCTGGAGAAGAATACTGAATGCACCATGGACTGCCAGGAAAACAAACAGAATCATCTTGGAGAGGATTAAACCAAGCTACTCCTTGGAGGCAAGGATTCTGGGGCTTCGTCTGACATACTTTGGACATGTTGCCAGGAGGGACGGGTCCTTGGAGAGGGACATCATGCTTGGGAGGGTGGAGGTACGGCGCAGGAGGGGAACACCCTCTATGAGATGGATTGATTCAGTGACTGGGGTAATCGGGATGGGTGTGTGAGAGGAGGTGCAGTTGGTGCAGGGTAGAGCAGGGTTTAGGGCTGTTGTGCATAGGGTCGCTATTAGTCGCAAAAGACTTGACAATAACAACATGTGAAGAAGTTGGATTCTGGAAAGTAGGTTGTTTTGTTTTAATTGAAAAATGGGTGTAAACCGGTCACTTTTTAAATTAACAATTGAATGGAATCCTGGATTTAGTTAACAATTATCTCTGAGGTAGAAACCTTTTGATTAAGTTAATGAGGACCTGGTTGGCAGGCCTTTGTTTTGAAAAGTCTGCTGGGCCCTGACTATGTCTCTAGTTTGGAGACTCCTGAAAGAAGCAGTTGTATTGTGGAGGGTAAGTTATTTTATTTTACTTGAAAGTCTAGTGTAAACTGTTTACTTTTTATTTTGTTAGTAATCAAGCATAAGCTGATTGGTCACCTAGATTAAGTTAACAATCAGCTGTGGACTGGAAGCTTTTTGTTTAAGTCAATCAGGAGTTGGTGGGTGGCCTTAGTATTTAAAAGTTGATTTGTCTTAATTGTGTTTGGGGGAAACACTGTTCTAATTGGTATAGCACTTGTCTGCCAGTTTGCTGTACTGAGATAACTTGA
Source organism: Elephantulus edwardii (assembly GCF_000299155.1). Taxonomy (NCBI): domain Eukaryota; kingdom Metazoa; phylum Chordata; class Mammalia; order Macroscelidea; family Macroscelididae; genus Elephantulus; species Elephantulus edwardii. The sequence goes on from NW_006399847.1 coordinate 4,655,074, forward strand.
GGTCATTATGATACTGAACTTTGAACCACTGGTGTATCAAATGCCAGAACAGTTATCCTTGGTGGACAGAGTGGTGTAGAGCTCCCAAATTAAGACAGATTTGGAAGCAGGATTGGCATCCACTTCTTAAATAGCAGGCGTTTGGAAATCCGATGAAAACTAGAGAAATGATGATAGTCAAAGAACAGTATTCAATTTTTTTTATAGGATAACTATTTGTTGTACTCAACTCGATGGCCTATAAGAACAACAACTACTTTTATAAGAAACATAAACACAGAATTTACACATGGATTTCATCTAATGGTATGCACAGAACAACTACTTTTATAAGAAACATAAACACAGAATTTACACATGGATTTCATCTAATGGTATGCACAGAAATCAGATTGATTATATCTGTGGAAAGAATTGCTAGAGAAGCTTACTATCAGCTGTGAAAACTAGGTCGGTGCTGATTGTGGAACAGACAATCAACTACTCATATGCAAATTCGGAGTGAAGCTAAATAAGGTTAAATCAAATCCATAGGAACCAAAATTTGACCTAGAGTCTATCCCACCTAAATTTCAAAACATATTAGGAACAGATTTGAGGGCTTGAACACTAACAAGCAAAGACCAGCTAAGCTGTGGGAGAGTTTAAAAAATATCATCCATGAAGAAAATTACAAGGATAGAGGAGAAAGAAAAGACCAAGATGGTTGTCAGAAAATATTCTGAATATTGCACAAGAGCTCTGAAAACCCAAAGCAAAGGGAAGAAATCAGTAATAGGAGGGAAAACAAAGCAAAGTATTATAATGGACAAAGAGAAGGAGTCAGAAAATCAAAAGGGCTGAACTCACTCTGCATTTCTTCAGATGAAGGAAGTGAAGAACAAACTCAAACCTCCAGTGGAAATATTTATGGATGCTTTGGGCAGTATATTAAATGATCCGGGAAGCATTAAAAAGAAATAGAAGAAGTATACAGAGTCACTGTGTCAAAACTAATTGGCTGACACAGAAGAAGTTCATAGAATAATGCATAATCAAGAGCCTTTGAAAAATAATGTATATAAACTTTATGAACTTTGTATGTAAACCAGTAGAAAATAATTTTAAAAGGGTGAGGGAAAGAGCCTATGGTGATGAAGAAAGAAGTTCAAGCTGCTCTGGAGTAACTGGCAAAAAACAAGACCTCAGGAGTTGACAGCAAACCAGCTAACATATTTCAACAAACTGACACTCCTCTGGATGTGCTCACCAAGTTGTGACAAGAAATTTGGGCAAAATTCTGGCCAACTGGAAAAGATCCTTATTTATTTCCATTTCAATAATATGTGATCTGACAGTGCGAAAATTATTGAACAATATCATTAATATCACATGCAAGCAAGATCCTACTGAAAATTATCCAAAAAAGAATGGAACAGAAAACTGCCAGGTGTGCAGGCTGCATTTACAAGAGGATGTGGTATTAGCGATATTATAGCTAAAGTTAAATGGTCTTGCCTAAAAACAGAAAATACCAGAGGAATGGCTATCTGTGTTTCATTGACCATGAAAAGGCATAATGTGAGAAACAAAAAACTGGCCAACTCTGAGAAGAATGAGAATCTGAGAACACTTGATTGTGCTTATGTGAAACAGAGCAAGAAAACACTACATGGTTAAAAATCAGGAAAGGTATATGCCAGGGGTGAATCTTATCCCCATACCCTTTTAATCTGTATGCAGAACCGATCAACCAGGAGGCTTGGCTCTATAGAGAGGAATGTGGTATCAGGATTGAAGGAAGACTTATCAGCAATCTGAATTATGCAGATGACACAACCCTACTTGCTGAAACTGAAGAGGACCTGAGTGAGACATTGGCTGCAGAAGGTCAAGGACTGCAGCCTTCAATATGAATTGAAGTGCAATATTAAAAAACAAACAAACAATCAAACACACACACACACAAACCAACACAAAGATTCTCACCACTGGGCAGATTGGCAGCATCATGATAGATGGTGAGGAGACTGAAATTGTTAAGAGCTTCAATTTGCTTGGCTCCACAACCAACACTCCTGGTACCAGCAGACAGGAAAACAAGAGAGAAATTACTTTTGGAAAATCTGCTGTCAAAGACCTCTGAAGAATACGGAAGAGCAACGATGTCAGTCTGGAGAATAAGGTGCACCTGATACAGGCCATGGTCTTTGCAATTACTTTCAGAAAGCTGGATGATAACTAGAGATGATAGAAGGAAAATTGATGTCTTTGTGCTGTAGTGCTGGAGAAGAATATTGAATATTCCATGGTCTGCTAGGAAAACAGGTTCCTCTAGGAGAGGGTGAAACCAAGTTACTCCTTGGAGGCAAGGATTCTGAAGCTCTAACATACTTTGCTCATGTTGCAAGGAGGGACCAATTGTTGGTGAGGGACATCATGCTTGAAAGGGTAGAGGGACAGGATAAGATAAGAAAACCCTAGATAAGAAGTAGTGACTAAAAAAAAAGAAGTAGGGACTCAATAATGGGGTAATGGGGGTGGGTGTGTCAGAGATGTTGGAGTTGGCACAAGACAGAGCAGGGTTCAGAGCTGTTGTACATAGGGCTCTGTGAATTGCAAACAACTTGAAGGCACTTAACAACAACACAACATCATCTGTTATCTATCTATCTATCTATCTATCTATCTATCTATCTATCTATCTATCTATCCTATCTATACCTAAAAATGACATAGATGGGTCAAGTGGTATTTCTCTTCTCATTTCGCTAAGAAAGCACCAAACTGTTTTCCATGATGGTTGCACCATTAAAAATTCTAGCAGCACATAGAGTTCTAATCTGTTCACATCTTTGCATTTATTGTTTACCATCATATTAAACTTTGCAGTTGTTGCTAGGATAAGACAATATTGCTTTGTTGTTTTGATTGATATTTCTATAATAGTTTAAGATGGAGCTCTGGTGGCCTAATGGATAAGGAATTGTGTTGCAAACCCAAAAGCAGGCAGTTCTAATCTACAAGCTACCCTATAGAAGAAAGATGGTAAGCCTCCTTCAGTGTGATTTACAGCTTCTGAAAACTTCCTGAAGGGTCAGCTATGAGTTGTTCCTTACTTCATGGTACTGAGTTAAGAAAAGCTAATTATATTGAACTTTCTCTATATGTTTGTTGGCAATCTGAATGGCTTTTTTTGTAAGTACCTTTTCACAGCCTCTGCTTTATCCCATTGAATTTTATTTTGTTTGCATTTTTCCTTTTGAGATTTTGGAGTTTTCTATACATTTTAGAAATAAGTCTCTTGTCTGTATTCCCAAATATTTTTTCCCAGTTTATAGGTTTTATATTTTTACAAAGTTTTTGGATGCACATGAAGATTTAATATTATGAGGTTCCAACCATCTAGTTTATAAACTGTTGAGTATTTTATGTATTTTCAGTTATATTTGATAGCATAATTATGTCATAGTTTAGGGATCCTAAGTTTTCCTCCTTTTTTTAATAATCTTTATTGTCTTATGCCTAGGTCTTTAACTCATCTTTATTTAGTTTATGTATCTAGTGTACATTAATATATTTGGTGATTTTGCATCACTTTTCTGCAAATATGTGTCCAATTTTGCCAGCACCACTTATTAAAGAGGCAATCTTCCCCCATTTGATGGATTTCTGCTCTTTGTCAGAAGATAAATCTACCCATAACTGGATGGATTTTTTTAGCAATTCTTTCCATCCATCTATGCATCTACCTTTGTATCAGTACATAGATATTTTGATTACTGTGACTGTGTAGTAGATCTTAAACTTAGGAAGTATAAGATCTTTTACTTGAAAATCTGTGTGAAATGAACACATTTTTAAAAACTTACTCTCTACTTAAACTAAAACAGAAGTAAAATATTTGAGCAGCAGCATCAGAAAATAAGAAATTGAACAAATCACAAAAACACCCCCAGAAAATAAAAATATCTTTTTAGATGGCTTCACCAGTAAATTCTACAACATAACAGATAAGAGGCAATGCCTTTCTACTCAAACTGTTTTTTAATGTTTTTGTTGTTGTTAATTGCCTTCGAATTGAGCACATCTCATAGCGACCCTATAAACAAAAGGCCTGAAGCCTCTCTACAACTGATATTTATCAAAGTTCATAGAGTTTACAGAGGCATACTGTTTAGGAAGTGGATACCACTCCTACTTCCAAACCTGTCTTTTGAGGTTGTTTACAATTACAGCATACTAAGATTCATAATCACCACTCTAAACACCAATAGTCAGGAAATCAAAAGACAAAGTGCATTGGGAAAATCTGCTGTCATGGTGCTGAAGATGACAGTCTAGGTACAAAGTTGTGTCTATTTCAGGCCATGGTCTTCTCAATTACTTGTTATGTTTTAGAGAGTTGGACAATGACTAAGCATGACAGAAGAAGAATAGATGCCTTCGAGTTGTGGTACTGGAGGAGTCTTAAGATATCAAATAGGTCTGTCTTGTAGAGGGTAAAACCAAGTCTCTCTTTTTTGGGCTAGGATTTTGAAGCCCCACCTCACTTACTTTGGGCACGTGACCAGGAGAGATTGGTCCATGGAGAAGGACACCATGCTCGGAAGAGTGGATGGACGGCAAAGGAGAGGAAGACCCTGGATGAGATGGATTGATACAGTGCCTAGGGCAGTGGGGATTGGTGTGTCAGAATTAGTGAGATTGGCTCAGGACAGGGTTCAGAGCTGTTACAGCTAGGGTTGCCATGCATCGCTATTCATTTTAGAATACAGAGGAAATAAATGGAATATTCTTGAATTCATTCCATAAAGCAGGCATAACCCCTATGAACAAAGAGAAACAGAGATAATACTACCAAAATATAAAATTATAAACCAATATCCCTCATGCACACTTTTTGCTGAGTTTATATACACCAACAACCAGAGCCAAAGAAGAAGAAATAGATGATTTCTACCAACTTTTACAGTCGGAGATAGAT
>NW_006399847.1:4662535-4663849 GCF_000299155.1 Elephantulus edwardii
TTAGGGCTGTTGTGCATAGGGTCGCTATGAGTCAGAAACGACTCGACGGCACATAACAACAACAACAACATTTAGTCAACCAAACATTGCCCCATAAGAATAGTGAATCTCAACCTTGCCCTATCCATGCTATCCTCATTATCTCTAATATACTTGAGGCTATTGTTGCACTCACTGTGTCAATCCATCTTGTTGAGTCTTCCTTTCTTTCACTAATTCTCCATCTTTCCAAACATAATCCTTTTCCCCTAAACACTACCCTCTCCTAACAACATACTCAAAGTGTGTGAGACAGAGTTTCACCATCCTTGCCTTTGAGGAATACATATTTATTTGTTCTTTTGACAGTTCATGGAGCATTAAGTAATTTTTTCCAACACCACAATTCAAAGGCATTAATTCTTCTATTATCTTTAGTTATTATCTAACTTTAAGATTCATAGGAAGAAAATGAGGAGACCATGGCTTGGATCATGTACACCTTAGTCTAAGTATGTTGCTGTTGTTATTAGGTGCCATCAAGTCGTAGATGACTCATAGTGACCCTATGAATGAAAGGCCTAGCACTGTTCATAGAATTTCTGAAGACAAGACATTTTGGAAGTGGATGCCACTCCTGTTTCTAAGCTTGTTTTAATTGGGAAGTTCTACGAAACACTGTCCACCATGGACAACCATGATTACGTTTGAGACATCATTGTCACAGTGTTTAACATCACAGCAATGACGAGTAACTTCTGTACAGCAATGCACTGACCAGTGCTATACCACCTAGAAGGATGTTTGACAAAAACATTTTTGGGCCCTTCAGGGTTTAAAGATACCACCTGCCTTAAACCCTAAGCCAAGCCACAAGGGCGTCACTCCTAGGGGGAAGAGTGGTACTGCACATCAAACAAAAGCCAAAAAAATAGGTATAGAAGGGGAAATTCTCAATATAATTAAAAGTAAAACCATTTAAATGGCCAACATTACTCTCAAATGAGGGAGATAAAAGGCATTCACCTCTCTGATGGGAATTAGACAAGGATGCCCTTTAAGATTTGGTTCTGTTGTGAGTGCCTCCATTTAATTTCTTATCTGTGTTATTTGCATCTTCTCCTTTATTGTATGGTTTGAAAAGGTATGGATACAGGACACATCCCTGCCGTACACCCTTCCCAATTTTGAACCATTCAGTGTTACCCTGCCATGCTCTGTTCTGACTACTGCCTCTTGGTCCAAGTATAGGTTTCACATTAGTATGATTAAATGTTCTGGGATTCCCATTCTTCTCAGAGTCAGCCACAGTTTGTTATGATCCACACAGTCAAA
>NW_006399847.1:4665220-4665946 GCF_000299155.1 Elephantulus edwardii
AGTGGAGGGACGACACAGGAGGGGAAGACCCTCTATGAGATGGATTGATTCGGTGACTGGGGTAATCGGGATGGGTGTATCGGAGGCAATGCGGTTGGTGCAGGATAGAGCAGGGTTTACGGCTGTTGTGCATAGGGTCGCTATGAGTCGCAAATGACTTGACGGCACATAACAATAACAACTACTCATTTATTACTTTTGTTAGAATTGCTAGGAGATTACTGATTTTTAATACATTTTTTTAAAAGAACAACTTCTAGAATTGTTGCATCTTTCAATTTTGTCATTGTTATTTCAATTATCTCATTTTATATATTTAGCATTTCTTTTCTTCTGGAGATGGTAAGCTTTACTTTATATTGTTTTTTCTAATTATTGTTATGTTCAGCTAAGATGTAGATTTTAATTCTTCCTTTTGATGTGCATGTTTGTTAAGTATATAGTGGCCTGTGAGACAGTGTTTTGTCCTAGAGATTTTCTAAAGTTTTTTTTAATTTATTTTCTTTTTTTTATTTTATTAGTTTGCATATGAAATTCTTATACCTGTGTTTCATTCATATACATTGTGTTCCATGCCCACCATTATTCTGCCTTCACCGACTGGATATTTCTTTTAAAAAATCAATCTCCTCAATAGTCTATGTGTGTCCTATTGCCAAAGGGGCCCTTTAGAGTAGTGAGAGAAGATCTTCACCCTGAAACCTACAGCGTCCCTTTTCAGCAGGA
>NW_006399847.1:4666291-4674186 GCF_000299155.1 Elephantulus edwardii
CAAACAAACAAAAACATCAAAAAAACCCTCTACATATAAATGTACATATCTCCATCCATGTCTCAGTTCTAATATCCTTGTGGACTTTTTTACAGAGGAAGATAGTTTTGGATGGCCAAAATTACTGGCAACAGAGAGATGCAAATCAAAACCACAATGAGATACCATCTCACCTCAGTAGCAGTGGCAAAGTTTAACAAGATAGCATGCATAAATGTTGGATTGAATGTGGAGAGATTGGAATTCTTATACACTTTTGGAGAGATTGTAAATGGTAGAAACACTCTGAAAGGCAGCTTGGTTATTCCTCAAAAAGCTGAACATAAACATTCCATATGAACCATCTCTTCCAGTGGTAGGAATATATCCCAAGGAAGTTATAACTGAGGCACAAACAGAAATTTGTTTGCCAATGTTCATAGCAGTGTTATGCATAATGGCAAGAACATGGAAACAGCCCAAATGTCCAATCACAATAGAATTGATTGAGAAATTGTAATACATTCACATAATGGAATACTACATAGCACTCAGGAGCAATGATTTTGAAACTTACTATATAACTTGAGAGAGACTGGAGGGCATTATGCTGCATGAACTAACTCAGTCTCATAAGGACAAAGACTGTATAAGACCGTCATTGTAAAAACAGGATAACTAGTAAAATATGTATAGGAATCCAAGGGAGGAATGGATGGTAGCAGAAGGGTAAGGATGGGCAGGGGCAAAATCATAGGGTGGCACAATTTGGTGGGAAAAGTAAGGGGATAAAGGAAATGTAGAAAATCAGACTGGGATCTGGAAAGACAGAATAATGATGGACATAGCTCAATGGTGATTAATTTTATAAAATATAATGAATGGGAATGATTGTATGAAAAAACAATGGGAATGAAGGATAGTTTGAAACAGAATGTATACAAGCTTTGTATGCAAACCAATATAAATTAAAAATGTAAAAAAAAATAAATTTTTGCCTTCAAGGAGCAGCCTGCTTTCACCATCTCCAGGATAGACCTGTTTATTCTCTTGGAAATCCATAATATATTCAATATCCTTCTCTAGCACCACAACTCAAAGGAATCAATTCTTCTTCTGACATCCATATTCATTTTTGCACTCTCAGACACATAGTAAGAAACTGAGAATATCATTGCCTGTATCAGGTGCATCTTAGTCTCTAGACTGACTTTGTTGCTCTTAAATATTCTGGAAAAGTCTCTGACAGCAAGTTATGCCAATGAAACTATCTTTTGATTTCCTGACTGCTGATGACAAGAGTGTTGATTGTGGATCCAAGCAAGATGGAATGGTTGAAAACATCAATCTTTTCTCCATGCATCGATTATACTGTCTATTGGCTGGTGCTGAGGATCTTTGTTTTCTTGATGTTGAGATACAATCCTTATTGAAGGGGTTTTTGTGTAGTGACTTCTACCTTAGGAGAATCCTCTTTTAGCAATATTCTGTTGTGAACTGTAGTATTTTAATTTTGGAGGAAAATCTCCAAACTGGTTTTCTTAGTGTAGAGGCCCCAATGAAATTGATATTGGTTGTAGTTTTTGTTGATCTGTAAGAACAGGAATTGCTCTTCAATTTTGTGTAATGGATGAAGCCTATAAGAGTTATGTGTGTGACTGGACACTATTGCTGTCTGTTTTTAGACTGAGAGAGGAAAAAAAGAAATTATAACAAAGAGAGAAAAAAAACAACCCCAAGATTAGAGAATGAAAGAGAAAGAAATAAAACTGTGGGAGACACAAAAGAAGAATTTGAATTATTGTTATGTGCCATTGAGTTGAGTAGGATTCATAGTGACCATATGAACAACAGATCTCAATACTGTTCAGCATGTGTCATCCTTATCAATTCGGACATAGTTGAGCATATTATCATAATCACTGTGTCAGCTCCTCTCATTGAAGGTCTTCCTCTCTTTGATTGATCTTTCCAAGCATAATGCTCTTTTATAAGAAATAGCCTCTCTTAATAAGAAGCCAAAGGTGAAGCTTCACCAACTTTCCTTCTAAGGAGCATTCTGGCTGAATTTTCTCTAAGACATGTTAGTTTGTTCTCTTGGCTATCTATGGGAGATTCAGTGTTCTCCTTCAACACATCAACTCAAAGACATCAATTTGTCTGTCACTTTTATTCACTGTTCAGCTCTCAGATGCGTAATAGGTGATTGAAAAGATCATAGCTTGAATCAGGTGCACCTTGATCTTTAAACTGACAACATTGCTCTTTTTTACTTTAAAAAAGATTCTTGACAGTGTATTTTCCCAATATATTGTGTTTCCTGATCTCCTGACTGCTGGTACCATGGGTATCAATCATGGATTCCCATAAGAGAAAATCATTGGGAACTTCAATCTTTTTTTTTTATCTATCATGATCTTATTGTTTATTGCTCTAGTGGTGAATATTTTTGTCTTCTTATTGTTGAGATGCAGTTCATATTGAAGGCTGAAGTCCTTTATCTTCTGCAATAAATGCTTCAGGTCTCACTTGCATTCAGAAAGCAAGATTGTGTCATCTGCATGATTCAGTTTCTTCATGAGCCTTCCTCCAATCTTGATGCCACACTTTTCTTCAAAAAGTCCAGTTTCTTGAATGATTTTCTCAGCATGCAAATTTAATAGACATGGGAAAAGGATATAAGCCTGATGTATACTTTTCCTGATTTTAAACCATGCAGTATTTATTTGTTCTGTTCTGGCAATTAAATTAGAAAAGGAGTGGGAAGGAAAAGAAAAAGAGGGGGAAAGAATGAAAGAAAAAAGACTAACAAGGGAAAGAGAAAAAAGCTAAAGAGAAGAGAAAGCAAAAGATAGGCTTGCGAGGTGGAAGCTAATACAAGAACAAAATTAAAAAAAAAAATCAAAACCCAAACCAAAGGCACAAAAATGCAAAAACCAATCAGAAATAAAGAACAAGAGAGACAAAAGGATGAAACTTTGAAAGATGTCCTCGACACTAGATTGTTACTCTCATCACTGCTCTGGTGATTAGAGGCAAACATCTGGCCAGCGACAGTGTGTCTGCCAGTAGATTGGAGTTAGAGTGCCCACTACTTCATGGTATCTGTTCATTTGAGAGATAGTTGATACCCATATGTAATCTGGGCCATGAACAGTATTTCTGGTCTAGATAAACTCAAGGAGTCTAAAGTAGTCACCCTGGCAATGGATGGTGTCTATGTCAGCCTGGAGGATGAGTACAGGTATAATACATATCAGAAATTACTAGTGTGGAGATGTGGAACTATAGTCTCTACTAAATTGAGCAGAGGGTGCATTGCTGTGAATGTGGCTGTAGCATGTGCCAGGCATGAGACTTAAAGGGTTTCCATTGAGAGGCAAGGATCCCAGGCAGAGATGGTGACTCCACAAATCCAGGGGCTGAATGCAGGCCAGACATAGCTTCCACAGGCTTCCAGAAGTAGTCTCTTATTGTAGAGTCATGAGCACATTACCAGTGGCAGATTCAACATAGCTCAGGCTTGGGTCTCAGCCGGAGCTGAGGCAGGGTGAGAGAACATTGCTAAACCACCTGATGGATAGTGGGGAACATCAAACCCCTGATTTCTGTCAGAGCACAGAGGACAAGAGGACAGATCCTACCTTTCCAGTTGTCAGAAAGCCACTGGTGTGGATACCCTCAGGGACCTGGTCTCCTCACTAAACAGACTGCTGTTGAAAATGGTCATGCTGTGCATTTTAGTTCTGTGCACCATCTGTCCCCTTATTCATTTTTTCCATTAATTTTTGTACTTCAGTCATTATTTTAATTACTTCTTTATATTTTCTTTTTTTTTAACTTAAGGCTTGAGCACTATTGCCAATACCTGTTGCTTTTGTTTTCTGACATCTTAGCTGGAAAGGGTCTGTAGTGCCATCTGCCTAGTTTTTCCATACCCGTAATATCAGAGAAATGAAAGAAAACCTGCTAGGAATGCCAACTATGGTTGGTTCTGACTAAATGAAGTTTAAATGCATGTTTATACACACACACACACACACAAACACACACACATACTATATATATATTTTGTGTGTATATATGTATATATATGAATATTTATGTATATGTATACATATATGTGCTGTTGTTATTAAGTGCCGTCGAGTCATAGCCAACTCACAGCGACCCGATGAACAAGTCCTCAGGATTTGCCTGACTTTCATCCTTTCTCCAGGTTCATAGGGTTTCCGGAGGCAAGCTATTTACGGAAGTGGATGCCACTCCTGCTTCCATGCTTGTTTTAATCGGGAAGCTCCACCAAACACTGTCCACCAAGGGTAATCATTATCGCATTTGACACATCAGTTTTAGTGTTGAGCTTCACAGCAACCACAAGTTACCTCTGTAAGGTAAGTGGACACATCAGGGCTGCATGACCTAGAAGAATGGTTGACCAAAACCAATTAAAAATAGGCATGAGAGCCACAGACATTTCAGTATTTTACCATTCCAGTACGCCCAAATGCTGACAAACTCTGGGCCAGAGACCCCGAATTCATCTAGAAAGCCCCCTCTGTGGCCACCCATTGTGTGTGTGTGTGTGTGTGTGTGTGTGTGTGTGTGTGTGTGTGTGTATTTTCATTACAAATACCTTTTATAAGAAACATAAATGCAGACTATACACATGGATTTCACTTGATGGTATGCATAGGAATCAAATCTATTACATTTGTGGAAAGACTCAATGGAGAATCTCAATATCAGCAATGAAAACCAGGCCAGGTGCTGATTGTGCGACAGACCACCAACAACTCTTATGCAAGTTCAAGCTGAAGCTGAGGAAAATGAAATCAAGTCCACAGGAACCAAAATTTGACCTTAAGTCTGTCCCACTTGAATTTCAAAACCATCTCAGGAACAGATTTGAGGCCTTGAGCACCAATGAGCGTAGACCAAATGAGCTCTGGGAGGATATCAAGAAAATCGTCCATGATGAATGCAAAAGATCATGAGACTCTGAGTATTGCATTAAAATGCCAAGAAGCCAAAGCTAAAGGAAGAAACCAAGAAATCAAAGAGCTGAACAGAAAATTTCAAAACATAGCCAGGGATGACAAAGCAAGATACTATAATGAAATGTGCAGAGAGCTGGAGTCAGAAAATCAAAAGGGCCCAACTCACTCACCGTTTTTTAAGCTGAAGGAGTCAAAAAAGAAATTCAAGCCACTGGGTGGCAATACTTAAGGATACTTTGGATAGAATGTTAAATGATCCAAGAAGTATCAAGAGAAGATGGAAGGAGTACATAGGAATTGGCTGACACAGAATAATTTCATGAATAACATATAAGCAAGAGCCTATAGTGATGAAGGAGGAAGTTCAAATTGCTCTGAAGGAATTGGCAAAAAACAAGGTTCCAGGAGTTGACTGCATACCAATTGACATGTTTCAACAGACACAGCCCTGGATGTGCTCACTAAGTTATGCCATGAAATCTGGAGGACAGCCAGCTGGCAGACTGACTGGAAAAGATCGATATTTTTTCCCATTTCAAAGCAAGGTGACCCAACAGAGTGTGGAAATTATTGAACAATATCATTAATATAACATGCAAGCAAGATTCTGCTGAAAATTAGCCAAAAACATTGGGAACAATATGTCAACAGAGAACTGCCAGATGTGCAGCCTGGATTTAGAAGAGGTCATGGTACTAGGGATATTATAGCTGATGGTAGATGGATCTTAATGTTAGGTGGCAGAAAGCAAAGAATACCAGAAGAATGTCTATCTGTGCTTCATTGACTATGCAATGGCTTTTGACTGTGTGGATCACAACAAGCTGTGGCTGATTCTGAGAAGAATGGGAATCCCAAAACATTTGATTGTGCTAATGTGAAACCTATGCTTGGACCAAGAGGCAGCCATCAGAACAGAGCAAGGAGACACTATATGGTTCAAAATCAAGAAAGGGGTCCATCAGGGATGTATTCTGTCTTTTCAATCTGTATGCAGAAAAGATCATCTGAGATGTTGGGTTGTAAGAGGAGGAATGCGGCATCAGGATTGGCGGAAGAATCATCAAAAACTTGTGTTATGCAGATGACACAACCCTATTTGCTGAAACTGAGGAGGACCTGAAGCACTTGCTGCAGAAGGTCAAGGACCGCAGCCTTCTATATGGATTGAAGCTCAACATCAAGAAAACAAAGATTCTCATCACTGGGCCAATTGGTAGCATCAATATGGATGGTGAAGAGATTGATATAGTTAACAGTTTAAGTTTATTTGGCTCCACAGTCAACACTCTTGATAATATCAGCCAGGAAATCAAGAGAGGAATTACATTGGGAAAGTCAGCTGTGAGGGACCTCTCAAGAGTACTGAAGTGCAATGACATCAGGCTGGAGACTAAGGTGCGCCTGGTCCAGGCTACAGTCTTTGCAATTACGTGCTATGCATTGGAGAGTTAGACAGTGAATAGTGATGATAGAAAGAGAATTGATGATTTTGAGCTGTGGTGCCGGTGAAGAGCGTTGAATATACCATGGACTGCTAGGAGAACAAACAGGTTTGTCCTGGAGAAGGTGAAGCCAGAATGCTCCTTCGGATCAAGGATTCTGAAGCTTTATCTGACATACTTTGGGCATGTTGCAAGGAGTGACTGGTCCTTGGAGAGGGACATCATGTTTGGCAGAGTGGAGGGGTGGCAAAAAAGAGGAAGACCTTCAGTGAGATGGATCGATGCTGTGACTGAAGTGGTGGGAATGAGTGCGTTTGAGATGGCTAGGTTGACACAGGATAGAACGGTGTTTAGGGCTCTTGCATGTAGGGTCACTATGAGTCGCAAGCGACTCAATGGCACTCAACAACAAACAATATATATATAGTATATAAAATATACAGTGTATGTAGAATATATAGAGTATATACACACATGTACATATATGTCTATCTATCTATATCTGTCTCCGTCCCTGTTTCCCTCTCCTTCACCATATCACTCTCCATCTCCATCGCCATTGCCATCACCATCTCTATTTATATCTGTGCATTCCTCCCATCTTCCTTTGACGCACCCTGAATCACTCAATATTTTGTCCATAAAGTCCTTCAGTATTGTAATTTGACATTTATTATTCTGATATTTGAGCTTGAAGAATGGTGAATGTGTTCTTTGCTCTTCATACTCAAGTTCTTTGCACATTTCACCATACTTTGATACATCCTCTTTAGGATGAAAGTTAGGATTAATCAACTCATCTCCTACAAAGTTGATAATGTCACTGAGTTTGAAGAACAATTAGTTTCATATTAATGTGGTGTGTACTCCCATAGTTTGCATAAAGTTTACATAAAATATATTCCTTTTATAATTAGTATATGCTGCTGTTGTTAAGTGGCACTGAGGCAATTATGACTATCATCAATCCTATGGAAAAAAACAGGTCTGAATGCTGTCCTATCCTGTGCCATCCTTATAATTTCTGATATACTTGATGACATTGATACAGCCACTATGTCAGTTCATCCAATTGAGGATCTTCCTCTTTTTTTACTGATCCTTCATCTTTCCAAGTATGATGTCCTTTTCCAAGGTATTGACTCTCTTAACATACCCTGAGGATGTGAGGTGAAGTTTTATGTACTTACCTCAAAAGAGCATGCTGGCTGTACCTCAACCAAAACTTATATGTGTATTATTTGGTCAGTATTTAGGACACTTAGCACTCTTCTCTAACACCATAGTTCAAAGTAATTGATCTTTTCCTCTCATTCTTATTTGTTGTCCAGATCTCAGATGCATAGCAGATGATTGAAAACCCTGTGGCTTAAATCAGGGGCACCTTAGTGTTGAAGCTTATATTACTGCTACCCAGGACTTTGGAGAAATACTGTCAACAGGCTTTCCTGGTAAAATATGTCTTTTGAAC
>NW_006399847.1:4674561-4681224 GCF_000299155.1 Elephantulus edwardii
AAATAATAATAATTTAATCTAGCCTAAAATATGATCTATATTTATACAGTGCCAAATGGCATTAAAATGATTCTATATGAAGTATAAAGCAGTCTTATGAATTATTTGGTATTTCAAAAGCAAAGTTTGAAATGTTACACAACTTTCATTCTTTTAACATATTGAGAAACTCAGAGAGGTTAAGTGATTTACATAAGACCAGAAAGCTTATGTCTGGCAAGCCTAGTTTGAAACTTGAAGATAGAATACAGTAGTTATTTATGCCTGTTGTCCAGTGACACTGGTTATATAGGTACTAAGATGCATAGAAGTATTGCTTCTTACCTTAGAATCTTGTTGACTAAGTAAATGCTTCAGAGTTTGTCAGTGGCACAAAACTACTTGTCATCAATTACGTGTGATAGGGATCAGGGAGTTAATAGTAATTAATATTCACTCTTTAAGATTTACTAGTTCTGGCAAAGAGGGAAGATGGGGTAGATAAGTGAAAATAAGACAGTAAGGATGCATCCTGCAATGCTTGAAATAAGTTATGAACTAAGAGCAGACAGGTGTGTACCACAGAGTTTACCCAGGGATGTTTCAAAAGTGGCTGGCTAGAAACTCCTACAAGCCACACTTTTCTGCACAATTGGAATTGTCATAAATTGGAATCTACTCTATATAGACTAGTAACAACAAACAAGTAACTTGGTAAAATCTGAAATGAAAGTACTTCATATGTTGATGTGTTCTTTGGAGAAACAGAGGAGGCAGAGCTGGTGAAAGCCAAGGAAGAAGGAAATTATGAGTCTAGAGGAGTTAGAGAAAAATCAGTGAGGACTTTTTAACAAGGTACATGTTTCCCAGAAGCCCACGGATCAAGACAGTCTGCAATTTTGGGGGCAAAGACAAAAGGCAGAATGTTAAGAATGTTAGATTAGCTTTTTCCCCACACTCATAAGCATAAGCAATTTGAAGCATGTTTAAAATTGTCATTGTTTAGGTAGGTTTTCTTTATTCAACTCATTCCATTTAGAAGAGATTGAGTGAGGAGGAGAGGAGCTGAAGGAAACAGAGAAATCAAGTTCAGTTACTGAAACTATCTAAAACCATGTCCTTGGAGAGCAGTTTTAGCTCCTTTTTTCATGTTTCACACACTGTTGTATATAAATGAGAGTAGAGATATTATGTAAAGCAATTTAGCAACTTGTAACTAGAACTATAAAACAGTTTATGCTTAGGAAAATAAGTTGAAATATTTCTAAGAGAAATACAGCAGTCAATGGATTAAAACTACAAAGTATTGATGTGAGACTTGTGAATAAAGACAAATTCACTAAATAACTTCTAATATTTGGGGTTTTTAATTGATATTTTTATTACTTAATTATTTAATTGATATTTTATTCCAATTTATGACAACTCCATTTGTGCAGAATATTGTGTTTTTTATTCATGTTGGTGGTGGTGGTGGTAGTGATTGCTATCAAGTTGAGTACAACTCATAGCAACCCTATGAACAAAGGACTGTTATATAGCTATCATTGTTTCTCTAAGTTCATAGAGTTTTCAGAGGCATGTTGTTTAGGAAATGGATGCCACCCTGCTTCCAAACCTATCTTAATCTGGGAGCTCCGCCAAACACTGTCCAGCATGGGTAACCATTATGGTATTTGACATACTAGTAGTACGGGTTTCAGTATCACAACAACCCCAGGTTACCTTTGTACAGCAAATTGACAGACCGGTGTTATACCATTTAGAAGAACATTCCTCCAAAACATAATAACACTAGACATGAAGGCTGCAGGACCTCAGGCCCAACTGACTTTTAAATATAAAGGGCCTCCACAGGGTCCTGTTGACTCTAAACAAGAGACTTAAATAAAAACAAAACAAAACAACAAACCAATCAACCAAACATTATACAACTTATAATTTTGCTGTTGTTGTTGTTGTTGTTATGTGCCATCAAGTCACCTAATGACCCATAGCAACCCTATGTACACTAACTCTGAACCCTTCTCTGTCTTGAGCCAGGTTCACTAATTCTGACACACCACCCCCATTTCTCCAGTTATTATATCAACCCATCTCATCCAGAGTCTTCCTCTCCTATGATGTTCTTTCTCTCTTCTGAGCCTATTCATAGATATATTAATAATTTTTACGTTGTGTTTTATACAGCCCTTCATTTACTTTATATTATTTTATATAGAATGAACTTTTTATTTTTAAATTTTTATTTTTTATGTGTCTTATAAAGTTAATCAACACCAATCCACACACACCACCACCCTATCCTTCCAGATACCCATTGGATCCTTCCTAACCCCTTTACTCTCTCCCTTTGCTCATCAAATTCTGTCATCCCAGTGACTTACTTTCTCTCCCTTCTCATCTTCCCTCCTCCCTCTTCCCTTTTTGGGCATTTATACATATCTTACTAGTAGTTGTCCTTCTACTTATGCAATAACAGTATTTTGCAGATTTGTCCTTATGAGACTGAGTTTACTCAGCATAATGCTCTCTAGCCTCTCCCATGTCATGTAATAGTTTTAAGAATTGTTGCTCCTGAGTGGTGCATAGTATTCCATCATGTGAATTTTGGAACCACAATTTCTCAATCCAGCAATTTTTTTATAACTTCTAATGTTGTTGTTGTTGTTGTTACTTTGTACTATCCAATTGGAACCCACTTATTGATGACCTTCAAGCAGGTTTTCAGAGCCAGTAAATTGCACAGGAAGAGATTGCCTATCTATCTCCTAAGGAGAAATTGTTGGATTCAAACCTAATGATTTTGAGTTGGCAGTGTAACTACTTATCACAAAATCACTAGAGTTTCGTTAAATAACTTCTAATTATTAAATATTCATAAATATTCATTAAAACTAATAATTCAGTAAATGAATTATAAATAATAAGAGATATTCTATCAGCATTGCTAACCTGAAGGCACATGGTTCAAATCCACCAGCTACTTTAAGGGTTAAAGATGGGCAATTGCCTCCAGGGCAATTTCCTATCTCTGAATACCTGGTAAAGGGTAAACTATGAGTCGATTCTGATTGTACACTAATGTTCATAGCAGCGTTATTTACTATCACAAGGGCATGGAAAGAGCCCAAATGTCCAACCACAATCAACGGTGTGAGAAACTATGGTACATTCATACAATGGAATAGTACATAGCACACAGGAGCAATGATTCTATAAAATACTACCTCATTTGGGAGGGACTGGAGAGCATTATCCTAGGTGAACTCAATTCCATAAGGACAAATACTAATATAATATAAATTACAAATGTAAGACCATTATTGTAGAACATGTATAAGGATCCAAGGGAAGGTTGAGAGGGTGGGAGCAGAGGGGTGAGGATGGGTGAGGGTGGGGAGGGGAGGGTGTTACTCATAGGGTCGCATAATTTTATGGGTGGAGGGAGGGGAGTGTAGAAAATTGGAAAGATATGCTATGAAAAACAATACATACAAATTTAGTAAGTAGACCAGTATAAAGAAAACGTTTTATTAAAAACAAATCCATAAACAGTACTGAAAAAAGAGGTCACCTGAATGTCCTGAATTGTACATTACTAACTTACTGATTTAGTTGAAGTTCATTGTTAGGTAAAATATCAGCTCTTTGATTCTAATTTGATTTCTTGTTTCCTTAAAAGTAACTACTAACTTTCAATAATTTTGTAAAAATTTGAAGGTCACCCATATAAAATATCTTTAATTGCCTGCATTTAGTGTTTCTTTCACTTAGTGATTCCCAGATAATTGTTTTTAAATGGTAATTTAAAATATAAGAAGTATATTTATTTTTGAAAGATTTATATGTAAGTTATATCAAAGAGCCAGAAGAAAACATTTATTATAATTCATAAGAAATTATCTTTGCAAATTGTTGCATCAGAACCTACACATAGCAGATCTTCTAGTGGGATTTCAGATAGAGTAAAATTCATCAGAATACTAGTCCATCTTTCTACAATGGAGCAGCTGGTGGATATGAGCTGTGTACCTTTACATTTTTAGCACAAATTCTTTACCATTAAGCCAGTATGTATGTACTGTATAAAGTCACTGGATTAAGCCACTGGTATTAATTAGTCTCAGCTTTTAAAACACAATAGCTGAAGTCAATCTTCATGCTGATTCTGTAATAAATAGCTGATGTGGACATAATGGTATAAATGACAGAGATTATATTATGAAATCAAACATCAAGTGTTTATGCACCAAGGTATTAGGGGAAACAAGATGATAAATGAGAATATGCCTTCATTTGGATCCAAGAATGAGAAGAAAGGAAGTTAGGTCAGTAAAATTTTTAGCTATTTTACAGTTTCATAAAATTATTGACAAAAAAGCAACTCACACTCTGGTTTTGAAGTAACTATTGGTAAGGAGCTAGCTACATTGTCAACCTGAGGGCATATGGTTCAAATGCATAAACTGCTCCTTGGGAGAAAGACAGGCAATCTCCTCCTGTGCTATTTACTATCTCTGAAAACCCACTGGAAGTTCAGACATGGGTCAGTTGTGAAATACAGTAAACTTTGTTCTGACTCAATGGTAAAATTCAAAGGAACTCTAGTGGCACAATCAGTGCTATTAAGCTAAAGATCACTCTTTTCTGATGGTTGAAATCCACGAGCAACACTACAGGAACAAGATAGGCAATCTCGTTCTATATGATTTATAGCCTCAGATGCTCAATGTAGAGTCAATTCTGACTTGATGGGAATGAGTAGTGGGCTTTTTGTTTTGTTTTTCCACATTTTTTCCACTTTTTAAAAAATAATTTTAATGAAAGTTTACAGACACTTCAGGTTTCCATTCATTCGTTGTTACACTTTTCTCCCTGACCACCCCTCCCCCAATTCACTCTTCTCTTTGAAAAGTAAAACTCATTGTTATACAATCCATCCCCTCAAGTACTCTACTGTGCAGCCTTCATTCTAGACTCCTGTCATGACAATAACACCTATTCATCTATCCCTTTTAAACAGTTCTTTGTTTCATCTGTTTCAATGCAGTATACATTATTTATCCCCTTTCTCTGTCTCTCTCAACCCTGATGTCAGTCCCAGTTTAAACCGGTGGCATTATGCAATATTTGTCCTTTTGTGACTGAGATATTTCACTCAGCATAATGTCCTCCAGAGTCACCCATTTTGTATATTTCATGAGTTCCTTGTTTCTCCATTGTGTGAATATACCAAAGCATTTTTATCCATTCATTTGTTGATGGGCACTTGGGTTGTTTCCAACCCTTTGCTATTGTGAACAAAGCCACAGTAAACACGGGTGTGAATATATTTGCTTGGGTGGCAGTTATGGTCTCTTTAGGATATATTCCCAGAATTGGAATTGCTGAGTGAAATCTTATTTCTATTTGCAACTTTTTGAGAAAACGCCATACTGCCTTCTATAGTGGTTGCACCATTTTACACTCCCACCAGCAGTTTCTCTGCAATCTTGCCAGCATTTGATGTTTGCTGATCTGTTAAATTTTGCTATTTTTATTTGGGTTATATGATATCTCATAGTTGTTTTGTTTTGCATCTCTCTTAGAGCTAGGGGTTTTTTCACAATGATTAGTTTATATTGTATTTAATTCATGGAGTCATGGTTTATAATGCCAACTTTATACCTATTGCTGTTCCTCGGCAGTTACTGATGCTTTCTTCCAAGGAGAGAGTCCTGTAGCTGTCTTTAGTGCTTATTGCTTGCTGAAGTACTACATCGCTTTTCCCATTTTTATTTTTTTTCTCCCTTATTTCTTTCCTATGCATCAGAGATCTGCATAACAACTAAGGGTGATAGAAGAAGAATAGATGCCTTTGAGTTGTGGTGCTGGAGAAGAGTATCATGGACTGCAAAGAGAACAAACCAGCATAATTTGGAAATGGTGAAACCAGGCTGCTCCCTGGAGGTAGGATTTTGGAACTCAGTCTCACATATATTGGGCATGTTGCCAGGAGGGTCCAGTCCTTGGAAAGGGACATTGTGCTTGGGAGGGTGGAGAGACAGGACAGGAGAGGAAGATCCAGAATGAGATGGATTGATGCAGGGACTGAAGAAATGGGGTTGAGTCTGTTGGAGATGATTAGATTGCCTCAGGATAGAACAGGGTTCAGAGATATGTACATAAGGTTACTATGAGTTGCAGGTGACGTAATGAAACATAACAACAATTCCTTTCAAATACTCTCCCAAATTGATATTTTTCTTTTCTTTTGTCTTCTTTCATTTTTTGCTTAACTTTTTTAAAATTAATGCTTTTCTCCAGCAGTCAGTATTCAGCAAACTTACCCCAGACATACTTACAATGCGTGCCACCCCACCCTATCCTACCACTTCTGACTCAATGACAGATGCTTTCATCCGTTTTAAAGACTAGTACCAGAAATTTGCACCCACATTCCTATCTAGTAGTGAACCAGCGATGCAGTGCCAGCGAGAGTGACGCAGCGCCAGCAAGAGCAACGCCGCCAGACGGGAGAACGCCGCTGCCAGATGGGAGAACGCTGCCGCCAGTCGGGGTTCCACTGCGAGAGGGGCCTGGAAGAGACCCGGGAAGAACTACAACCAGTCACCTACCACGGAACTCCAGAGGAGCGAAGACTCTGAGACCCCAGAGGAACGAAGACTACCTGACACTGTG
>NW_006399847.1:4682969-4684351 GCF_000299155.1 Elephantulus edwardii
CCAGTGCTACTTAACCAGGAAATAAAGTAACCTTCCCATTGCCCAGGTATGTTTTTTACAGAGTAGAAGAAAGCAAATCAACATACACTGAGCATGTAATTACAATATAATGTAGTATAGATCACAAACAACTTAAAAACATGCATGCACACACACACACACACCCACACACACATACACACACAAGCAACAAAAGATGGCTCAAGAAAATTATGACAATATAGAACTAGAAAATTTTCTTGATAAAGAAATCATGTTGAAACTATCCACTAAAAATTGCCAAAGAATTATACATAACATTTCTACAACAGATTGCAAAAAAAAAAAAAATCATTAAAAATCACAAACAAATAAAGGAAAACACAAACAAAGATCACAAAGTATTCAGGAGAGTATTGCCAGCCCAAATTGACAAGGTAAAGGAAAAATCAGACAATATCAGAAGACTAATATGTAAATTTTAGAGATAGATAATGCAATGTATTGAAAATACAAACAAGGAATTAAATCACTGGAAGAGAGAATTAGTGGGATTGAAGACATATTTCTTTAAAAAAACTTACAGAAAAAACAATTGAGGAAAAGAAAAAATAAAGACAGTTTAATAATTTTGTGATACATTATCACCAGAAATAACTTATGTATGCTCAGTATTCTAGAATGTTGTTGTGTTGTGTGCTGTTGAGTCAGAATCAACTCATGGCTAACTCTCCAGTGGGATTTCAGAGGCAGTACTGAGGTCCCAACTTTTCTCACTATTTCTTAGTTGTTGGAATTGACGGAAAAACCTCATAAGCAGTTTCTTACTTCACCTCTGCCTTGCATGTGGATTTTCGAGCTGTAAAAAAACCCAGTGGTAGATGGAATTTGGACCAGGACTTAAGAACAATAAATTACATAGTTGAGCCTCTACATCTTGTGGTTCCTAACTTTTATGCTATAATAGACAAAGTGCCAGTCAATAAGCCTTTTAAGAACTACCTTCCTTCTGTAACTTATTTGTGCCACTGTTAGAACCTCTACTTGGAATATTATTGCTTTTAATTTTTGACTCATGTACTTTTAACTTGTTAGTTAAATTTGTGTCTTCTAGGCTACAACACTTCCATGATACATCTTCAAGGATATGAATATGTATGGTTAAGCACAACTGATAACAGAGCATCTAAATTCCAAAATCAATCTCCATAATAGTCTATGTATTTCCTATTGCCAAAGGGGCCCTTTAGAGTAGTGAGAGAAGATCTTCACCCTGAAACCTATAGCATCCCTTTTCAGCAGGAAGTAGCTAAGAGAATACACCATCCCCTTTTCCTTATGAATCAGGGTGAATTCTCTCTCAGTGAGGAGTGATAGGGAATGGCAAAGGATACACTGACAAA
>NW_006399847.1:4684801-4692932 GCF_000299155.1 Elephantulus edwardii
TATATATAATCACCTCATGGACTACACACACAGGAATAAGATTTACTACATCTGTGGGGGGGAAACAATTGAAGTTCAGATCAGCAATCAAGCTCAGACCAGGTGTTAACTGTGGCTCAGATTATCAATTACTCATGTGGAAGTTCAAATTTAAGCCAAAGAAAATTAAAACAACTCCAGAAGAACCAAAATATGATCTTGAGTCTAACCCACCAAAATTTAAAAACCATATTAGGAATAGATTTGAGTCATTGAGCACTAATGATCGAAGATCAGTTGAATTGTGGGATAACATCAAGGATATTATCCATGAAGAAAATAAAAGGACATTACAATGTCAACGGAGAAAGAAAAGACTAAAATGGATATCAGAAGAGTCCTTGAAAATTGTACTTAGAACATGCCTTGTTAAAATAATTTGTAGTTTCATGATAATATTGAAGGATTGTCCCTTTATATATTTTTAGATAAGTTTATTCTCTTGAAAAAGAAAATTCTATGGTTTTAAAATACTCAGAAAAAAACTGATTATAAGAAATATGAATTACTCATATATTTATTGTGAAGATATGAAATCTCAAACACTTCGTTTAGAATCCACATTAATTTATATGGTAGAACTAGATCTCTATCCTAAGCCTCCTTATATTCTGTCTATACTTATTTTTCTCTTATAGACTGTTACTTTGGATTGTTTCTAAAACTCATAAATCTGAGAAACTCTTTCTAGTCTGTTTGTTTCAAGTATTCCATTGTTGTTGTTAAGTGCCGTCCAGTCGCAGGCAACTCATAGCGACCCTATGAAGGAGCGTTTCTCGATGTTTGGATGCCTTTCATCCTCTCTCCAGGTTCATAGGGTTTCTGGAGGCAAGCTATTATGGAAGTGGATGCCACTCCACCTTCCAAGCTTGTTTTCATTGGGGAGCTTCACCCCACTCTCTGTCCTCACTGGGTAGCCAACGCTAGTCAAAATGCTTTGACACATCAGCGTCAAGTGTTCAGCCTCACAGCAACCAGGTCATCGCAACACTGGCAGAGCAAACCTGGGAGAACATGGCCTCCTTCTCTCCCCTCTTTCTCTTTTGGGCTTGAAGCCCCCTGCTGCCTTAAACCCTAGGCCAAGCCTGGCTTGCCTGGCTCCTGGAAGCAGAGGAGTCCTTCACATCCAAAAGCTGCCACAACACCCGCTCACACGGCACCATGCTCTCTTTGGCAACCAGGTCATCACAACCCTGGGCTGAGCAAATCATGATGTTGTTGTTGTTGTTGTTAGATGCTGTGAAGTCAAGTATGACTTACAGCAACCGTATGAACAACAGACTTGAACCCTTGTCTTATTCTGTGCCATATTCACCATCTCTAATACACTTAAGTTCCTTGAGGCTGTCATTGTGTCAATCCATTTCACTGAGGGTCTTTCTCTTTTGTGCTGACCTTCCATCTTTCCAAATACAATGTCCCTTTACAAGGAACAGCCTCTTTTTAATAACATGTCCAAAGCATGATCTATGGAGCTTCATTGTACGTGCATCCAAGAAGCACTCTGGCTGCACTTTTTCCAAGACATATCTGCTTGTCCTTTGGGCAGTCCATGGGAAATTCAATATATGTATTTTACATCAAAACTCAAAGACATCAAATCTTCTGTCACCGTTATTCACTGTCTAGCTCTTAAATGCATAGCAGGTGCTTGAAAAAACCTGAATCAAGTGCACATAGACAAAATAAATTTGCAAAAAGAAAGCCATTAAATTTGCATTATAATCCATAGAGCAAAATATTAGAATTATTGCAAAGGCTAATTTTCATGTAAAGTCATTTTATAAACTCTAAGTTAATATTGTTTTCCTTAACAAAGGATTTACTAGAGGACCTCTTCATCCATGATATTTTTAAAATTATATTTGGTTTTTAAAATGAAATTTTATAAATAGCCTTCAAAAAATATAGTAGTATCTCAGAGCTAGTAAAATTTTTGCTTTAAGGTACATGAAAAGGAGGAAACATTTACTTCAAAGTACTTCAGGCAACTCGGAGGCATCCCCATAGGAAAAATAACAAGAAAAAAAGGATAAAAAGAGACATAATTAAAATAAAATTTCTACAGGCTGAAAAATTATAAAGTTCCAGATATCGTTATGTTTTCTTAAACAAAAGAAAAACACATTATAAATTACTGTAATCTTGGAGAAAAGGTTCTGAATGTTATACCATATTTGCATTTATGCATAGTTATGTGAAGACATTAATAGAGCAAATCAGAGGCAAAAGCAGAGCAGTAGAACAATTTCAAATCTTTGCACACTAGAAGTAAAAATAGTTGACCTCAGCATCCTGAGAATTAATTGAATCAAAACCAGCTGTTACTACTTTCACCTTTTCTCCTCTAAAAGATGATCTAATTGTGTCTCAAAATAGTTTCTCTCTCCAGCCATCTCCCTGCTTTTGCTGCCGTTTCCTTCACAAATCACTGTTAATCTTTTGACATGCTAACCAGAGGACCTCCAATTCAGGTATGATTAGTAGGAGCCTGTCACATGTGGCCTTTACCAAATTCATTCATACAACTAACTCATGGCCCCTATATCTCTACTATGTGCCAAGGCCCATTCAGCACACTTAAGGATAAACATGGCAGTTTCTGTTTTCATGCATAAGTTTCAGGATCATGAAATAGATTCAAAGGACAATATAACAGAGAGCTAGGGGAGGTAGGGAAGATCACAAAAAGGGAAGGTGCCCACAGCACAACACAAGCCAGTGATATAGAAATGTCCACAGGAAAAAGTTCTGAGGACCTAGCAGCATGCCATATGAGCCTATGTTGTTTGGACTTAGGAATACTTTCTAAGTTAAGAGCAGTTTGAGAAGACGACATTCAGATGGCTAACAAGCACATGAAGAAATGCTCAAAATCCCTAGCCCTAAGAGAGATGCAAATTAAAACAACTATGAGATATCATCTCACCCCACTCAAAATAGGAAAATTTAACAGAACAGCAAACAACAAATGCTGGCGAGGTTGTGGAGAAACTGGAACCCTGATTCACTGTTGGTGGGAGTGTAAAATGGTGCAACCCCTGTGGAAAGCAGTCTAAGTGCCCATCAACAAACGAATGGCTAGAGAAGCTGTGGTATATTCGCACAATGGAATACTATGCTGCACTAAAAAACAAGGAACTCATGCAATATTATTCAAAATGGTTGACTCTGGAGAACATTATGCTGAGTGAAATATCCCAGTCACAAAAGGACAAATATCGCATGATGCCACTGTTGTAGAATGGGACTAACCTCGGGGTTGGGGAGAGACTGAGTAAGATGGGTTCAATAATATATAGTGCACTGAAACAGAGGAGGGAGAAAACTGTTTAAAACAGATATATGACTAGGTATTTCTGTCATCACAGGAGTCTAGAGCGAGGGCTACATGGTGGAGGGGACCTGGGGGAGGGTTTGTAAAACAATGAAAGAATCTTTTCTTTTACTTTTCCATTAAAAAAAAAAGAGCAGTTTGGAATTTGTTTGGGCTATGCTGTGTGTCATCTAATCAAGAAGTGTGACTAATGTTCTGACTCACAAAAGGAAAGCGTAGGCTACCTGGCTGAGGCAGAAACCAAAGTAGTAATCTGGCATGTGACAGAGGTTTCCAGGAGTTGTTTCAGGGTGCTGTTTTGGAGAGAGAACCAGAGATTGATAGAGTTTTCTCAGATGCTAAATTGAAGTTAGCTGTAGGTCTTATGGTTGTAGGATCCTAAGCCACTTTCTTAGTTTATATGTGTGGGTCTAACAGTTGAATATTAGTTCTAAAATGCAGTATTTGCCCTTGAAGTTAAATTATTAACAAGTAACCAGCAGATCTGCTTTCATTTCAAGTTACCCACCTACTTCCCCAACTGTAAGTGGACATCCTGGAGCTTTGGCTGCCAGTGCCGGAGAGGTGATAAGCAAGCCCTTCTAATGACAGCTAGAGGAATTTAACTGAATTTGGGGATTAGAGATAAAGGCAAAGATGTAGAGCTTGGTTTTGAGTGTGGCACTAAATTGCTTCAGGACTGGCAAGCATTGGGGAAAAGTTGACGACTGAGAGTTTCTGTAGGCTGTTAGAAGTTCCTGTCAGGAATGAAATGTGAAGTATAAAATAGTGGGATCATTAACTAGCTCAAATACCCAAAGAAAGAGGACTATTCCATGTGCACTCACAGTGAGAGACTGTTGTAGTATGCAATCCTACAAGATATAATGGCGTTTAGCCAGTCCCATCAATAACTCTTGAGTCAAGTTACTGTAGAACCAACTTACAAAAATTGTCAATAGGAACTTGGCTTTGTTATGATACTGGTATTTGAAGTACTGGCACACTTTTCCATACTGAACACTTTTCAACTAAGCTTGTAGACAGGGAATAACAATAAAAGCCTAACAACCTACTTCTGGAAAATAATTAATGAAAACTTTATGGATCATAAGAAAATATTGCCTGATATGGTACTGGAAGATGGTCCCCTAGAATGAAAGACCCTGATAGACAGAACAGCGGCAGCAATGGGCACTCTCATATCAAAGACATTGAAAATGGTGCAGAACTACCAATGTTTTACCCTAGTTTCTGAAGTGTTGCTATGAGTCAGTGCTAACTCTATAGCAGTTAACACTAACAGAGCAATAGAGAACCAGACAATCTGGACTCCAACAATAACTGAAGGATCCATCTACATTTTTAATGAAGAAGAGAGACACACCCTGAGACATATTGGAGCTCAGGTAACAAAATTGATGAATGAAACTCAGAGTCAGGAGTCTGCAAGAATATGGGAAACTACAAACAAAGAATACTACCTCAGACTTAGTGTTACACTCAAGCCAACCTTGGTGTAGTGCAAAAGACTAGAGATAAACACATAAGGAGAGTCTTTTAGGAAACATGACTTTCAATCATTATATAGACAAATTTATTGTCTATTTATTTATTGTCTATTTCTTATTTATTCAGACAAATAAACACACGTATATAAATCATGAAGGCTATAGAATGGTGCCAAGAGATTTGCTAACTTAAAAGTTGATAGTTTGAGTACAGCTAGTGGCTCCAAAGGTGAAAGTAGTTCTGAAAATTTGCTTCCATAAAGTTACAGCCAGGAAAATCCTACGGATCTTATAGAGCTAGAGATACATAGATAGATAGATAGATAGATAGATAGATAGATAGATAGATAGATAGACAGATAGACAGATAGACAAAGATATAGTTATAGATATGGATATTATAGGCATTGTGTACTACACCAGCTATGCCACGAATCCAGTCAATTAACTAGGTACCTGCCATAAAAATTTCTTGATGTGAGTTCAGATCTCTAGTTCCGTTGCTGTCTGCCTGCACCAGGAACTCTGGCTCCAGTGCAGATGACTGAAGCCTAGAACCCAAGTCCCACTGCAGACACCCTGCACCCAGAACCTGGCTCCAGCAACCACACCCCACACCTAGAACCCTGATGCTGGCACCCATGCCCTACACCTAGAAATCTGGCCCTGGCACCAGCACTGATGCTTTGCATCCACAACCCCAGTCCTGATGACTCATACATAGATCTCTGGTCCTTTTTCTAACACCCCATGCCAGGAACCCCAGTCCCAACACCCCAAGGTGGAAACCCCAGTCCTAACCCTAACACCCCGTACCAGGTGCTCCAGTCCTGATGCCAATGCCCACACCCACTCCAGGAGCTGACAAGCACCAGGAATGATGCTTGAACTTGAGTGAGGTATTTTAGGGGGCAGGGGTCACTGCAGTTTCGCTGGAGCATGTGGGACCCCTAAAGTTCAATCAGAAGGGAATGAGACAGCCAGAGCTTGTTTTTGAAGGGTGAAACAAGGCTTCCTGATTTCCCAATCAGATCTCTGTGATCCTCCTTATATTTTGTCACATCCAGTCCTTCAACTGCATTTAGCCCAGAACACCTAGGGCTACCCTAGATGTGGCAGTTTCCTGACAGATAAGATTGTATTCACTGGCCTTTTCTCTACCGAACAGAAGCATATTTTCCCCTTGGGTCAGAAGGCAGAAAAAAACTCAGACAGGGTAGCTGTCCCACCCTCTTTTGGAGTGGTGACTTCAGATCAAGAAACTGCTATCACCTCAGACTTGAAAAACTCCACCACAGCAATGTCACATAGGAAGCAGGCTACTTCACCTCCTACACAAGCCCAAAGAAAGATGTCACCCATCAAAATGACACAGTATCAACTGATTTCCTGAAGCTAAAAAGTCTGATGAAACTTTCTGACATAGAATATAAAAGAACCATGATTAAATATTTTCAATGGATGAAAGAAATATCTGCAGAATTACATGACACTGAAAGCAAAAACCAGGGAAAGCTTAAAAAAACCAAAACAATCAGATAAAACAAATGAGACATTAGAGGCTTTGGGGGAACAAGAACCTAAAGTCCAAAATATGAGGACCAATGTTCACATGCTGTCAACATGATGGAGGGACACATGAACAGGGTTGATGAGATGGAATACAGAATCAGTGAAATAGATCTGTGTCAAAATGGGTCTGCTAGAACAAAAAGCAGAATAAAAAAGAAAGGAAAAAGAAAAACCTAAGAATAATGTGGGACACCACAAGAGAAATAGCATGTGCATAATCACAATCACAGAGCAGAAAGAAGTAACTACAGGCACCTAAAAAGTTATGGAAGAATTATTAGAAAAAAACTTTCCAGGCATAATGAAGAATGTGAGAATATATATTCAAGAAGCTGAGAGAACACCATTTCAAATAGACCCCAAGAGAAAAACACCAAGACATATCATGGTCAAATTTACCAGAACCAAAGATAAGGAGAGAATTCTGAAAGCAGCAAGGGAGAAACAAAGAGTAACCTATAAGGGAGTGCAAATAAAATTAAGTGTCAATTTCTCAATAGAAACCATGCTAGCTAGAAGACAATGGAATGATATATATCAAACACAACTCAAAGAACACAACTGTCAATGAAGAATATTGTACCCAGCAAAATTGTCCATAAAATATGAAGGAGAGATCAAGATATTCCCAGAAAAACAGAAAACAAGAGAGTTTGTAAAAATAAGACAAGTATTGCAGGAAACATTGAGAGATGTCCTTCTTACAGAGATGCTACAGAAAGTAGGACGGACCAAAGTAACAAGTAACACCACCAAAAAAATCTCAACAATATGTTAGCAATGAAACCATGCCTCTCAATAATCACACTGAATGTAAATAGTTTAAATGCACCACTGAAGAGAAAAAGAGTAGAAGACTGGATAAATAAACAGAATCCATCAATATGTTGTTTACAAGAGACACAACTGAAAAGTGAAGATAAAGAAACATTAAAAATAAAAGGGTGGGGAAAAATATACCAAGGAAATAGCAACCAGAAAAAAGCAGGAGTGATGATATTAACTTCAATTAAAACACATTTCAATGCAAAAACCATCATAAAGGACAAGGAAGGTCACTACATAATGATTAAGGGTCAATAGAACCAAAAGACATAACAATAATAAACAAATGTACACCAAATGAAAGACCTGGAAAAAGTATTTTAAAAAAACTAACAAAACTAAAAAAGGAAATAGATAACACTACTATAGTAGTCACACACTTCAGTACACCACTCTCAAGAAAAGATAGAACCTCCAGAAAGAAACTCAACAAAGACACTAAAGAATGAAACCATGCAATAAACCAACTCAATCTCATAGATATTTATAAGCTAATGCACCCACAAAAAGTACAGTATACCTTCTTCTCCAACGTGCATGGAACATTCTCCAGAATAGATTACTATTTTAGGTCATATGGCAAGCACAAATAAGTTCAAAAGCATAGAAATAATACAAAGCATCTTCTCAGACCACAATGCTGCAAAATTATAAATTAATAGCAAGAGGATAAAGAAGGAAAAAAAACCCCTACATTTGGAGGCTAAGAACACTTTGCTTGAACATGAGTGGGTACTGTTGTTGTTGTTAAGTGCCGTCCAGTCACAGGCAACTCATAGCGACCCTATGAAGGAGAGTCCTCGACTCTTGGGTGCCTTTCATCCTCTCTCCAGGGTCATAGGGTTCCCAGAGGCAAGCTATTATGGAA
>NW_006399847.1:4710064-4711311 GCF_000299155.1 Elephantulus edwardii
CAATTAAAACCAGGCCTAAGGGCTGTTGATTAAAGTCACTTACCTTTGGCTTTACCTTTCTATCTAGTAAGCCAACTGAGCTCTATCTTCTTATTTTTAAGTGCCGTCAAGTTGTAGTCAACTCACAGCAACCCTGTGAAAGAAAGACCTGGACACTTGTATAACTTTCATCATTTCTCCAGGTTCATATGGTTTCAGGACGGAAACTCTTTCAGAAATGGATGCCAGTTCTGTTTCCAAACCCGAATCAGTCTGGGAACTCCAACAAACACTGGCCATGATGGGGAACCAATTATGGTGTTTGACACACGTATAGCCCAGTTGTCCATCATCACAGCAACTTTATTTTATTTCAGTGGAGCAAATAGACAGACCTCTGCTGTACCACTCAAAAGAGTGTTCATCCAAAATTAATGAAAATTTGGCCCAATAAACTGATTCACAACACACTGGCTTGCAGCCGGTAGATGTGGCAAAAAAAGTCAGTATTTTAAAAGTCCAGCAAGCCCAAATGGTGATGGACACTGGCCAGAGACCTCCAATTCATCTGACAAGTCCTATCTGTTGACAGACACTTGGATTGAAAAGAAAGCCCTAAGAGCCCAGAGCGTTCCATATGTGTACCTCCTCAAGATGGAGAGGCCATAATAAGACCCATCATAAACCAATTCACAATACACTAGCCCTCAGCCTGCAGGCATGGCCAAGAACTTCAGTATTTTAAAATTCCAGGATGCCCAAATGCAGGTGAACTCCGAGCCAGAGACCCCCATTTCATCTACCAAGTCCCATCTACTGACACCCACTTGAGACAAAAAGAAATCCATAAGAGCCAAAAGATATATCTATACAGATATATAGAGAGATACAGAGATACACACACACACACATATATATATACATACATATATACAGATATATACACACAAATATATATACATACACACACATGTTGTTGCTGTTACGTGCCGTCGAGTCGCTTGCGACTCATAGCTACCCTATGTACAACAGCCCTAAACCCTGTTCTATCCTGTGCCAATCACACTGCCTCTGACACACCCATCCTGATTACTCCAGTCACTGAATCAACAATCCACTTCATAGAGGGTCTTCCCCTTCTGCACCATTCCTCCACCCTCTCAACCATGATGTTCTTCTCCAAGGACCTCTCCCTCCTTACAACATGTCCAAAGTCTGTCAGATGAAGCCTCAGAATTCTTGCCTCCAAGGAGCAGCCTGGTTTAACC
>NW_006399847.1:4712936-4720490 GCF_000299155.1 Elephantulus edwardii
AGTTTGTTATGATCTACACAGTCAAATGCCTTTGCGTAGTCAATAAAACACAGATAGGCATTCCTCTGGTATTTCCTGCTTTCAGCCAAGATCCATCTAACATCAGCTACAATATCTCTAATACCAAGACCCCTTCTGAAACCAGCCTGGACTTCTGGTAGTTGCCACATTAGCATATGAAAATCCTTCATTGGATAAAAATTTTATCTAGGTCATTAAAGTAGACTTTACTTTGAGGAGGCAGCTTTCACTCTGCCTCTCTGAGTGTCTTCCAACCTGAGGGTCTCATCTAGAATTTTATCACTGTTCTGCTTCCCTTAGCGTTTTCAGGGATCATAAAAAATTATGGATAATATTGTTAAAAAATTACAATTCCAAAATACTCTATCATGCTCAGGTAAAATCTATATAGAGACTAAGAAACTTGTTTGAATAGAATTAAGGGGATACTGTATCAAGATAGACTGGCACAGTAACTAACAATAGGCTTAAGTATATGAGTTTTGATGATGATGGCACAGAATAGGGCAAGGGTCAATGACAATATGCTCTCTCAAGGCAGGGAATACACAATTACGAGTTTTATCCCATCATTGTGTCTACTCAATACGTATGTTGAGCACAAAATCCAAGAATGCAAAATATATGCTTGTGTTTGATGAATGTGGTATCAAGATTGCAGGAAAACTCACTAATAACCTGTGACATGCAAATTATGTAACCTTGCTAGCAGAAAATTAAGAAGACTTAAAGCATTTATTGTTGAAGCTCAAAGCTTTTGATATGACTTGCACTTCAATATCAAGAAAACACAAATTTCCACACACTGACCAATAAACAACATGAGAAAAGATCGACATTGTCCAAGATTTCTTTTTTTTGACCCCACACTCAAAACTTATGGAAGCAACAGTCATGAAATCAAACAACATATTTTAATGGGTGAGCCTCTTGTCGAGGACCTCTTTAAAGAGTAAGGATATCAAAGAATGTGAATGTCACTTTAAAAACTAAGGTGTACCTGATCCAAGCCTTAGAATTTTCAATTGCTTCATATTCATATAAAAGAGAATGAATAGGAAAAACCAAAGAACCATTTATGCTTTTGATTCATGGAATTGGTGAAAACCATTCAATATTCCATGGACTGCCAAAAGAATAAATCATAGCTGTCTTGAACAAAGCACAACTAGAGTGGTCCTTTGAAGTAAGGTTTCTGAGACTTGGTCTCACATACTTAGGGCATATTATTTAGTAGTGTTAACCTCCTACAAAGGGGAAATGTGAAAAGTGTGGAGAACTCAATGGGAAAGAGCAAGACCATCAATGAGATGGATTGACATACTGACTACAGTAATGGACTTAAGCACAGGATGATAAGGGTAGAGATGCTATCATTTGAAGCTGACCTGATAGCACCTAACAACAATAATAGGTACAGTATTTAGCAAGAATTCAAGAAATATCTTTTTTACAATGTGATCAGTTTAAATATTTTGTAAAAATAACAATGAAATGTGGCTTGTACAAACAGAATATCAAAATGGAATTCAGCGATGTTAGGGTTTTACATATATTCACATAGAATGAGTGACAAAGCAATGCTTTCCCATAGCAAGTATAAACTTGGAGTCCATTTACAGAAGTGATACTGGCAAATGGCTTGGTTTGGCAAAGAGCTAAAAAGAATTTATTATTATAATTGTTGTTTCTGTTAAGTGCTATCTAATTAGTGTTAGGTTTATACCTGAGACTTAGGATCATAATGAAAGAGAGGACACAAAATAGGGAGTTTTCACACACAAAAAAGAATTACTGTGCAATGTTATAAAAAGTTGAAATTACAACATAAAATTACCCTGGGAAGGGGAGAAATTTTGATGTAAAATAAGTGCAGTTAAAATGGCTTTCTACATTCTGTTGCACTCTAATGTATCATAACCAGTCCTATAATTATTATTCTAAATTTATGAGGCAGAAACAATGAATATGTTACAATACCCAGCCTTAAGTTCAAAAGGATCCTCAATGAATTACTCTGTAGTCTTCTCATATTTCTAATATCATACCAAACACTTACTAATTGGAACAGAAAGTTATTAGCAGATTTTTTTTCTCAGAACCAAATTTAAATGTAGTTCTGGGAAAACACATACCATAAGGACATCATAACAGCAGAGGGACACTGAGCGATCAGTATATTTATTATGGAAAGAAAACCAGTGGACAAAAGAGAAGCTGTTAGAAGTGATCGCTCTTCAGCGAAGCAGGAACTTACATAGCAACAATAATGGTGCCATTTGCTCTGCATTTCTAGGCTTTCCCTTTTTTAAAAAGCATTTTTACCCGCCTCCCTGGAGTGACTTTTTGAGAACCACACAAAGCTTGATGAATGTCAAGTGCAGGAACTGACACTTTTCTATTCTCTACATTTCAGTGCAGCTATTTCATCATTCATCAAAACTCAGCGTCCAGGAACCATGGAAGAAACAGGTAACTTTCCACCCACTGATGCTCCAGCAAGAAACAGGTAGGAGAAGTCTCAGAACCAGCAGCCACCTATAAAGATAAACTGCTATTGGGTTTTTACCTCTAGAGAATTGTATATCTTCCTTTTTCTTTTCATTTTTAACTTCTTTTTGTTTGTTTTACTGAATTATCTTTACTAGACCCTCTAATACAATAATAAGTAGATGTGGTGAGATCACACATCATTC
Source organism: Elephantulus edwardii (assembly GCF_000299155.1). NCBI lineage: Eukaryota > Metazoa > Chordata > Mammalia > Macroscelidea > Macroscelididae > Elephantulus > Elephantulus edwardii. Next base: position 4,715,654 of record NW_006399847.1, read on the forward strand.
TACCTTTCATCACTAAATACTATATTTGCTCTAGGTTTTGATAAATTACTTTTATTCTGTTTAGAAATTGCTGTTTCTATTAGGTTAAGTTGTTGTACCAGAAAAAGATGTTAGTTAGAATTTTTGTTTAATTTTTATTTCTTTCTGACATTTTTTCATTATACTAGTTTACAAAATTAGAATACATTGTTTTCCAGACAAGATTCTTCCAATTTCCCTCACCCCACACTCATCAAATTGTACAACCCCATAATTAATCTCCCCCCAACTCCTACACATCCTCATCCTTCTGCTTCCACTACTCCTCCTTGGATCCTCATACTCATTCTACAATAATGGTTTTATACAATATTTTTCCTTGTGGGACTGAGTTAGTTCACTCAGCATAATGCTCTTCAGTCCCTTCCAAGTTAGGTAATAATTTACAAAAGCATCGCTCTTGCATGCTGCATAGTATTCCATTGTGTGAATGTACCATAATTTCTCAATTCATTCCATTGTGGTTGGACATCTGGGCTGTTTCAATGTTCTTGTGATGGTGAATACTGCTGCTAAGAACATTGGGGTATAAGTCTCCATTTATGCCTCAGTTCTCATTATTTGGAGGGTATATTCCAAGCAATGAAATAGCTGGGTCATATAGGATTTATATGTCCAGCTTTTTGAAGAAGTGGCAAAATTTTACCATTTTACAATCCCACCAACAATGCATAAAAATTCATATCTTGACACACATGGTTTTATAGTGTCGTTCCTTGGTCTAGAAATGAGGTTGGGATTTCACCGTATCACCTCTACCCTCTGCCCATGCCAAATCCTGTCCACAGTGTCAACTTTGCTCTTTGACCATATCATTCATCTAAAAAAAATGGGTAAGAGGTATGAGCTGAACATTTTCTTCCTCTACATGACATTGCCACTTTTTGACAGTTCTTTTTCTTTTTTTAATTAATTTTAATGAAAGTTTACAGATATTTTGGATTTTCATTTATTTATTGTTGCACTTTTCTCCCTGCCCAACTTCCCCCCACCACCAGTTTGCTCTTCTCTCAGAAAAGTAAAAGAAAAATTCTTTCATTATTATACAATCCCTCTCTGCAAGTCCACTCCACTATACAGTTCTTTTCCTTATTGTTGGTGCTGTTGAGATAATGTATTGTTTTTAATGTCTTTTTCTTCTTTTCTGAGGAATTAACCTCCAAGTACAACTTATTGGTAGATTATCTTTTTATTCTCATTTGTTTATTGTTGTCTAGGTCCCATGGACTCTGCTATGACTCATAGCAACCTGTGAATAACAGATCAGTATCTTACCCTGTCCTGTTCATCACCATTATTTCCATACTCAACCATTGTTATAGTCACTGTGTCAATCCATCTTGTTGAAAGTCTTCCTCTTTCGATGAACCTCTACCTTTTCAGCATGATACTTTTATCCAATGACTGCCACTCCTGACAACAATCTCAATGTATATGAGATGAAGTTTCAGTGTTCTTGACTGTAAGCAGTACATGAGCGGTACTTCCTCCAAGACAGATTTGTTTGTTCCTTTGATAGTCCATGGTATAACCACAATTCAAAAGGGCAGGAAGACAAAGCAATGTATTATAATGAAATGTGCACAAAACTGGAGTCAGAAAATCATAAGAGCAGAACCTTAAGCTGGAGAAACTGAAGAACTATTAAGGATGCTTTGGCAAAATAGTAAATAAAAATTTAATGATCTAGAAATCATTAAAAGAAGATAGAAGGAGTATACAGAGTTACTGTACCAGAAGGAATTGGCTGACATAGAAGAATTTCATGAAACAATATATAAACAAGAGCCTGTGGTGATGAGGGATGAAGTTCAAGCTGCTCTGATTGAACTGGTGAAAATAAAGACCCCAGGAATTGATGACATAACATTTGACATATTTCAGCAAATAGGTGCTGCTCTAAATATGCTAATCAAGTTGTGCCAAGAAACCTGGAAGACAACCACGTGGACAACTGACTGGAACGGATCCATATTTGTTCCAGTTCCAAAGAAAAGTTACACAACAGAATGCAGAAATATCATTAATAACACATGCAAGCAAGATTCTACTGAAAATTATTTAAAAATAACTGGAACAGCACATCAACACAGAACTTGCCAGATATGCAGACTGGATTTAGAAGAGAACATGGCACTTGGGATATTATAGCTAATGTTAGATGGATCTTGCCTGAAAGCGGAGAGTACCAGCAGAATGTCTATCTGTGTTTCATTGACTATGCAAAAGCATTTGACTTTGTGGAACACAACAAACTGTGGCTGATTCTGAGAAGAATGGAAATCCAAGAATATTTGGTTGTGCTTATGCAAAACCTATACTTGGGACAGGAGGCAGTCATCAGTAGAGAGCAAGGGAACACTGCATGGTTTAAAATTGGGAAGAGTATATTCCAAGGATGCTTCCTATTTCCATATCTTTTCAATTTATATGTGGAACAAATCAGCTAGGAATCTGGGCTCTATGACAGGAATGTGGCATCTGGATTGGACAAGACCCATCGACAACCTGTGCTATGCAGATGACACAAACCTGCTTGCCGAAACTGAGGAGGGCCTGAAGAATTTGCTGCAGAAGCTCAAGGACTATAGCCTTAAATATGGATTAAATCTCAACATCAAGGAAACAAAGATTCTCACCACTGGGCCAATTGGCAGCATCATGATGGTGATGAGACTGTGAAGAGATTGAGATTGTTAACAGCTTTGTGATCAGATGGTGAAGAGATTGAGATTGTTTACAGCTTTAGTTTGCTTGGCTCCACATGCAACAGTTTTGATACCAGCAGTCAGGAAATCAAAAGACAAATTGTGTTGTGAAAGTCTTTTATCAGGGACATCTCTAGAGTACTGAAGAGCAACAATGTCAGTCTGGAGACTAAGGTGCACCTGATCCAGGCCATGGTCTCCACAATTAAGTGCTATGAGTTAGAAAGCTGGACAATGACTAGGGTGATTAGAGGAATATTGAAGCCTGTGAGCTGTGGTGGTGGAGAGGAGCACTGAATATACCATAGACTGCTAAAGAAAAAACAGATTTGTCATGGGGAGGATGAAACCAGGCTGATCCTTGGAAGCAAGGATTTTGAAACTTCATTTCATGTACTCTGGTCATGTTTTAAGGAGGCATCAATCCTTAGAAAGGGACATTATGCTTGGGAATGTGGAGGGACAGTACAAGACAGGAAGATCCTTAGTGAGATGGATTGACTCCATGAGTAGGACAATGGAGGTAAGTATGTCAGAGACAATAAGGTTGGCTCAGAATAGAACAAAGTTCAGAGCTATTGTACATGGGGTTATTATGAGTTGCAGGCAACTTGACAGTACATAACAAAAACAATGTTATTCTATTTATTGTGTGTCCAATGTTCAGATGAGAAAGAAGTAATTGAAAAGACTATGGAAATGTAAAAAATATCAAGTTTGGGGCAATCTGGTGGCCTAGTGGCAAGTAGCTGCACTTCAATCCCTGAGGTACGTGGTTCAGTCGGCTGGAGTTGGAGCAGCAATCTCCTCTTGTACTAGTCAGATCTGATTTGATGGTATACACACACACACACACACACACACACACACACACACACACACACACACACACACACACACACACACATCAAGCCTACTGTACATTATACCAGACTAGTTTTGACATGACCTCATTTTAACCTGACTAGGTACCCCAGCTGAAATATTCTACTGGATTGGCAAACCCATTGTTCTAGCACAGACATGTTTTCTCTACTCACCACAGCATGGATAAAATAACAAATATCCTCCATTTAAGAATATTATTCCCAGTCTGTAGGTTTTCTTTTCACCCTGTTGAAAATGTTTTTGATGTGCACAGAGATTTAATCTTTACAAGGTCCCATGCATCAATTTTATTCTCTTTAGACTGTACATTTCTGGTTGTATTTGGCAGTCTCTTTATACCTTGGACTAGCACTTCTAAGCTTATTCCCAGTTTGTCTCTTATGAACATTTGAGTTTGGGGTTTACTCCCAGGTCTCTGATCCACCTTCAGTTGAATTTTGTGTATGGTATGAGATGTGGATCCTGTTTCAGCTTTCTGCAGGTGGTAGTCCAGTTTTGCCAGCACCATTTGTTGAAGAGGTTATCATTTCCCCATTTAAAAGCTTTGATTTCCTTGTTGTTTATCAGTTGACCGTAGATAGCTGGGTCTATTTCTGGGTTCTCAATTCTGTTCCATTGGTCTCTGTGCCTGTCATTGTACCAGTCCCATGCTGTTTTGGTCACCACTGTGTAGTAGGTTATGAGGTTAAGGAGCGCTATGCCTCCAACCTCATTTTTGTTTCTCAGAAGTGGTTTGCTTATTTGGGATTGCTTAGCTCTCCAAATAAATTTGATAATTTCCCTTTCAATCTCCTTGAAAAATTAATTTGGCATCTGGATTGTGGTTGCATTGAACATGTAGAATGCTTTTGGTAGGATTGTCATTTTGACCATATTGAGTCTTCCAATCCATGAACAGGGAACATTTTTCCATTTCGTTAGGTCTTTTAGGTCTCTTGTATCTCTAGTTATGTTCCCTCCCAAGTGTCTCAACTTGTGGTTGGCTGTGGTAAATGGTTTTACTTTCTTTATTTTCATCTCTGAGTTCTCTTTGTAATTGTACAGGAATCCTATTGATTTTTTAATATTGATCTTGTATCCTGGCACTGTACTAAATTGACCTATTTACTCTGACATTTTTGTTTGTTTGTCAAGTCACTAGAGTTTTTGGTGTACACTTTGGTAATACCATCTCAGACAAGAGTCTAATAATAAAAATTTAC
>NW_006399847.1:4724431-4729113 GCF_000299155.1 Elephantulus edwardii
TGGAAGCAGTTGAAGTCATTGATTCTGTCAACCCTAACCAATATTTCTAAGACAGATGCAACACAAAGAGTCTTATCATGGCCACAAGAGCTGTTAGGAAACCTGAGTTCTGCCACCAAACGAGAGAGTACCCAGACTCTTTTTTAATCTCTTACAAATACACTGAGACAAATTAAGAAAGAAGACTGATTAGACACTTCTGAAATAACAGAAATTTATATTGCTACTCTCCTTCTCTTTTGATTGCCATTAGCTTGATATATTTTTCAATTGTTAAATTTTAATTTACTTTTTATCTTTATATTTAATATGAGTCTATTGCTTTTGTTGTTAGGTGCTGTCAAGTTGAGAATAACCCCTGCAACCCTATGAGTAGCATATCTGAACCTGTCCTATCCTCTTCCATCCTCACAATCTCTGATACCTTTGGACCCATTGCTGTCATCACTGTGTCAATCCATCTGGTTGAGGGTCTTTCTTTCTTTCTTTCTGTCTTTCTTTCATTAGCACTCCTACTTTCCAAGCATGTTGTTTCTCTCCAAATAAGAGCCTCTCCTAGCAGCATGCCCAAAGTATGTGAGATGAATCTTTATTAACTTTGCCTCCAAGAAGTACTCTGGTTGCACCTTTTCCAAGATATACCTGTTTGCTTGTTTGGCAGTCCATGGAATATTTGGTAATATTCTCCAATACCAAAGCTCAAAGAGATCCATTTTTCTCCTATCATCCTTATTCATTGTCCAACTTTCAGATGTACAGCAAGTGTTTTAAAAGGCTGTGGTGTGGATGAGGAGCACCTTTGTCCTCAAAGTGACATCACTGCTACTCAATAATTTGGAGAGGTCCCTGACTACAGACTGACCCAGTGCAATATATCTCCTGATTTCCTAAATACTGATACCAAGGATGTTTATTGTGACTATAGAAGTAAGATGAAGTTGTTGACAATTTCAATCTTTCCACCATTATGATGTTGCCTGTCAGTCCAGTGGTGACTTGTCTTCTTGATGCTTAGATGCAATCCATACTGAAGGTTGTATTTTTTGTTATCTGCAGCAAGGGCTTCTAGTACTTACTTTCAGAAGTTCAAGCTGGACTTAGAAGATGGCCCTAGAGATAGACCATTGTAAATGTCAGATGGAACCTGGTTGAAAGCACAGAGTACTAGAAGAATGTCTGTTTGTGTTTTATAAACTGTCCAAAAGTATTTGATTGTGTAGATCATAACAAATTATGACATAATTTTTCATTAAAAAATGGGAGTTAGAACCTCAGAATTCTTAATGTTGCTCATGTGTAACCTATATTTAAACTAAGGTACAAACAGACCAAGAGGACATTACATGGCTTAAAATTAGGGAAAACATATGTCAGGGTTGTATTTTTTCTCTATACTTATTCAGTCTTTATGGTGAGCACATCATTCAAGAAGCTGGACTCTATGAAACGACTGTTACATCAGTATAGGTTGAAGACTCATCAACAACCTATGTTATGCAGACAACACAACTTATCTTGCTGAAAGGAGGACTTGAAGCACTTTCTGTCAAAGATCAAAGAACACAGATTTCTGTATGGAGTCTACGGTAGGCAGCACATTTATGGGTCCTGTTTGCTTGTCCATTTTGTCACTCAGTTTCTATTGACTGTTGCATTTAATCCATTTATATTCTTGGTAATTAATGATAAACATGTTTACTGCTCCGACTCTTTTGTATCATTCTCTAGTGGTAGATTTGAATCACCAAAGAGTCTTTGGGTTAGCAGAACAACTCCATGTGACTATGTCACCAGTGATCTCTCAAAAAAAGACAGCAAAGGGACAAAACAAAAGAAATGAAACAGAAGGTATAAATAACATCAGTATGAAATAAAACTAAATAAGTGATGTAAAACCAGAATAAAATCCAATAGAAATTAATATAACAATATACAGTGAATGTACTATAATAGATTTGAAAACTTAGAAGAAACAGATACATTTCTAGGATTAAGTATCTAAAGTTTACATTCCTAGTACCACTAATCATCAGTGCACTGAATTGCATTTCAGACTGTAGAGGTTTATAGAAATTCTTCATTTCTTCAGCTTTTATTTACTGGTTGTGCATAAATTTGAAAAATATATGCATACTAACATGTTTCCCTTATATATTTGAAAAATATATGCATACTAACATGTTTCCCTTATATTTATATGGATATTATTTTAACATTAGCAGCATTGTACTTCAGGCTAGATCTTAAAATATTTCAATATAATTGGTGTTATGTACAGATGTTGGTAAAAAACTTTGCTTAGTGAAAACATGTCACTGTTTTATATTGCTTTTTCAGTTTCTTAAGTGGTAGCTAATATTTGATAGAGTCTGAATATAAAATTCAGCTGCAAGTTCAAAGTGTGTGTTATTTCTGTGATACTATACACACTGAGTATGTACAGTGAGTGGTATAAACAGTTAAGGATCTTGGCTGTTATCTTCAAGTTTAGTGGTTGACATTCATCTCCAAGTCCCTTAGAAGAAAGTACTGCTGATACACCTTCAACAAATGAGCCATTGGAAAGTCTGTGAGCACAGTTATGATCTGGGTTTCCATGAGTTTCATAAGGGATTTCCATGAGTTTGGATTGGTACAGTGCCAACTAGATAATTATTTATGCACACAAATGGAATGCACAAATATTGACAATGAGATGAACTGGCATAGGACATTTTGAATCAGACAATCATATGATCTACTTCGCTGGAGATGAAAAGATGAGGAAAAACAAGGTTGCATTAATAGTTTAAAAGGTCATTTTCTAGATCAGTTTTAGAATACAATGTGTGACAGGATAATATCCACACACGTACAAAGAAGTTCAGTTAATACCACTATAATTCAAATATATGCACCAACAAGATGAGCCAAAAAAGGAGGAAAAAGATTATTTTTACCAACTTTTACAATCAGAAATCAATCAAATCAAGACATATTAATAACAATGGGTGACTGGAATACAGAAGTTGGGAACAAGGAAGAAGGGTCAGTAGTCCGAAAGCATGGACTTAGTGACAGAAATGAGACTAGAGATAGAATGATAGAACTTTGTACAATCAATTATTTATTCACTTCAAATACCTTTTATAAGAAATAGAAACTGACCGAACCCAGAAATCATATCAGCTACATCTGTGGAAAGAATCACTGGAGAAGCTCAGTGTCAGCTATCAAAACTAGGCCAGGTGCTGATTGTGGAACAGAACATTAACTACTCATATGCAAGTTCAAACTAAAACTAAAGAAAATGAAGTCCAGAAGAACCAAAATTTGACCTTGAGTCTAACCTACCTGAATTTAAAAATCACCTCAGGAACATATTTGAGGCCTTGAACCTTAACAAAGACCAGATGAGCCTTGAGAGGATATCAAGAATTTCATTCATGAAGAAAGCCATTGCAAAGTCAGAGAAGGAAGGAAAGATTGATGTGACTGTCAGCAAAGACTCTGATTATTGCATTGGCATGCCAAGAAGCCAAAACAAAGGGAAGGAGTTAGGAAGTTGAGGAGCTAAACAGAAGATTTCAAAAGGCAACTCAGAGAGACAAAGCAAAGTATTATAATGAAATGTGTAAAGAGCTGAATTCAGAAAACCAAAAGAACCACATTTTTTGTTAAGAATCACTCGGAATTTCTTAAGCTAAAGGAACTAAAGAACATATTCAAGCCTCGAGTTGCAATATGTAAGAATGCTATGGATAGATTATTGAATGGTTCAGAAAACATCAAAAGAAGATGGAAGGAGTATATAATGTCATTGTACCAAAAATTGGCTCACACAGAAGAATTACTTGAAACAATATATAAATAAAAGGCAATGGTGATAAATGAGGAAATTCAAGCTGCTCTGAAGAAATTGGCAAAAAAACAAGGCCCCAGGAAATGATGGAATATCAATTGGCATTTTTCAACAGACAGATGCTACCCTGGACATGCTCACTAAATAGTACCAACAAATCTGGATAAAAACTACTTGGCCAACTGACTGAAAGAGATCCATCTATGTTGTCATTCAAAAAAAGGTGACCTGACAAAGTGTAAAAATTTTCAAACAGTATCACTGATATCTGCCCTGTTCTCTGACGATGACGTTCCCCTTTGACTGAGCTGGTGTTTATCTCCCAGACAGATGTGTGCACTACAATGTCGTGTACTCGGACGTGGCTGCCCTGAAGTCTCACATCCAAGGCTCTCACTGTGAAGTCTTCTACAAGTGTCCTATTTGTCCAATGGCATTCAAGTCTGCCCCAAGTACAAATTCCCATGCCTACACACAGCATCCTGGGATCAAGATAGGGAACCAAAGTAAGTCTTCTTCCTGCTGACGTAGGGGGCCCAGAGGTCTGTTGGATAACATTTAGGCTAAGAGTATATGAAAAACCTGGTGACGTGCACTAAATCAGCGCTCTTTAAAGCTCATCTCTTTGTTAGGTAAAGACTCACATTCTTTGTAGATATAAGGGCTTATGTGGAAGTGTCACACATATATGTATTTGTCATACATTTTTGTTAGATAAGACAATGCTTGTTCTTTTCCTTTAAATAATTTTAACATGCAATATTCTAGGAGGATTATGAAAAACTATTACCTTTAGATTTGCCTGGAGTTGAAGTCAGAAAATCAAAAGGGCTGAACTCGC
>NW_006399847.1:4731368-4732709 GCF_000299155.1 Elephantulus edwardii
TTTTGCTACAAAATGTCAAGGAATGTCTGAAATATGAATTGAAGCTCAACATCAAGACAAAGGTTCTCACCATTGGATCAATTGGCAGCACCATGACAGATGCAGAAAAGATTGAGATTGTTAAGAATTTCAGCTTGCTCATTTCCACAATCAACACACTTGGCACCAGCAGTCAAGAAATAAAAGACAAATTGCTTTGGGGAAAGCTGCTATCAGGGACCTTTTCAAAAGTGCTAAAGAGCAATGATATTAGTCTAGAGACTAAGGTCAGTCTGATTCAGGCTTTGCATTTGCATCAGTGAGCTGGACAATGACCAAAGATGACAGAAGAATTGATACCTTTGAGTTGCTGAGATGCTGGAGAAAACTATTGAATATTTAGATTGTTAACTTTAGTTTGCTTGGCTCCACAATCAACACTCTTGGTACCAGCAGCCAGGAAATCAAAAGACAAATTATGTTTGGGAAAGTCTTCTATCAGGGACATCTCCAGAGGACCAAAAGCAACAATGTCAGTCTGGAGACAAAGGTGCACCTATACAGGACTTGATCTTGCAAGTACATGCTCTGCATCAAAAAGCTGGACAATGACTACGGATTATAGGAGAATTCATGCCTTTGAGCTGTGGTGCTTAAGAAGACTATTATAATATAGAAGCATATACCATGAACTGTGTATATTAGAATGGTATATTAGAAGCATATACCATGAACTGTCAAGACAATAGACAGAAAGTGTAACAGTGAATGAATGGAAATCCAATATCTCTGTAGACGTTCATTAAAATTAATAATTGGGGGGGGAGAACAGGTTTATCCTGAAGAGGGTGAAACCAGGCTGACTGTTGGAGGCAAGGATTTTGAAATTCTGTCTTGCATACACTGGGCATGTTTCCGGGAGGGATCAGTCCTTGGAGAATTACATCATACTTGAAATAGTGGAGGAACAGCATAGGAGATGAAGACCTTGAATGAGATGGAGTAATGGAAATACGTATCTCAGTGAGAGGGGCTCAGGATAGGGCAGAGTTCAGAGTTGAGGAAACTCGATGGCATATCAAATTCCTTGTCCTTTCTCTCTTCCTCCTAATCTTTTTTCCTTAATTTTTTATTTCTCCTTCTTACCATCTTCTCTTTCTTTTGTTTCCTCCCCTTTAATGTGTAAACTTTGTTTTGTAACAATGGTCAGAAATTTCTTAATCGTCTTGATTTTTTTTCCTCTTCATACTTTCTCTTGGAGCAGACTGTTCTTGTTGCCTCAAATGAACAGAAAAGCTCTTATCAATGAAAACAACAAAGCTTCAGTATCCTTGGCCTTAAGAATCACTCTGGTTGAATTTT
>NW_006399847.1:4735460-4735980 GCF_000299155.1 Elephantulus edwardii
GATTACAAAGGCAGAGAAGGAATAAAAGACCAAGATGAATGTCAGAAGAAACTCTAAATGGTTGGTAGGTCTTCTATTTCCTTCTCTTTGGCTCTGATTATTGGTGCATATATTTGAGTGATGGTGGTATTCACTGGACTTCCTTGTATACATATGGATATTATCCTATCATTCACATTAAGATGAATCTAGAAATTACTTTTTTAACTATGAAAGAAACCTCATTTTTCCTTACCTTTTTCTCTCCAGCATAGATTATATGATCATCTGACTCAAAATGTCCCATGCCAGTCCATCTCATCTCACCAATACCTGGTATGGCAGTATTTATGTGCTCCATTTCCTCATTAACAATATCTAGTTTTCCTATATCCATGGTTCTTGATGGAGCTCTGGTAGCCTACTGGCAAGAAGCAGTGCTGCAATCCCGAAGGTATGCTGTTCTAATTTACCACCAGCTGCTCCATGAGAGAAGGACGGGCAATCTCCTCCCATATAATTAACTGCCTCTTTTTTTTTT
>NW_006399847.1:4737500-4739938 GCF_000299155.1 Elephantulus edwardii
TTCCTCTGTGAAAAGCCTTTCCATGTCTTTTGCCCATTTTGTAATTGGGTTATCAGTCTTTTTCTTGTAGGGGCCCAGGAATATTCTGTAAACGTTCATTATGAGACCCTGGTCAGAGATGGTATGCCAAATGTTTGTTCCCAGTCATTAGATTTTTTTTTAGCCATTCTGTGCTTTCTCTCCTGAAGCTTAATGTATTCTTTTGTCTCTGGAGATAAGGGTCACCAACTTATTCAGTTTGTATATGGGGGGGGTGTCTCAAATCAGCCCTCCCCGATGACAAGGGATTGCAGAGATGACTATGCCTTAGTCTTTTAACTGACATCCTTGCTTTTAGGCACATACTGTATAAGACCGTTTTTGTAGAATGAATATGAGGATCCAAGGTAGGGAGGGGAGATAAAAACAGAGGGGTGAAAAGGTGTGCGGGTGAGGAGTCAGTTTAATCATATGGTCACACAACTTTGAAGATCTGGATCCAGTGTGAAAAAAAAATATTCGAACTTTGTAAATAAATTAGTATAAATTAAAATAACAACACGTGACTATTTCTCAATAGCACTAAACAACAAAACATAACAAAACAAAACAAAAACACAACAACAACAACAAAAACCCTCAAGTGATTTCAGCTAACTTGGAACCAACACATACTCCACCTATTTGGTTTCTGAGTTTGTCAATCTCATGGGAGAAGACTGTCTATCTGGTGGATTCAAATCATCAGAGAACATGCCTTTGGCTTGTCAATTCAATTTACAACAGACTATGGATTGACACAGTGACCACACCAATGGACTCAAGTATGTCAGAGATGATGAGGATGGCACAGGATAAGAAAGGATTCAGACTTGTTGTTCATAGGGTTACTATGAATTATACTCAACAGCACTTGACAAAAACAACATACTACTAAAGTTCCTTACTGAGCATGTTGTTGTTAGGTGCCATTGAGTTGTGTACAGCTCATGGCAAACCTGTGAACAGCAGATCTTAACCCTATCCTATTTTGTGCCATGTCGTTGTTAGGTGCCATTGAGTCTTATGCCATCCTCACAATTTCCAACACACTCAAGCCTATTCAAATTGCAGTCATTGTGTCAATCCACCTGGTTGAAGGTCTTCCTTTCCTTCACAGCCCATCCACTTTTCTAAGCATGATATCACTCTCCAAACAATAACCTCTCCTAGCAACATGCTCAAAGTATGTGAGATGAAGCTTCATCATCTTTTCCTCCAATGAGCACTCTAGTTGTACTTTCTCCAAGGCATAGCTGTTTGTTCATTTGACAATCCACAGGATATCCAGTATTCTTATCCAACAGCATTGTTCAAAGGCATCAACTCTTCTTCTGTCATCCTTTCTCATCGTCCAGCTTTCAGATGATCAGCACGTCATAGTAAGCATGAAATGAAAATGAGAGGAGTACACAGACGCAGTGTAGTTGGTGCTCTTTACAGTCCCTTTCACTCTTCTCTCTTCCTCTGCAGTCACCCCAAAATACTAGAGTTCTCCTTCTTCACTCATATTTTGCTCACCTTGTTTCACTCCAGATCTGTCCACACGGTGTCTCTGTCTCAAGGCAGATCTCACAGGATAGGCTCCTCCTTGAGTATGTTCCTTATTTCTCAAAATTAAGGAACACCATATGAGACTCTTGTTCTATCTAATCTCCTTTTTTTGGCTTTGTCTCCTTTTCTACTCAGTGTTTTGTTGTTTTTTTCCCAATTCTGTTCTTCTCTTTTGGTGCTCAGTGTACCAGGATTGTCATCTGGACATGTTTCATTTGATTTATCTAGTTTCTGCTATAGAGATCGGGTGAATTGTATCACCAAAATGTCACCATCTTGTCTTCACTTCTACAGCTTGTGGATTTTAACTATTCACCAGTTTCTTCTCTTTAAATCTCAGTTTTAGAAGTGCCATTAATGTAAGAACTTAAGTCTTGGTGAATCGAGAAAATAGTATCAAAAGTAATGTAATGTGCATAATTTTAAACCACCATGCATTAATTTTTTTTCAGCTTTGTACTTCATGACTGGGAGCTCTGATGGCTTTATGTTAAGGAGTTGCACTACCAATCCAAAGGCATGCAGTGCAAATTGATCAGCTGCTAAATGAGAGAGGGATGGACAATCTCTACCAAGTGATTTATTTCCTCTGAAAACTTGCTGGAGGTTCAGTAATGAGATACTCCTGACTCTACAGTCGACAACACCAAGAACACGTCATTATTTCAAAAGCTGATAAGTTTTGTTTTTAAATCTATTGATCACATGTACATTAAAACAACTTCGAGTCAATGTATACTTTTCCTTTTTTTAATTTAGCATAAAGGTGCTAGTTAGATTAATTTATGATATAGGAAACACATATGTGTTTCCTACTGCCAAAGGGGCCCTTTAGAGTAGTGAGAGAAGATCTTCACCCTGAAACC
>NW_006399847.1:4740666-4741859 GCF_000299155.1 Elephantulus edwardii
TTAGGGGGAAGAACAGGAAAAAAATAAAAAGAAAATGAACATTGCATTGGAACAGGTGAGAGGAAGAACTATCTGAAAGAAGTGCACGATTAATATATATGTATGGCAATAATCTCGAACAAGAGGTGCATTGTAAAGTGGATTCAGGAAGGGGAAGGGAGGAGGAGGGCAGAAAATGTGCACCTATGAATGAATGAAAACCTAACCTTCCTTAAACTTTTGTTAAAATCACAATTAAAAAATATGGCTTTCCCAATTATAACCTTTTTTCACCTTTGTTACTTTTAAGAATATATTTAAAACTTCTTATATTTTTAATAAACCATCAGAAAATTCACCGAAAACTTGTATCCCTGAACTCCACAGTTCTGTGTTCAATTTAGAGATCAATCTTCAGATCAAGGACAATAGAGTTTCTCTTGTTTCTGCCTTGTCTTGTATTAGGTAACATGTATCTGGCTTCTTTTTTTAATATTTTATCTTTGGCTTAGTCATTTTTCTTTCTTTTCCCTTCTGCAATAATTTCCTAATGACTTTTATTTAACACCCTTTCTTGTTTGGTATCATCTTTCTTTTTTAATCTATTAAGCCCACTGCAACCACTGTTCTCCCATTTTTCTTTTTTATGTGTCTTCTTTCATGATGTGTACTTTATCAAGTCAGAATTCATTGCTTTGCTGCTTGATTACTATTATTTAGGTTACTAATCCAGCCATAGATCTTTTTCTGTTTTGATCAATTCTCTATTAAAACATACCTGCCACTAAAATTATTCATTTGAGTCACATTGACTTTTCTTCTTGCTTTATATAATTTAAAAAATATTTTTGATACTTTTAAGAAAGTGCATTTTTCATCATCTCTCATATGATAATTAATCACACAGAAATTTTCTGATCTTTATTATCTTGCCACCAAGTTTCTTCTGTGAAAATAATTCCTCCATTAGGAAGCATAATCAACTTTTTTTTCCTCAAACTTTATTAGTTATTGTACATAAATGCTAACTGATTTATTGGCTCGTTTATTGTTTTAAAGGTTTTTAGACTGTACGTTTAAGTAACAATATTTTGGAGTCTCCATTTATTAATGTGGAGCCAAAATATGACTTTGATTTCATACCACCTGAATTTCAGAATCATCTCAGGAACAGGTTTGAGACCTTGAACACTAATGAGGGAAGACCAGATGAG
>NW_006399847.1:4743812-4744663 GCF_000299155.1 Elephantulus edwardii
GTTATTGTTGTGAAGTGTGTCAGAATCAACCTTCTCTTATAATGAACAGAACAAAATCCTGCCCAATTCTGTTCCATCCCCATAATCTTTGCTATGCTAAGGCTCATGTTGCAGTCACTGTGTCAATCAATCTCATCAAGTGTCATCTTCTCTTTTTCTGATCCACTGTTTTTTGGTTTGTTTGGTTTTTTTGTGGTTGTTGTTTTTGTTTTTTTGGTTTGGTTTTGTGGGCTTGTTTTGTTTTGTTTATTAACTTAATGAAAGTTTACAGAGACTTTGGTTTTCCATTCATTCATTGTTGCATTTTTCTTCCTGCCCACCTCTCCCGACCCCCAATTTGCTCATCTCTTTGAAAAGTAAAAGACAAATTCTTTCATTGTTATACAATCCCTCCCCCAAGTAAGTCCACTCGACTATGCAGCCTTCATTCTGGACTCTTATCATGAAAATAATACCTAATCATATATCTCTTTCAAACAGTTCTATCCCTCATCTGTTTCATTGCAGTATACATTATTTATCCCCACTTTTGCAATCTCCCCTCAACCCCGATGTCAGTCCTGGTTTACAACAGTGGCACTATGCAATATTTGTCCTTTTGTGATTGAGACATTTCACTCAGCATAATGTCCTCCAGGGTCACCCATTTTGCATAATAGTTCATGAGTTTCTTGTTTTTTAATGCAGCATAGAATCCCATTGTGTGACTATACCAGAGCTCCTCTGTCTATTCGTTTGTTGATGGGCACTTGGGTTGTTCCCAGGTCTTTGCTGTTGCGAACAAAGATGCATGTTTATACATGAGTGTGCATGTATCTGCTTGGGTGGCAGTTATGGTTTCTTTAGGGCAT
>NW_006399847.1:4746493-4747037 GCF_000299155.1 Elephantulus edwardii
TGCTGTGTTTCTTTTTCTGTTGTTTCTGGTTACTATGGTCCATCCACTTTCCTTTGGCATCTTTCTGTGAAGCATTGTACTTAAAATTTCTTGTAGTTTTAGTCTCATATTTACATATTCATGAAGTTCCCTCTTGTCTGCAAAGGATCTAATTTCTCCTTCATATTTGATGGAGAGCTTTGCTAGCTATAGGATCCTTGGCTGACAATTGTTTTCTTTCAACTTTCTGTATATGCCATCCCATTGTCTTCTAGCTTGCATGGTTTATCCTGGAACATTAAAACTTAATCTAATTGTTTCCCCTTTCTAGTTGAGTCTTTGTTTTTCTCGTGCTGCTTTTATTATTCTATCCTTATCTTTTAATTTGGAGAATTTGACTATGATATGTCTTGATGTTTTTCTTTTTTTGTCTAGTGTGTTCGGTGTTTCCTGTGCTCCTTGAGTGTGGATTTCCCCATTCTTCAGAAATACCTGGGAAGTTTTCTTCTAGTTCTTCTTCCACAATTTTGTTACTTCCCTGTCACTCTCATATTCTGGAATTCCA
>NW_006399847.1:4762412-4766759 GCF_000299155.1 Elephantulus edwardii
GTCCAACTCTCTGATGCAAATGATTGCAAAGACCATTGCCTGTATCAGACACACCTTAGTCTCCAGTACTCCAGTACACCACTGCTCTTCAGTACCCTGGAGAGGTCCCTAACAGCAGACTCTGCAATCACAATATGCCTTTTAATTTCCTGCCTGCTGTTGCCAAGAATGTTGATTGTGGAGCCAAGAAAACTAAAGCTGTGAACAATCTCAATCTCTTTACCATCCATCTTGATGTTGCCAATTGGTCCAGTTGTGAGAATCTTTGTTGAGTTATCTGGGAAATTTCATGATATATACAAAGAATTAAGCATTCTGATCCTAATCAAAAGGTTTGTTGAAGTACAGACAACAAATCACCCCAAAATAAAGGCCTGGCCCTCCACTTCTGAAAGTTGACAGTCATTCACAATCTTATGGGGTACGGTTCTGCATAAAGTCTCCATAAGTCTGAATCAAGTCAGTGGCTTTATTTTCCTCACTCTTCCTGATGTTTACACTTTCCTTCATCTAGCTCTCTGTGACTCTTGGATGGAACCTCATGTGCAAGGACACATGGAAGATGCCCCTACCATTGTCTGTTCAGCCATAGCACTGTTTTAGGGAATTCTCAAGACCTAATTTCCTCTGTATGCTGAGTAGACCATCTAAGAAGCTATACTATATAAAGAACTTGGCAGCAGACTGGAAGGAAGTCTCATAAACAATCTGATATTCAGATGACACTACTTTCCTTGATGAAAATGAAGGGAACTTGGAACATTTACTGATGAATATCAAACCAAAATCCCACACAACTGGAACAATAAACAACAATATGATAAAAAAAAAAAGCTTGAAGTTGTCAAAGATTTCATTTTTCTTGGCTCCAGTCAGCAACTGTGGAAGATGCAGTTAAAAATGTCCAGTTACAACTGAATGAATTGAGAAATTGTGGTTCACACAATGTAATGCTATGCAACACTCAGAAGCAATGATTATGAACAATACTACATAACTTGAGAGAGACTGGAGAACATTATGCTGATTGAACTAACTTAGTCTCATAAGACCTGCATAAGACCTTTATTGTAAAAAGAAAAGGATAACTAGTAAAACATGTATGAGGATCCAAGGAAAAAGGTTCAGGTGTAACGGATGAGGATGGGTAGGGATTAAACCACAAGGTTGCACAATTTGGTGTGTAGGGAGAGGGATTCAAAGAAATGGGAATGACCTGGCAGGGACCTGAAAAGGCAGGGTAAGGATGAACAAGGTCCATCGGTGATCAATTTTATAAAACGTACTGCATAGAAATGATTGTATGGAACACAATGTAAGTGAAGACTAGTGTGAAACACAATCCATGTGAAATTTATGAACAAACCAATATAAAATAAAAACCAAACAAACTGAAACCTAAAAAAAAGATGTAGTAACATATTGCACTGGCCAATCTACTGCACAATATCCTCCTTAACATGTTAAAAGAGAAAACTGTTACTTTGTTGCCTAAAATGTATCTGGTCAATATGCTATTTTCAATTGCTTCCTATGCAAAGCTTGAGGAAGAATTGATGTCTTTAAATTACCCTGTTCACAAAGAATTTTGAATATAATATGGACTGCCAGAAGAACAAACAAAACTGTTTACAGGAAATAAAGTCCAAAGACTTTCAAAACTAGGATGGTCAGCCTTCCTCTTATATACTTTGGACATATCATGTGGTTAAAATAGAGTGTCAGGGAAAAAGAAAATGACTCTTAATGAGTTGTATTGATACAATTGCTGAAGCATTGGGTGCAAACAGAACAATTGTTACTATGGAACAAACCTAGAGTCTCATTCTGTTGGCTAACTATGGGTGGGAATTAACACAGCGCCTTAACAGTAACAATTTCTTGTGTTTTGTATATTGTCCATATATAGAAAACACTTTAAAACTTTAAAGGGAATTATAACCAAAGTTATTCTTCTGCTCAAAATAACATACTTCTCTTAATTTCTCTATTAGAGAAAAGATAAAGAGGATCCTGCAGGGCTGATAGGAGAAACTCAAAGAGAGAGTGGGAGAGGGCGGGAGCTTGAAGCAGCTAAAATAAAAGCTATAATGTGTTTGGATCTACTTATTTGGTGCTAACCTTACCTGTCACCATCTTCAAATTGGACATACCAATTGGGTAACGTAATGACTAGTTGCCAGCCCATTCCAAACACAGATTCTGTGGAAGGCTTTCTTTTGCCCCTCAGCATGTACGCAAGTTTTCTTAATGAGACTCTCAGCCTTGTGGTACACCTTTCTCACCAGATGGCCCTGATATAGACCACTGCCTACACCCAGCAGGCAGGGACTTTGATAGCTGAGACTGTTACAAGAGGCTAATTAGCACACCAGCTCAGGGGCTGCAGTGACTCTGCAGGGTTTGCTTCAGAAGCTTTTACACAACAACGTTACAGGCCATTCTCTTTTTAACCCTGAGAAGTGAAAGCAAAAAAAGGAATGAAAATTGGAGTTTACAGATTCATCTGGATTGGCTGGTCCGAGTGCAGTGGAGCCCGCAACTAATTGATCACAGCCAGTTACAGATTCATCTGGATCAAATGTGGCACAGACCACACAGCCTGGTTAATTTTCCAATCTTTATTAGAAAATAGAAGCCACCAGAACTGAAAAGACAGTTCTAAATGGATGAAAGTGTTAAAGGACATTATCTGCTGTGAAATTTCTCAGTCAGAAAGCCTTCCCCTAAAAATGGCCAAAGCACTCAACCCTGCCCTTTTTCTAGTTCTGTGTCTTTTCTGGGGAATTACAATGAAGTCTTTCTTGAGACAGCTCAAGATGAAACGCTTAAAAAGGGTCGACACTAGTTTGCCTTTAAACACTTGGAATCTAAGCACTCAATGGAGCAAGGTGTCATTTCTGGGCCCTTGAAGACAATGTGACATTGTAGAAAATATGATTTGAGGCAAATCCTAGATTTGCTACTTCTAAGTCTATGTCTTCAATACGTCTTCTGTCCATCTGAACTTGAGTTTCTTTGTGTACAAATGGGCACAATGATGCAATACCTTTACTCAAAATGCTACAGAATAGAAAGTGAGAAAGTTAATTGTATTAGCTACCTGCTACACCATGTGAAGTTTGCCTTTATAATAAAGATTTCTAGTATGAATATTTTTTTTCTAGCTATGAAATCACATGTAATTATGCAACTGCTAAGCCAGAAGTTGGCAGTTTCATACCAGGTGGAGAAAGAACCATAGAGATTACAGCACTCTTTAGGGTGGGTCTACCTGGTCATAGAGCTCTGCTGTGAATGGAAATGGATTCAATGCCAAGTAACACCAACACCATAAAAAAGTTTCAGAAAATACAAGGAAATAGAAAACAAAGTGTGGAAATGGTTTCTACTTTCAAAAAGATAATTACTCATAACATCTTCATATTTTTATTTCTAGACTTTGTGTATGTGTATTAATCAATTTCTCAAACATAGCATCCTGTTATAACAACTGTGCATAAAATGCACATTTCATTTAATACAATGTGAAAAATTTAAGTTCTTATCTTTACTACGTAGAAAGGAAAGTCACCCATATGTAAATTTAAAGGCAGCCCAAATACAGCCAGCATATGGCATTTCTCTATCATGTCAAAGTGAATTATTCATAAGCATTTGTCAGAAATATTCAAGGTTACTGAATTACTCTGCAACAAAGGGCAGAGACTGTGGGACAGAGATTGGCACACATTCAATGTAACCTGTATCCTTTTCCTCTTCAGCACATGAGAAAGCTGTATTTGCCAGATCTTCTGCATTTGTGTGTCAGGAAATTTGAAGGATGGCTTTTGGCCAACTGACTGTAAGGGATCCATATTTGTTCCCATTCCCAAGAGAGGTGATTCAACAGAATATGGAAACTATTGAACATAATCATTATTGCTATATGCAAGCAAAATACTGCTCAAGATCATTAAAAACAGCTAAAAGTGCCTACCTAGGAAACATCTAGAAGTTCAAGCAGGATTCATAAGAGTCCATGGCACCAGGCATCCTTTCTGATGTCAGATGAATCTTGACTAAAATTTAAAAATACAGAATGTCTATCTGTGCTTATTTACAATGCAATGACATTTGCCTGACTGTATAGATCATAACATTGAGAAGAATCAGAATCTCAGAACATTAGTGCCCATGTGAAACCTAGACCAAGAGGCTGTTTGTGAACACAGCAAGGGAGTAAGTACATAGTTTAAAATCAAGAAGGGAATGCGATTGTATCCTCTTTCTCAACCTATTCAATATGAATGCACAGCAAATTATACAAGAAGCTGGACTCTCAACAATAATAGCTGAGTTCAAAAG
>NW_006399847.1:4766859-4773491 GCF_000299155.1 Elephantulus edwardii
TGCACACTCCAACGCTCATGTGAGTGGGGAGGGAGGAAGCACACACTGATACACGTGGGGAGGGCCTCAGGAGAACCTAAATAATGAAGGAGGAAGTCTGTTGTTCCCTTTCTGGAATAGCTTCCCCACTCTTTGGAGATGCTCAGGATCTCCCTGTTGTTTGAGTTAGTGGGCGCTACGTATTCAGGCCAGAAACCAGTTTGATTCCCCACGTAACTTAATCCTCAATGGTACATGAGTATTTTAGGGGAGGTTGATAAATCTTATAGATGTGGCAAATATGATTGTCTTCCTGGCCCAAGGGCCTAAATGGGTATGGGGTGTCTGGGTCACAAGCCCCGGCCTGGAGCTGCCTCTGCTGTCTTTGCAGATCTCCCAGCAAAGTCCAAGTTTACAAAGATGGCATTTCCCCACAGACCTCTGGGAACTGTAGTCGGTACCTGCAGTGGTAGCAGACAGGAAGGCTGCAGTGTTAGCAGACAGGAAGGCTGCAGTGGTAGCAGACAGGAAGGCTGGGTCACAGATCTTCCAGCAAAGTCTAAGTTTACCTTTTTTGAGTTCTTGTACCTCTTTATATATACTATCAATTCTTTCTTCCCTCCCCCCCTTTTCTTCCTTAGCTATTCAAGTTTCTCCTCATCAATAAATATATTTCTTCTGGATCACTGTCTCTGAGGTATTAGCTATCTTAATGGCTTCTATTGATTCCACCATCATTTGCATTTTCTTCTGTAGCTGTTCAAATAACTCTACATCAACATATTTCTTCTGGTGTTCTCTACTTGGTGTATATATATATATATTCATTATATATGCTTTTTTTAAAGGAGAGGGATTATTTTATTTTCTCATGATGACTGAGGAAGACTGCTGCTTTCTTGACATCATGTGAGTCATTTCTTAGTAGACATTAGGTTTCTGTAACTAGATAATATCACAGGATATCGTAATGATTTGTTATGGACCTGTATATTGTTGTTTTCCTCTTATCTTTCTGAGTGGGATAATTGTTGCCCTCCAGAAACCATAACTCCACTTGACTTTAAGAAATCACGCTGATTAAGGTAGTGAATAGTGTTCAAGGCCAAAGTACCTCTTTACTCTGAGACAATACAGTGGCAGGTCCTTAACTTCATTCTTGTGCTAATCTCACCCATGTTATCTTTACAGGATTTTGCATATTGTAAATGTTCCTTATATTTTTTTGCCTGAGGGTCCACAGGAGCTGGTGGGTGAGGGAGCATATCAGGCTGTCACCTATGAAGGGAAATGGGCCAAGATAGCAGACAAGAGACAGAGGGAAGGTGATGAATTTTGCTCTATCCAAGGGAGGTGAGCTGGTCTCTCTGTAAAGCCCCACCTCTTTTCAGGAGCTGGCAGGTGGGGGAGCATATCATGCTCTCATCTGTAAAGGGAAATGGGACAGAATGGTGGCTATTTGGTACTTGTTGGCTCATATATGGCACCTTTCCCCTTTGTAGGTCATGTCTCTTCTCACGTTAATAAAATACTATGCAGAAGAGACTAGAAAAGTTACATTTACTATTACAGAGAATAAGGATTTCAAACCTTTATTTGTTTGGGAGAATGGATCAGAATGCACATGGAAGACATAGTTCTATCCAAAAAATTGAACAGTGAGTTTGTGTTTACTAAGGAAAGTTGAGATGAAGCAAAAAGAAGACATAAATCTCTCTCTAATTGATAGCAGAAACTTCTGGTGGCCTATTAGAAAGAATCTGTGTTGCAATCCTGAAGACAATAGGTTTTAATCCACCAAGTACTATCCAGAAAAAGGATGTGCAATCTCCCATGTGACTTACTGCCTCTGTAAACCTGATGGAGGGTCATCTATGGGTTGGTTCTGACTTGATGGTACTCAACAACAACACTAGTGTTTTAGGAAAATCATAATACTTACATACAGTAAATTAACCCTGAACAAAAGAAATGAAAGAATGAGTATTATGAGGAAACAAACTAGTGAATGCAAAGCAGTTGAAGTTCTCACCCTGAAAAACTTTTCTGAAGTGTTAAAGATGTTCTCAATTAATACGAAAATAGTTACATTCACAGTTACAGTCAAGTAGTAAACTATTTTTGAGGAAACAAACAAAAGAAATGACACTGAGAAAACAAAGACATTTGCAAGGTGAAGATGTAAAGAAGCAGTGTGTCAATGACAGATAAATGCTAATGAATTTTCTGAACCCCAAAATAGAAAAAACTGAGGTTTCACATAAAAATTGATGAGGTCGTCTAGAGGTGAAAAAAATAAAGCCTCAGAAACCTCAAGGGATCATTAGAAAAACTTCCTATTTGAAAAACAAAGTAAAGTGAGGATTAACTGCGATTAACTGTGTTGATAAGCTTCCTACATAATGTCTAAAGTTTAAAAACTTTTAATTTAAATTCACAACTCTTATTCAATTCCCTCTGACTTCTGAAGCTTCCTGGTTTCCTTTGTCCTCAAATTCTAAAGATCTCCATAATCCTTTCTCTTCAAAATACCAGGATGACACAGAGAATTCCTAAAAGTTCCTCTGAACCCCTCCCAATAAAGGACCTTGGTCTTTCTAGGCTGCATAATTAGCAAGTGGATATTGACATGGTGAATGCCACAATAAGCTGTAGTGTGTCAGGAAATTGTGAGAATGGCACAGGATGGAACAAGGGTTCAGATCTTTTGTTCTTAAGGTTGCTGTGAGTTGTACTGTACTCAATGGCACCTAACAACAACAGAAAGTGAATGATTGCCCCTGAACTCAAAGCATCAACTCAATTTCATTGAATTGGCTCTGACTCATAGCTGACCCTTCATAAGTTTTCTGAGGCTGCAGGTTACATAGGAGGAGACTGTTCATCTTTCTTCTGCAGAATCACTGGTAAATTCGACCCAGAGACACAAGACCTTTGCATTGACAGTTCACTGTGCTATAGACTTTCACCGGGCTTGTAAATGGTAATTACATAGTTTGCTGTGAGATGGCAGGTCTCCATAATGACTGGGAAGTCAAGCTATTTTGCATAAGAAAAGATAAATATTTATTGGATAATGAGATAAGTATAGATTTATTGGAAAATAAGAAATTTCTGTAAGGGAACTCCCAAGGTCTGGGAGGGATGTAAGTATGACTTTCTGAGCAACAAAAGCTCTGAGAGGTCTTCTAGGACTGTTTCTCTCAGAGAGGAATGTTTTCAGGAATAAAGGAACTGTTGTCAAGGGGATGATTTCCAACAGAGGTCCAGGGGCCTCTGCGAGTAAGGACTAGAAAGTTTTGAATCAGAAATGCAAGAAAGTCTGTTGTTTTGCTACATTCTTTGAGAGTCTGTTTTTACTGTCATATAGCCACATTCCTTGAGGGTTGGTTTCTATTGTTATATTGCCACAGCCTTTTCAAAACCAGTTCTGATTGATAACCTTTGTCAGGGTGTCCTTTGCCATTCCCTGTCAGTGTGATGCTTGTGCAGCTTTAGTTAGATGGTTTCAGCTCTTCTTTGTGCTTGTATATATCAAGATGGAATTGGGTGCATGGGAGTCTTGGAGGTAATAAGACTCATAATGAGATATCAGTGCATGTATAGGTCACTCTGTCCTCTGATTTGACTCCCTCTCCCTTCTTTAAATCACCATTTCAGGTCATTGCTCAGTCAGGGAATCCTTGCTGCACTTGCTTCTGACCCAGTTTCATCCACTCATTTGGCTTCTGAAAAATACCACAGTTCTAATGTTGCCTTTAGATGTTTCTCATGACTTTGTGTTTTAACAAATGCT
Organism: Elephantulus edwardii; assembly: GCF_000299155.1. Taxonomy (NCBI): domain Eukaryota; kingdom Metazoa; phylum Chordata; class Mammalia; order Macroscelidea; family Macroscelididae; genus Elephantulus; species Elephantulus edwardii. The sequence goes on from NW_006399847.1 coordinate 4,770,635, forward strand.
TTGCTAGGTATGTGTCAAAGTCAGAATGCTAGAATCTGTGGATGTGTGTAAGCAGATTTGTTTTCTTTTTTCCTTTCTTATTTTCTTGGTTTCCTGGATCATGTAAACAATTTCTTTTGACCTCCTTTTTATCTTCCTGGATTCTTAGATCAGGACTAATGCAGTATGAACTGCAGCAAAAGAATAACTCACCAATGTTGATATTTTATACAGGGTAAATAAAGGCTAATAGAAAATAGAACATTCATTTGCTACATATGCATGGAAACACAAAAAGGAAAAGAGAAGAATGGTTTCATTCAAAGTATGATGTTAACAAAGAATATTATAGGCTGTGAAAAGAACTAACAAGTAAGTTTTAAAAGAAATACAACCTGAATGCTTCTGAAAACTGTGCCTGATAAGACTTGCACTTACTTTGGACACATCATCAAGAAATTTCAACCACTGGAAAATGTCATGTTTGATAAAGTATAGGGTCAGTGAGAATAATGTATTCCCTCAACAGAATAGTTTGACACAATATTCACAATAGTGGACACAAAACACCAACAGTAGTGAAGATGGTACAGGACCAAATTGCATTTTATTCTTCTATACATAAAGTCCCCTTGAATTTGAGCAAAGCTGAGGAGAAATAACAGACTTTCTAGGAAGACTCCAATAGCTCACCATGATGATATTGTTATTAGGTGTTGTTGAATCAGCTCTGACTCTTAGTGATCCTATGCACAACAGAATCAAGCCCTATCAGATCCTGCACCGTCATCACAATGTTTGCTGTGTTAAAGTTCATTAGTGTTAAAGCCACTCTTCTAATCCGTCTCATGAAGATCTTCTTCTCCATCTCTGACTCTACCATTCCCACATGGGAATAGGAGACCAGCCCTTCATGATAACATAGCCAAAGCATGTGTAGCAAAATCTCATCATCTTTGCTTCCAAGGAGAACACTGGCTGCATTTTCTGAAAGTGGATTTATTTGTTCTTTTGACAGTTCATGGCATGTTCAGCACTCTTCACCAACACCACAATTCAAAGGCATTTATTCTGTCATACTCATTTGTTGTCCAACTTTTAAATGCAAAAGAAGCAATTGAAAATATCATTACTTGAGTCAGGTATACCTTAGTCTTTTTTTTTTAAATTTTTTTTTTTATACCTTAGTCTTAAAGCTGACATTCTTGATATTTGACACTTTACAGAGGTCCTTAACAGCAGAATTTCCCAATACATCTTCTCATGTCTTAACTGCTAAAGGTATTGATTATGGATTCAAGTGAAATTATATTCTTGACCACTTCAATATTTTTCCTATTTATCATTATATTAAATATGATCAAGAACCAATGGTACTAAAGGAAGTAGTTTAAACTGTGCTGATGGCATTGGCAAAAATAAGGCTCCAGGAACTTACAGAATACCATCTGAGTTATTCTAAGAAACATATGCAGTTCTCAATGTTCTCACTGGTCTATGCCAAGAAAATTGGAAAAGGGCTACATGACCAATGAACTGGAAGAGATCTATATTTGTGCTCATTTAAACAAAAAAAGAAAGGAAAAAAAAATAATCCAATAGAGTGCAGTAATTACTGAACAAGATCATTTCTATCAGGAGCAAGTAAAATATTCTTGAAGATTATGGCTGGAGTGTACATTTATAAGAAACTGCCAAAAATTTAAGCTCAGTCCAGAAGAGGTCACCGTAGTGAAATATAGATACTACATTTGTTTTATTAAATGTGCAAATGTATCTGACTATGTGGATCATAATAAATTTTAGCTGTCATTGAGAAGAATGGGAATTCCAAAACACTTAATGATTCTCATATGAAACAAATACATGGAACAAGAAGTGAACAAGATGACATTGCACAGTTTAAAACAAAAAAGATGTGCATCCTGTGAATATGCAACACACTTCATTATGCAGATGATATAACCTTGCTTTTTCAAAAGTGAAGAGGTCTTGAAGAGCTCACTGACAAAAATTTCCAGATGGATTACACTTCAAGATAAAGAAAATAAAAATCTTCACAGCTATACAAAGCTTCCTATGATGATAAGAACATTTAAATATTTTCTCTGATCTTCTAAGTAGATTGCTCGCATATTTTATATAAAGTATAATCCCTTCCTAAATGACAGTTAGATTAACAAATGGGGGCATGCAATATTTTCCTGGTAAAAATTTCAAGAGTATGAAATTTCTATCCATTTTAATATTACTGAATATTCTCTGTGTTAAAAACCTTTCTTTAGTGCATATAGATAAAATTTAGGTCTAACAAAATTCAATTTATGCAGTATTGCTATGCAACATCTATAGTATCAATTAATGAAATGAGTTCTAACCCGAAGACATCAGAGCTGCACAGCTCTTCTGTTATGATTTCACAATCTCCAGGTCTTGGAGTTCCTGTCCAAACTACTTCTTCATGCCCTCAGTGCCTTTCCTGGAGGAGTTTTGAGGGTGGCCATGGGGAAACTCCAGGAGATAAATGTCTGAGGACTACTCTTATGTATCATCTCTGCATCATTTCTCTGGAACACTACTCTCTGGGTCTCATAAGAATCTCATACAGGTGTATGAAGTGCCCTCTTTGGCCAATACTCCTGTGACAGTTTCTATTCATTTGGAGGTGCCCCCAAATCTCAAATACTAACCAAACTAATAACAGACAAAATTATATTAATAAATTAATTATTTTCTTGGTGCATCTTCAGCCTTGAAAGGATTTTATTTCTTTACTGTTCCCATATATTCAAGATCCTTCCCACTTCCTTCCAACTTGAAACTTTGAAACTCAGGTCTCCTCTTTTTGATCCTGTTACCAGTTGTTGTTATGTGCCAT
>NW_006399847.1:4780206-4786538 GCF_000299155.1 Elephantulus edwardii
TTTTTTTTTCTTTTCAAAGAGAAAAGCTAATGGGGGAGGGCTGGGAATGGAGAAAAATGAGCAACAATGAATGAATGGGGAAAAATTAAATGAGAAGAATATGCTGTAAAAATGTGTTGTATCAAAAAAAAGTTGGAAATAGAAATACCATTTTACTCAGCAATTCTACTACTGCGAGCATACCCTTAAAGAAACCAGAGCCACATTCACTCAAACAAATATACGAAATGGAAGCAACTCAAGTTGCCATCAACAAATTAATGGATGGAAAAACATTCACGCAATGCAATACTATGCAGTATTGGAAAACAATGAAATAGTAAAACATTACACAATGTGGAGGAGTCTTGAGGGCATTACATTAAGTTTAACATCTCAGTCACAAAAGGACAAATACTACATTACACTGTTGTTATAAAATAGCACAGAATGTTGGGGGAGGGGTGTATGTGTATTTGGGAATGGAATGGGAAAAGAGAAGTTGGATAATAACACTGCATTAGAACAGATAAGGGGGAAACTGATCCCAAAGGAATATATGATTTTGGATTATATTTTACAACAATCTGAAACAAAGGACATATTGTAGGGTAGTCTAGGGGTGGGAGAGGGAAGAGATAGTGATATAATGTGCAACAGAGAATAAATGAAATAATAAAAACCCAACAAAACTAATAACAACAACAAAAAAAAAAAAAACAAAACAAAAACACCACAAAACTTGACTCTGTGAATGAAATGTGGCATCAAGATCAGAAGTTCCTCACAAGTTAGGTAGTAATTTACAAAAATAATTTGGTCCTGTGTGCTGAGTAGTATTCCATCTTGTGAATGTACCATAATTTCTCAATCCATTTGATTGTGTTTGGACATTTGAGCTGTTTCTCTGTTCTTGCAATGATAAATAATGCTGCTATGAACATTAGTGTACAAATCTCCATTGGATCCACAATCAACACTCTTGTTACCAGCAGTCAGAAAAATCAGGAGACATATTGTATTGTGAAAGTCTGCAGTTAGGGACCTCTCCAAATCGTTGAGGAGTGACACAGTTACTAAGCATCAGAGAGCTGGACAATCACTAAGGATGACAGAAGAAGAACTGATACCTATCAGCCGTCGTGTTGGAGAAGAGTACTGAGTATCCTATGGACTGCCAAAGAACAAGCAAATATGTCTTGGAGAAGGTGCAGCCAAAAAGTTCCTTGGAGGCAAAGATAATAAGGCTTCATTTCACATACTTCAGGTATATTACTACAAGAGGTTATTCCTTGGAGAGAGATATCATGGGTGAAAAGGGCAACCAAAGAGAGGAAGACCCTCAACCAGATGAACTAACCTAGTGACTACTGCAATGGGCTCTAGTGTTTCAGGAAGTCTGAAGATGGCAAAATATAGATCACTATGGGTTGTACTTAACTCAGCAGCACCAAACAACAAACCCCCTTTGCATTTATATGGTGTCCATGGGATGGGGGACTAGCCATAGACCATGAGTAGTACAGATTGCTTAAGAATGAGGTATACTTTACCATCTAATTTGTTGTTGTTATGTACCGTTGAGTCAGAATTAGCTCATAACTAACTCACTAGCACACTTTCAGAGCATGTAATTCACACAGGAGGACATTGCTTATCCTTCTCCTGGAGGAGGTTTTTTAGAGGCACAAAATCTCCCATGGTGTAGCTTGTAGATTTGAACTAGATGTCTTTGGACTCATAGGGCAACTTCTTACCACTAAGCCCCCAGAGCTGTCTCTAATTTGAGGAGTCATCAGACAAAAACACATTTTATTAAATATGAAAAAGTAAGGATACATGATGTTAAGCATCCTTCTTGAGGCTAACCCTAGACACGGCCATCTGAAGAGCAGACTTGACCCAAGGCCCTCTCAAGTTCTCCACGTTTCATCTCATCAAAGCCCAGCCTCCAAGAAATTCAAGATCTCTGGACAAATGATTGTAAGCAAACTCTTTACATTTTTAATCCAAGACTTCCTTTCAACTCAATTACTTATCTCATTGTGAGTGTCTAACATCTCTATCATTTTCCTGAAAATAAATATGCATGAAGTTTGGATTTCAAAATTAAGCTCTGGGATTTCAAAGTTGATTTTTAAATGAAGTATGATAGCAAATTCAGATGTTAAATGAAAACTTACATGTATTTGTAATTGAATCACTTAGCATGTCATACACAGGAGAAAACTCTTTCTGCAGATATTCCTTTTGCTCTAATTATCACAAGTTTCTGACCATAAATTCTGATAGAGCTAAAAATCTAATTTCAAGTTCATTATTTCATACAATTAAATATAAATCTTTACATATTTAAAGAAAAACTAATACTTTAAGATTTCTATTAATAGACCCTAAGTAGAGGTAAATGATCTTCCTTATAGAATATAGAAACATAGCAATGTCCATATGTTCACACCAATAGACATTTAACCCTCAAGGTGTTAGCTACTTCTAGTAGAGATGAAGATTTACAATTGCAATAAAAATACTTCATATTTAAATGTCAGTTACTAACTTCTAGTTATTTCATGCTTGCAGTTTTTTACAGATCAACAAAAACTGATTTGACTCATCAGGTTTGTAGGTGTTAAGGGATAAGTGATTTTGAATAAACCTTTATTGGAAGATCTGCTAGCCTAGTGATAAGAAGCTGCACTGCAATCCCAAAAGCATGTGGTCCAAATCAAACAATGGGTCCATGAGAGAAAGATGGGCAATTAACTGCCTTTGAAAACCCTATAGAGGGTCAGCTATGAGTTGGTTTCAACTAAATGGCAGACAAAAACAACAACAACAATCTTTATTAAAGGAGCTGGTGGCATAATTTGTAGGCAGCTGTGCTGTTAACTCAAAGATGGCACCTTTCTGACAGTTCGAATCCATTAGTGGCTTCTTGGGAGAAAGATGGGAAATTTCCTTCCATGCAACTTACCTGATAAAAGTTAGCGATGAGTCAATTCCAACTTCATTGCAGAGTGGGAGAGAGAGAAACAGACACACAATGAGAATCTTTATTGATCACTCACTGTGTATCAAAGCTGTCTACAGACTTTCCTTGTAGAAACACATGTTATGTGTCGTTGAGTCAGCTGCGACTCATAGTGACCCTATGAACAACAACTCTGAAACCTGTCCTGTCCTGAGCCAATCTCGTTGACTTGTCCCAGTTACTATACCATTCCATCTCATCTAGTATCTTCCTCTCCTGTGCCATCCTTCTACCCTTCTGGGCATGATGTCCTTCTCCAAAGATCAGTTCCTCCTGGTCACATGCCCAAAGTATGTAAGTCAAAGCTTCAAAATCCTAACCTCCAAGGAAAAACTTGGTTTCATCCTCTCCAAGACAGACTATATAGTTTTTATAGTTAGTAAAGGTAGAGGGCATTCATGGTTCACTGGAAGAACTCTTATTCTCTACACAGAAGATATGAATTTTCATCTTGGCCAATGTGATTCACAGATAGTAACCAGCTGCCAGCCAACAAATGTTTGTTTTTTTTTTCCAACAAATGTTTGACAGTTATGATTTTTGAAGGGGTTTCAGAAGAGCTCCCAGACAAGGCAGAATTGAGAAGACCTCTCTGGTGACCAAATATTAGTATTTAACATTGCATTACTCTTATTAGATGTCTTTGAGTTGGTTTCAGGTCATAATGATCCTGTTTGAAACAAGAAAAAACATTGTCATTCCCTAACATCCTCTGTTTGAATTCTTGCTGTAACCAGAGTGTAAATCTACCTCCTTGACCTCATTCAGTGACCCTCCACTTTATCAAACATGATCTTTCTCCAAGGACCACTAATTCCTGATAATATGACCAAAGAATGTGAGACCAAGTCTTCCCGTACTTGATTTTAAGGAGCAGTCTGGTTGAACGTCTTCCTAGACAGATTAGTTTGTTCTTTTGGCAATCAATGTTATATTCAATATTCTTTGCCAATACTGTAAATCAATTCTTCTTTCACACGAATATGAGGCAATTGAGAATATGATAGCTTGTGTCAGGCTCACATTAATCCTCAAAGTAACATCTCTCTTCTTCAAGAAATTTTAACCTATCGTTTGATTTCTTGGCGGTTGCTTTCATAGACATTGACTGTGGCTTAAACAAAATTGACATGTTTATCTACAATTGTTTTCCTGTTTATCCAGAAATTCTTTGGCCTAGTTGTGAGGATTTTTCTTTTGTTTATGTTGAGGTATAACTCATAGAAAAATTCTTGGTCTTTTATCTTCATAAGAAAGTTTTGGGGTTTCCCCCCTTTTCAGCAAGCAAAGTTATGCCATCTTCGTATCACAGTTTGCTACGTTATCCACAATCAGAATTTGTTTGTTTTATTTCATTTTCTTATTTTTAAATAATTTTTCTTTTAATTGTGCTTTTAACAAAAGTTTACAGAAACGTTAGATTTTTGTTCATTCATTGTTTCACATTTTTACCCCCATTTCCCTCCCTTCCCCAAGTTGACATTTTTATGCTAGTTTATTTACAGAATTTTAATACATTGTGTCTGAGAACAGAATCTTTCAATTTCCCTCAACCCTCACCCATATAGTTCAGCTTCTTGGAATATTTGCTCAGCCTACAGGTTGACCCACGCTCCTAGCCAGAGCCAAGCTCTGAGTCAGACCCCAGGTCCTAGGTGGAGCCCAGCTCATAGCCAGACCCAAACTCCCAGGAGTGTGAGACTATGTGTGGAGACCACACAGCCATGTGGAGATTGCCCAGGCATGTGGGCGCCACTCTGCCATGTGGACACCACCCCACTGTGTGAACACAACCCCACAGCCCATGGGCAGGAGAACCAGTATCACAGAATGGAGAGGAAATGGAAGGACACAGGTGGTGGGAAGCTTTCATCAAAGCAGAGTTGACTGGGGCAGGGGATGGGAGATGCAAGAGGGGCAAAGAGAAGGAAATGAGCTGGATGCTGGATGGCAGGTTAAGAGTGGGAACACAACACATGCGCCGAAGTGGTGGGCCTCTGGGACCAATACCTGATCTGTTACCTGGTTGCTCTCATCATCATTTATTTTGGGTAAAATGTGTGTCTGTCAAATATTGCTCTAAAACTGAGCACACAAATTAAGACAGACAATGGAGATGGATTGGCCATACACTTTGGAAATAATAGGTCTTCAAAAACCCTATGAACAACAGAGCACACTTGAATTAGACTAGCAGATACGGCATTGCAGGCTGAGCCTTTATATTGGTAATCATAAAGGTGGAGAAACACTTGCAAACAAACCTTAGTTATTGGAATTGAGGAATGTGAGAAACACGAATGTAGGAAAATTGGACACTGTTAAGGAAAAAAATTGAACACGTAAATATGGACATATTCATGGACAATATGAAATGAATTGGCTTGGGACATTTTTAGTCACACAATCATGTGATCCACTATGCTGGAAATGAAAAGGTGAGGAAAAAAATGGTGTAACATTCATAGCTAAAAAGACCATTTCTAAATCCATCTTGAAATACAATGTTGTGACAGGATCATATCCATATGTATTCAAAGAAGATCTGTTAAAACCACTATCATTTAAATTTTTGCACCAATAACCTGAGCCAAAGAACAGGAAATAGATAACTTCTACCAATTTTGGCAATCAGAAATTGGTCAAATATGCAACCAAGAGAAATTAGTAATAATGGGTAACTGTAATGCAAAAGATGGGAACAAGGCAGAGGGATTAGTAGTCAGGAAACATGGACTTGGTGATAGAAATGAAGCTGGAGATAGAATGACAGAATTCTGTGCAATCAGTGAATTAGTCATTGCAAATACCTTTTATAAGGAATAGAAACACAAATTGCTACTATACATGTGTACCTCACTTGATGCCTTACACAGGAATCAGATTGATTACATCTGTGTGAAAAATTGTTGAAGAAGATCAATAACAGCTGTGAAAACTAGACCAGGTTCTGATTGTGGATCAGATCATCAACAAGTTCAAACTTAACTAAAGAGAAGAAAATCTACAAAAATTAAAGTTTGACCTTGAGTCTATTCCTCCTGATTTAAAAGATTATCTCAAGAATAGATTTGACACCTTAAATACTAATGAGAGAAGGCCAGAGGAGCTATGGGAAGATATCAAGAATATCATCCATGAAGAATGCAAAAGAGGGATCTGGTGGCCTAGTGGCAAGAAGCTGCACTGAAATCACAGAGGAGCATGGTTCAAATCCACCAGATGCTTTGCTGGAGAAGGAGAGACAATCTCCTCCTGTACCAGTCAGATCCTATTTTATGGTACACACACATACACACACACACACACACACACACACACA
>NW_006399847.1:4786933-4790047 GCF_000299155.1 Elephantulus edwardii
TATTATTTTAAAAATATAGGAAGAGTACACAGAGTTACTCTACCAAAAAGAACTGGCTGACACAGAAGAATTTCATGAAACAACATATAATTAAGAGCCTATGGTATAATGAAGGAGGAAGTTCAAGCTGCTCTGCAGGAATTGACAAAATACGCTCCAGGAATTAATGGCATACCAGTTGATATATTTCAACAAATAGGTGCTGTCCTGGATGAACTCACCAAGTTGTGTCAAGAAATCTGGAGAACAACTGCTTGGCCAACTGACTGGAAGAGTACCATGTTTATTCCAATTCCAAAGTAAGGTGACCTGATGGAGTGTGGAAATTATCAAACAATATCATTAATGCCACATGCAAGCAAGATCCTGCTGTAAATTGTCTAAAAATGACTGGAACAACTTATTAACAGAGAACTGCTAAATGTGCATGCTGAGTTTAGAAGAGCTGCAGCACTAGGGACATTATTGTTAATGTTAGATGTATCTTAACTAAAAGCAGAGAGAGCTAGAGATATGTCTATCTGTGTTTCATTGAGTATGCAAAGACATTTGTGGATCACAACAAACTGTGGCTGACTCTGAGAAGAATGGGAATCTCAGAACACTTGATTGTGCATACACAAAACATACTTGGACCAGGAGGCAGACAATAGAATAGAACAAGGCAACAGTTCATGGTTCAAAATGAGAAAAGGTATATGCCAGAGATGTCTCCTAACTCCATACCCTTTCCATCTATATATGGAACAGATCATCCAAAAGGCTGGGCTCTATGAGGATGGATGTGGCATCAGGATTGGAAGAAGAACTCAACAAGAGCTTTTGTTATGTAGACTGCACAACCTTGCTTGCTGAAATTGAGGAGGACCTGAGGCATTTGCTGCAGAAGGTCAAGGACTGCAGCCTTCAATATGGATTGAAGCTCAACATCAAGAAAACAAAAATTCTTACCACTGGGTCAACTGGCAGCATCATAATACATGAAGAAAAGATTGAGCTTATTAACAGCTTCAGTTTGTTTGTCTCCACAATCAAAACTCTTGGTACCAGCAGCCATAAAATCAAAAGATGAATTGCATTGGAGAAATCTGATTTCGGGGACCTCTCCAAAGTACTAAAGAGCAATAATGTTAGTCTAGAGACTAAGGTGCACCCAATCAAGGCCATGATCTTCAAAATTGCCTGCTATGCATCAAAGACCTGGACAAGGACTAAGATGATAGAAAAATCAATGTCCTTGAGTTGTGGTGCTGAAGAAGAGCATTAAATATACCACAGGCTACTAAGAGAACAAACAGGTTCATGTTGGAAAGGGTAAAATTAGGCTGCTCCTTGGGAGCAAGGATTTTGAAGTTTCATCTGACATACTTTGGGAATATTGCCATGAGGGACTAGTTCTTGGAGAGGGGCATCATACTTGGAAGGGTGGAGGGACAGCTCAAGAGAGGAAGACCTAGATAAGGTGGATTGACTCAATGACTAAGGTAATGAGGGGAGATGTGTCGGAGACAGTGAAATTGGTTCAAGATAGAGCAACATTCAGAGCTGTGGTACATAGGATCTCTATAAGTTGCAGGCTACTAGGAAACATATAACAACAACAACTGGTTGACTAAGTACAGTGAAGGGATACAAAGCTGACATACATCTTCCTAATTTTAAACCATTTAGAACTCTTGGTCTATGTGTAGGCTCTGCATGAGCTCAATGAAGTATTATAGAATTCCCATTCTTTTTAATGTTGTGATCAATACAGTTGAATACTTTTCAAAGTCAATTAAATATGTCTTTATAGAGTTCTCCACTTTCACACATCTATCTCACATTAGCAAATTATACCCTGTGTTTCACATTCTCTTCTGAATCTGACTTGAATTCCTGGAATTACCCTGTTGATGTACACTTGCAATTGTTTCCGAATGACCATCAGTAAATTTTTATAGTGTTGTTCCAAAATTGCCAGGTCTATTTGACCACCTATTTTTGGAATGGGCACAAATACATACATACAAATATATATATGTATATGATTAGTGAATGTATTTGGTGTTGCATTCATTTGTTTGAACATCTCACTTGCTATTCTGTTAGTTCCTGGAGCTTTGCTTTTCATTAATTTAATGCAACTTGGACTTAATCTTTCAATATCTTTGGCTTCTTTTGATGCTTCAAGTCTTAAGTTTCTTCTTCAATTCTTTCAGCTTGAGAAATGCTGATTATATTCTTTTCTCATAGTTTTCTAACTGTAGGTCTTTGAACATTTCAGCATAATACTCTGTATTCACGAGTCCTCTTACTATTCAGCTTTTATACTTCATTATTTCTTCTACTTTAACTATTCTGCATTCAAGAGCAAGCTTCAGAGTCTCTTCTAACATCCTTTTCAGCATTTTCTTTCTTTCTTTGTTTGAATTATCCTTTACTTTCTTCTCATATGATGTCTTTGATGTCACTCCATAGATCCTCTGGTCTTTAATCATTAGTATCCAATGCTTCAAATCTATTCTTGGAGTGATTTCTAAATTCCTGTGAGATATACTCAAAGTTGTACATTGGTTCCCATGGACTTTACCCCCCTCAACTTTGTCTTAAACCAACATATGTGTCATTAATGGTCTATTCTACAAATGGCCCTTATCTTTATTCTGAGTGAAAATAATGAACTTTACTGTTTCTTTCCACAAATGTGCTTAATTTGATTCCTGTGTACTCCTTCCAGTAAAGTCCACTTGTACAACTACTGTTCACATTGTTTAAGAAAAGTCTTTGCAATCAATAATTTTGTAGACAAAAAATTTCAATCTTGCAAAATTCTATCATGTGATTTGTGACATTATTTTTATTATCGTGGCTGTATTTTCAAAATACTGGTCCTTTCATTTGCTTTGGACTTTTACATTCCAATCACTGGTAATTATCAATGTATTTGACTGCATGTGTGATCAATTCCATACTGTATACTTTTTTTATATTTGTTGTTATTGGCTTGTGCATAAATCAGGAGCCACCCAGTTTAACCATTTCCAGGACAAATCTGTTTGTTTTCCTAGCAGTCCATGGTATTCTCAATACTCTTCTCCAGCACCACAGCTCAAAGGCATCAATTCTCCTTCT
>NW_006399847.1:4792082-4793043 GCF_000299155.1 Elephantulus edwardii
ACAGAAATGGAGCTCGAGAGAGAATGATAGAATTTTGCACAATCAATGACTTATTCATAGCAAATACATTTTTTAAGAGACATAAACACAGGTTATATACTTGGATTTCACCTGATAGTATGCATAGGAATCAGATTGGTTACATCTGTGGAAAGAACCAATATCAGCTTCTTCAAAATAGATTTTGAAATATTCTCTTAGACAATTAATGACTGTGACACAATTCTTTTTCAATATGCCATTCTGTCTCCATACCTTTTCAATCTATGTTTGTGATAATTAGGAAAGCTGGACTTTAAGAGGATGAATGAGGCATCAGGAATGGAGAAAAACACATCAACAACCTATGTTGTGCGGATGACATAATCTTGATCAAAGAAACTGAGGAGGACCTGAAGTGTTTCCTGAAGAGGTTCAAGGACCGAAGTCTTCAGTATGGATTGAAGTTCAGCATCAAGAAGACAAAGATTCTCACCACTGGGACAATTGGCAGCACCATGATAAATATCTTAGCACCAATAGTCAAGAAATCAAAAGATTAATTGCTCTCAGGAAGGCTGCTCTCAGGGACCTCTCAAAAGTGATGAGATAGATTGACACAATAGGTGGGGTAATTGAGGTCACTGAAACTAGCTCAGGATAGGGCAGACTTCAAGGTCATTGTATATGGGGTTGCTTTAAGTCACAGGTGAGTTGACTATACATAACAGCAATAATATGTTATTCCTGGCCTACTAAACTCTGTGATTTCCTCACTGATAACAATGAGTAGTAGCTCATTTTAGTTTACTAATGTCTAGAGAGTTATGGTGGCCTAATGGGTTAAGAGTTGTTGTATGTTGATCTTGTATCCTGCTACTTTGCTGAATTGAACTCAAGCAAGACCCACACCTCACTCCATACACAAAAACCAACTCAAGGTGGATCATGGACCTAGGACTAAAACCAAGGACTATAAACT
>NW_006399847.1:4794327-4807031 GCF_000299155.1 Elephantulus edwardii
TCCCTTTTCAGCAGGAAGTAGCTAAGAGAATACGCCATCCCCTTTTCCTTATGAATCAGGGTGAAATCTCTCTCAGGGAGGAGTGATAGGGAATGGCAAAGGACACACTGACAAAGGAGATTAAATAGAACTGGCTTTGACAAGGACTGTGGCAATTGGACAATTAAAACAGACATTCGGATGGTGGAGGAAGACGAACAAACTGGGGAAGAGGGTAGAGAGAATGGTACAGCAATGAAAGTATGAAAACCCAAAAGCCCTGTAAATGTTCATTAATACTAATAAAATTTAATAATTTTTAAAAAAAGAGTTGTTGCACTGATAATTCAAAGGTAGAAAATTTGCATCCAGAAGTTTCTCTAAGGGAAAAAGAAGGACAATCTCGCCTTCATGCAATTTATAGTCTGGAAAGTCACTGGAGGGTCAGCTATGAGTTGGTTCTGACTTGATGGTACATAGCAACAACAATGTGTTCTATTTATTTTTTTATTATTTAAATTTTCCTAAATATATGCTCTGTAAATTTCATGTTCTGATTATTAATAGAAGTTTACAACTATTTATTCTCTGTTCAAGAGATGCCATGCCAGCACATGAAAACCTCAAAAACTTTATCCACATCAAGAAGATTGACTCTACTTTGAAGAGTAACTCATCTCTAGTTGCAAATTAAGTGCCTTATATTATTAGAATTTCTCCTAGCTCTGTATTAGATAGATTTGCACTGCAGTTTTTAAGGCTTTCACTGATAACATTTTTTTAGAAGTAGATATCCTGTTAAACTTCCTAGTCTGTCTTAGTAGGCATGCTCTGCTAAAATCTGATGACTATGAGTGACTCTGGTGATCTTTTAAAGTTTCTTTTGAGTCAAAGTTAAAAATACTGGGTTTTCGTTCATTAAGTCTTTTTGTTGTTGATTCAGGTAATTAATATGAATGTCTAATTAATCCCTTGTGTATTGCCTTTCTCTTTACGTATCTGTTTGTTAATTTTACTCCTTCCCCCCTTCTCATGCCTGTTTTCCCTCTGAAAATGATCTTGATTCAAAATAATTAACGAAGTCCATTTCAGGATAATACTGCACAGCATGGAAGGATCTAGAACAAATTATACTGAAGGACATAAGTCAGTCATAAAAAGATAGTTATTGTATAAGACCACTAATGGAGCTCTTGGTGGCTTAGTGGCAAGATGCTAAGCTGCAATCCTAAAGGCATGTGGTTCGAGACCATCAGCTACTCCATGAGAGCCAGATGGACAATTAACTGTGTGCTTAACTGCCTTTGAAATTCTGCTGGAGGGTCAGCTATGGGTCAGCTCTGAAACTACACGACACAAAACCACTATTAAAAAACAACCTAAGGAAAAATTTACAATGGATAGCATCAATCTTGGAGAGACCCAACTGATGTTTTAAATACCAATAGACAGTGAGAGTCTATGAAACATTGACGTTATAATTTGAGATAAGGATGATGGTTTACCAATATGGTGAACACAGTATCTCTGAACTGTACATACAAAATAATTGAAATGTCGTGTTTTAATATGCATTAACCACACTGAAAAAAATCTATACAATTTTAAAATTAAACAACTAGAACAAAACAAAAATTCACATACATTGGTTCTATTTAGCATTCCCAAGAAAGGTGATCTAATTATCCATGTGGAAACTATCCAACAATATCATTAATATCACATTCAAAAAGTAATAATTTTGAAAATTACTATATAACTTGAGAGAGACTTGAGAGCATTATGTTAAGTGAAATAACTCAGTCTCTTAAGGACAAATAATGTATAAGAACATTATTGTAGAAATAGAAAGATAACTAGAAAAACATATATGTGTATCCAAGTTGGGATGGGAAGGAGCAGAGGGGTTAGAACTGGCAAAGGTGGTAACAATAAAGTGACATAATTTGTTGGGTAGAAAGAGGGATGGGTAAAGGAAATGGAAAAGATACAGTGTGAAAAACAATGTATGCAAACTTTGTCTGCAAACCAGTATAAAATGAAAATTAAAGTGTTGATAGGGAGAAAAAAATCACCTGCAAACAAAATACTGCTGAAGATCATTAAAAACTAGCTGGGGGTAAGGGGGAGAGAGTGAAAAAAAAGAGAAAAAAGAAAACAAACCAACTAGAATAGTAAGTAGATAGTGAACTTCCAGAAACTCAAGTAGGATTTAGAAGAGGCCACGGCACCACAGATATCACTGCTAATATCAGACAGATCCTGACTGAAGGTAGAGAATACCAGAAGAATGTTGTGCATGCTTTATTGACTATGCAAAAGTATTTGTGTGTATCATAACAAGTTGTGGCTAACATTGAGAAGAATGGGAATCTCAGCACTTAATTGTGCTTATGTGAAACCTATACCTGAACCAGAAGGCTATTGAATGAACAGAGAAGGGAAACACTGCATGGTGTAAAATTAAGAAAGGTTGCATGCTCTTTCTATACCTGTTCAATTTGTATACTGAGCAAATTATCTGAGAAGCTGGACTCTATGAAGAGGAATGTGGCAAGAGGATTGGAGGGAGACTTGTCAATAACCCGCCTTATGCAGATGATACAATCTTGCTTTTCTAAAGTGAGGAGGGTTTGTTGCACTTCTTGCAGAAGATCAAGGTATGTAGCCTTCAATATGGACTGCATCTCAATGTCAAGAAAACAAAGATTCTTACCACTGAACCAATAGGCAACATCATGATGGATGGAGAAGAGATTAAAACTATTAACGATTTCATCTTACTTGGATTCATAATTAACACCCTTGGTACCAGCAGTCAGGATATCAGGGGAAGTATTGCATCGGGAAAGTCTGCAGTTAGGGATCTGTCCAAATTATTGAAGAGCATGATTTCCGTTTGATTTAAGGTGTGTCTGATTCAGACCACGGTCTTTCCAACCACTTGTTATGCGTCTGAGAGCTGGACAATGAATAGGGGTAATGGAAGAATTGATGCCTTAGAGTTGTGGTGTTGGAGAAGAGCACTCAACATTCCATGAACTGCCTAAAGAGCAAATAAATATGTCATGGAGAGGGTGCAGCCGGAGTGCTCTTTGGAGGAAAGGAGACTTACTTAGCCTCACCTACTTTGGGCATGTTGGTAGGAGGGGCTATTCCTTGGAAAGGGGCACGCTGCTTGGAAGGATGGAGGAAAAGCGAAGGAAAGGAAGACCCTCAACCAGGTGGCTTGACATGGTGCTTGTCTCAATGGGCTCTAGGGTATCAAAAATTATGAAGGTGTCACAGAATAGGATGGGGTTCAGATGAACTGTTCAAAGGGTCTCTATGAGTTGTACTCGACCCAACAGCACACAACAACAACATAACAACAACTGGCTTCTAGGATCTCATTCTCTATCTTCTCTCTTGTGAGCTGAGAGCTCAAAAACTGGGAGGAACTTATTGTTGTGTGCCATCAGATTGGAATTGACCCATAGCTTACCCTCCAGTAGGTTTTTAGAGACAGTTACTTGCACGGGAGGAGATTGTCCATCTTTCTCCTGTGGAGCAGGGGTGGCTTTGAACTGCACGCCTTCAACATCGCTGCACAGCTTCTCACCAGTAGGCCACAAGAGCTCCCTATGAAGAAGTTAGTAGATTGCAAACAGCGATGATAGCAAAGTGAATGGCAACTGACCTGCAGAGCACATGCTCATTCTGCAGGAGGAGCCCCACATCAGCAATTCTGACCGATAGTCACCAGGAGCAACCAGGAGTAATCTGGTATTATCTTACACTTGGATTTGCTTCCTAAGTTTGATTTGGTCCCAGGTGGTGCAAAAGGCTTGTCCTTGGTTGAATGAAACCACCATCAGTATCACAAAAGTAAGGCCTTGATAATCTGCCTCCGTGAGAGTACAGCTAAGAAAATCTCCTGGACCAAGCCTTCTTTGGTACAGATGGATTCACGTGAGTCACACCGACTCCAATAGCAAGGAGTTTGTTTACTTTACCGAATTTTCCATAAATTGGTTATAGTAATGGACTGATAAAGCACTGTGAAGGCTGAAGACCACATGCAGGTAAATAGTGTTCATGACCTTGTTCTTTAGTTTGGAACTTCAGGTCTTTGGTCTCTTCATTCTCCTCAGTGACATTATCCTACTTGTTGGATTCAAGGTCCTCCTGAACTTATATCTGACCTTGCTGTGAGTTCTAAATCCAAATCTCTCCTCATTTTTAAGGCAAATCTTTGTGTGTCACTCAAAAGAATGATGTTCTGAGAATCTAGAAATCCCCTGGAATTAAAGTGATTTTTAATGCTCTCAGCTTCAGTGATCATCCAACTGTCTTAGACTCCTCATTTTGTAACTTCACAGATGCTATTGATAAGCAAGTCTAATTAAATTTATTTCAAAATATTGCTTAAATATGCCCAGTAACTTCCACACAGTCTAAGAGTTTTCCAATTTTGTAAGTTACAAAATATTTTCCTTTCAAAATTACTTAGAAGCCCAGTAGACTTAGTATTTGCAAATAATCAAGTTGTCAATATAGTATCTTAGGGGGCTCTGGTGGCCTAGTGAGTGAAGAGTTGTGCTGCCAAACCAAAGGCACACAGTTCAAATTCACTAGTTGCTTTGTGAAAAAACTATGGACACTCTCCTCCTGTGTTGAGTTATAGCCTCTGAAAACTTGCTGAAAAGTCAGCAGGAATTGATTCTGACTCAATGGAACATAGATAGTAATACAGTATAATATATTGTTTAGGGATACTGCATACACTATAGGGAGCTATTGTGGTCTAGTGGATAGAATTGTGCTGCCAACTCAAAGGTGGTCAGTTTGAAACCACCAGTTTCTTTGAGGGATAAAGATTCGCAATCTCCTCCCATGCAACATACAAACTCTGAGAACCTGCTAAAGTGTCAACTTTGAATCATTTCTGACTTGAAAGCAATGAGATCAGGAATGTCTTGCTTAGTTGAAGTGTAAGTGGCATGGAATAATGGTGATAAATTATAAGCACAAGTCAATTTAAAAAGTTGATGAATATCAGATGGTGTATAGCAGATATAGTGTGGCATTTATAGAAGTAAAATTTAGCCTCATTCACCCTAATTCAAAGATTTAAAAATGTTATTTTTGCTCATCTTTATACAATAATGCTTATACAATAAAAAAATTAAAGCCTCAAGTTGCAATAGTATGCTATTGTAAAGTCTTGAATGATCCAGGAAGCATAAAAGGAGATGGAGAGAATACATAGCACCACTATAACAAAATGAATTAACCAACACAGCAAAAATATACCGAAATGAAATGACTGACACAGAATCATTTCAGGAAGTAATACATGACCAAGAATCAATGATAATGGAGGGAGAAGTACAAGCTGCACTGAAGGCATTGGTGAATAATAAGGGCCCAGGAACTGATGAGACACCAATTGACATGTTTCAACTAACAGATGCAGTCCTGGACATGCTCATCATCTGTGCTAGGAAATTTGGCATGTGGTCAACTGACTGAAAAAGATTCATATTTTTTCCTATTACCAAAAAGTAATTCAATAGAATGTGGGGATTATCAAACAATAGCACTAATATCCCATGTAAAAATAAAACTTTGCATGTGACAAAGTCAGAGAATTGCCAGAAGGTCAAGGTGGATTTAATAGAGGCCACAGCACTAAGGTTACAGTTGCTGATGTCAAATGGAACTTGGCTGAAAACATATAATATCAGATTGGTGTTTTATTGACTATAATATATAAAGGCATTTGATTGTGTAGATCACAGTACATTGTAGCTAACATTGAGAAAAATGGGAATCTCAGAACACATAACTGCTCATAAAAAAAACTATACCTAGAACAAGAAGCTGTTGTGTGAACACAATAAAGAAACACTGCATGATTTAAAATCCGGAAGGGTTTGTATGAGGGTTATATTCTCTGTCCATACCTATTCAATCTATATGCTGAGCAAATAATTTGAGAAAGTGAACATTATGAAGAGTGGTATCAAATCAGAGGAGGGTTCATCAACAACCTGCATTATTCAGATGACACAGCCTTACTTGATGAAAGTGGAATGGACATGAAGTGCTTGTCAAGTCATGAAGTGTAGTCAAGGACTACAGCCTTCAAGATGGATTATATCTCAATAACAAGAAAACAAAAATCCTCACCACGAGACCAATAGACAACATCGTGATAGAAGAAGAAAAGATTTAGATTGTCAATGATTTCTTCCTAGATTGTCAATGATTTCTTCCTACTTGGCTTCATGTTCAACATCCTTGGTACTAGTACTCAGGAGATCAGGAGATGTATAACATTGGGAAAGTCTGCTGTCTGGGATCTCTCCAAAGTCCTGAAAAGCAATTACGTCCATCTAAAGACTAAGGCGCAACTAATTTGGGTCGTAATCCTTCCAATCACTTGTACATCTGAGAGCTGGATGATAGAAAAATGGATGTATTTGGGTTGTGATATTAGAGAAGAGTGCTGTAAAACTGCAAAAGAACAGATATTTGTTGGAGAAAGTGCAACCTGAATGTTGCTTAGAGGCAAAGTTGTTTCATCTAAGATATTTTAGACATGTTGTTAGGAGAGGCTGTTTCTTGGAAACATTAGCTTAAAAAGGTGGGAAGTCAATAGGGAGTCAATAAAGAACAGAAAGATCCTCAATGAGGTAAATTGATGCAGTGTCTGTGGCAATGGACTCAAATGAGCCAGGAAGTTAAGGATGACACAGAATTTGACAGAGTTCAAATCTTTGTTTATGGAGTCACTCTGAGTAGTACTCAACTCACTGGCACTTAACAACACCAACACAGAATAAGACACATTTATTTTATAGCTCATAAAACAGAATTAATAACTCAAATGCTATAAAAAAAATGTTGTTATTTCTAAGTGTCTAAATTTAACTCCAACTCCTGATAACCCTGTGAACCTTCAACGTGTGGCACCTCCATCCTGTGTCACCTTCCAGATCTCTGCCAGGTTCAAGCTCACTATTACAGTCACTATGTCAGTCCATCTCATTGAATTTTTCTCATTCTTTCACTAACCCTCAACTTCCAAATATTCTATCTTTTTCCATAGCCTGGTGACCCCTAAAACCATGCCTAAAATAAGTTAGGTGATGTTTTATCATCATTGGCATTAATGGACACCTTTGTTGCACTTCTAAGACATATTTGGCCTTTTAGGAGACTGGTATATTCAATACTCTTTGTTAACACCACAATTAAAAATCATACATTTTTCATCATTCTTTATTCATTCTCCAATTTTTACAGATATATGAAGCAATGAAAATATAATTGATTGAAGCAAGTGCATCTTATTCTTTAAATTGACATCCTTTCCCTTCAGCACTTTAAGAAAGACTTTGATGACAGATTTACCCAGTGCAATACATCTTTTAATTTTTTTTTTCAGAATACCGTTTAATAACCACAAAAGAAATTAAAAAAACAGAAAATACAATTTGGTCAACAACAATAAAAATTGCAGATAACTAACAATAATTAACAAGTAATTCAGCAAGGATGCTAAAATTAGGAAGACAAACTACAGTCAAAAGAATACTTGAGCACTGTCAAAACATTACCCTAGGAAAAAATTTAAAGGTGAAATAGTTAACAAAGCAAAGAATAGAAGGAAATTAATTCACTATGCAATTACCCACCAAGGGCGTTTGGAACTTACAAGGTTAATGAAGACCACAAGGTTGTGCCCCTGGGAACTGTGCGTGTACTGAAGGTTTTGGCAACATCACAGGCTCACTCTGCCACATCCTGGATGCACCTGTAAGCTCCTGTACTGTGCCAGCTTTTATTGTGTAGCATGAAGTGTGAGGACTAAGTAAAACACTTGCCCTACTCTTTACTTTTGTAACCTTTGTGTGCACTCTCCTGTGCCTCGTGAGGGATAAGGAGTTAGTGAATGGCTTTATGTACTCCTGGCACCCCCATTGAATTATGCCCACTATAACCGATCACAAAAGTTTTACCACTGGAACAGTGGGAAATATCATGATAGATGGAGAAAGGATTGAAACTGTTATAATTTCATTTTGCTTGACCCACAATCAACACTCTTGGTACCAACAGTCAGGAGGTAAGAAGACATATTGTTTTGGGCAAGCCTGCTGTCAGGGACTTATCCAAAATCCTGAAGAGCAAAAATGTCATTCTGAAGGTTAAGGTACACCTGATTCAGCCCACTGTCCTTTCAATTACTTGCTATGCATCTGAGAACTGTATAATGAATAAGTTTCATCTCTCATACTTGCATATGTTTCTAGGAGAGATTATTTCTTAGAAAAGGATATCATGCTTGAAAGGGTGGAGGGTCAGTGAAAGAAAAGAAAATCCTCATCAAGATGGATTGATGCAGAAATGGGCTCAAGTGTATCAAAGATGGTTAGGATGTCACAGGATAGGAGAGAATTCAGACCTGTTGTTCATAGAGTGTTATTAGTTGTACTAGACTCAGTGGCACCTAACAACAACACAATAATAGAAGATTTCAAGAGAAGGCATTTGTTGGTATGTGACAAACTTCATGAAGCAGATTGTCTTGAGTTGAAGTTTGAAAGACAGGGATGATTTATGACAAGAGGAGGAAATGCAATCTCTTATCAAAGAAATAAGGGAGCCCTGGTGGCCTAGAGGGTAGGAAGTTGCACTGCTAATTCAAAGGTGCTTGGTTTGAATCCTGCTACTCTGGGAAAGAAAGATGGGCAATCTCCTCTCATGTGATTTACAGCCTTTGAACATCCTCTGGAATGGTCAGCTACAACACAGTTATGACTCTGTAGAATACATTTGAAGTTTTATTGGTTTATTTGTGTTTTTTTACCTCAAAGAAATAGGAAGGATTGATAAAGAACAGAAGTGAAAATTAATAAACAGATAAATTAAATTAAAAAAAATAAAAAAACCTATTTCTACTTACAGATATAGCAATCCATAGAAAAGCTTAATAAAGAATAATTTAAAAAAATCAGTAGTTTAGAAGCCATGTTGCTTCTTTTTAATTGTTCCTTGGAGATGTCTTTCTGTTTTGACATCCTATTTTACATTTAAGAGATTAGGGTTCACTTATGATATTTATTTAGAAGAAAGCTCAAAATATCCTAAAATTAAAAAAGAAAGAAAAAAAATAAAAACAGAGGTACAGAGGTTGAAAAGAGCCTGTCATGTGTAATCAGCAGGAAAAGAAGGAATAGTCCCGCTTTACAGCACTGGCACTATGCAATATTTGTCCTTTTGTGACTGTGATATTTCACTCAACATAATGTCCTACAGGGTCACCCATTTTGTATAATAGTTCATGAGTTCTTTGTTTTTCAATGCAGCATAATATTCCTTTGTGTGAATATACCAGAACTTCTCTATCCATTCATTTGATGGGCACTTGGGTTGTTTCCAACTCTCTGCTATTGTGATCAAAGCAGCAATAAATGGTTCTGCATATGTGCTTGGGTTGTAGTTCTAGTTTCTTTAGGGTATATTCCCAGTAGTGGATACTGGTTCAAATGGTATTTCTATTTCCACTTTTTGGGAAAGGGCCATATTGCCTTCCACAATGGTTGCACCATTTTACACTTCCACCAACAGTGAATAAGGGTTCCAGTTTCTCCATAACCTCACCAGCATTTGTTGTATGCTGCTCTGTTGAATTTTTCTGTTGTTACTGTGATGAGATGATATTGTATAGTTGTTTTGATATACATCTTTCTTAGAGCTAGGGATTTTTAACATTTCTTCCTGTGTTTGTTGTGAATGTCTACTTTGGTGAAGTTTCTGTTCATATCCTATGCCCATTTCACAATTGGGTTGTTTACCTTTATCTTGTTGTGGTGCTGGAGTATGCTATAAATTCTAAATATAAGTCCCTTATCAAACATATCATAACCGAATGTTTTTCCCCAGTTTGTGGCTTTCCTTTTTGCCCTGTTGAAGAAGGTGTGTGGTTTTTTTAGTCTGTTTGTTTGTTGCTGTTGTTGTTGTTTTTTAGAATGTTCCATTCATCTATTTTATTCTCTCCTGGTTAAAGGTTTTTAAGGAAGTTTGGAAGACTGTTCATGCTGTGGACTAGGGCTTCTAAGGTTCTTGTCATATTCCCCTAGCAAGTACTTTCAATACAATACTAAAAGGAATACCAGAAGTAAGCATCCTTGTCTAATCCATGTTCTCAAGGGTAAGTTCTTTAGTATTTCTCTGTTGATAACAATGCAAAAGAGATGAACAGAATGTTTCAAAGGACCTGCTAAAGAGACAAAACAAAGTATTATAATGGAATATGAAGAGAGCTGAAATTAGAGACTCAGAAAGGAAAAACTTGGTCTGCATTTCTCAAGCTGGGAGAATTGAACAATTTAAGCCTTGAGTTGCAATATTGAAAGATGCTAACAACTATATGTTGGATGATCGAGGAAGCATAAAAAGAAATGCAGTGAATATACAGAGTCATTACACCAAAAAGAATAGACTGAAATTGAAAAATTACAGGAAATACCATATAACCAGGAACCAGTAGTAATGAAGTAGGAAGTTGTAGCTGCACAGAAAGCATTGGGGAAAAAATGCCTCAGTAATCAATGGGATACCAATTGACTTATTTCAATTAACAGATGCAGGCCTGGTTGGACTCATCAGTCTATGACAAGAAATTTGGAGGACAGCCATCTTGCCAACAGATTGGAAGATTCGTATTTGTTCCTATTTCTAAGAAAAATGATTAAAACATGTGGAAACTATTAAGCAATGTCATTGGTATCACATGTAAGCAAATTATTGCTGAAGATCATAAAAAAATGATTAGAACAGGACATAGTTAAAGAAATGCTAGAAGTTCAAGCAGAATTTAGAACAGGCCCTCACACCATGGATATCATTGCTGATGCCATTGAATTCTGCATGAAAGTCAAGAATACAGAATAATATTTATTTATGCTTCATTGACTATGCAAAGGCATTTGACTGTGGATAATGAAAAATTATGGCTGACATTGAGAAGAATGAGAATCTCTGGAACTTAACTGTGCTCATGGAAAACCTATACTTAGAAAAAGAGTCTGTTGTGTGAACAGAGCAAGGGAATACTACATGGTTTAAAATTAAGAAGGGAGTGTGTTAGGGTTATATACTCTCTCCATACATATTCAATCTGTATGATGAGAAGCTGAAATCTCTGATGAAGAATGTTATGTCAAGGACAGAGGAAGACTCATCAATAAGCCACATTATGCAGATAACACAATCTTGCTTGCTGAAAGTGAGACTTGAAGCACTTGTAGATCGAATAATACAGACTTCAATATGGATTGCATCCAAACTTCAAAAAAACAAAAAATTCTTACCAGTGCCCTGATAGAGTAGCATCATTATAGGTGAAGAAAAGATTCAAACTCAACATCTTCATCTTGTTTTGATCCACATCAACACCCTTGGTACCAGCAGTAAGGAAATTAGGCAACACATTGCACTGGGAAAGCCTACAATCAGAGACCTCTCAAAATTATTGAGGAGTGACAGTATCAATTTGAAGATTAAGGTGTATCTGATTCAGGCTTTCCAACCACTTGCTATGCACCTGAGAGCTTGACAATGAATGAGTATGACAGAAAAGAATTAATGCCTTTGATCTGTGGTGTTGGAGTACAGAATATCCCTTGCACTACCAAAAGAGCAAACAAATACATGTTGAAGAAAGGTAGCCAGAGTGCTCCTTGGAGGCAAAGATGATGATGCCTTGACTCACAAACTTCAGGCATGTTGCTAAAAGGTGCTATTCCTTAGAGGGGTCATCATGCTCAGAAAAGTAGAGGGTTGGTGAAGGAGAGTAACTCCCTCAACCAAATGGATTGACACAGTTACTACTACAATGAGCCCTATTGTGTCAGAAGTGTAAATATGGCACAAGACAGGACAGAGTTCATATCTCTTGTTCATAGGGTTGCTATGGCTCATACTCTATTCAACGGCATGCAACAACAACAACAACAACAATAATTGATAATTTTTACTTGGATGTTGGTGAAAACTGTGCACTATCCCATGGATTGCCACAAGAACAAGTCTGTTTTAGAGGAAGTGCAACTATGATGCTCCTTAGAAGTAAGGATAATGAAACTTCATCTCAAATACATCAAACCTGTGAAGGGGAAAGTCCTCTGGAAAAGACATTATGCTGGAAAAGGCCGTGAATTAGTGAGAGAGAGGAAGTTCCTCAACAAGATAGATCCTCAACACAATGACTACAGCAATAAACTGGAGCATGTGGGTGACTGGTGAGTTTATGAAGAATAGGGCTGAGTTCCTCCTATCTGTCATCCATAGGATCTCTGTGAATTATAGCCAACTTGATAGTCCATAAAAACAACAAAATCTTCTTTGAGTTAAAACAACAGTTTAGCTTAATTACTAACATAGGTCTGCCTTGAAGATTGTGCTTTCTTAAATAATTGTCAAAGTTGGGATTAAATTACAGACAGCAACTTGAAAGGATGGAGGAGGACACAGACAGTAAGGACAATTTGGAAAAATAGAGTAAGCATAATTGCACAACTCAAAGAGGGTTTTTCATTTTATCTTGGAGGCTAGGATTTTTTTTTTTAATTTAGGTTGTTTATTTTTCATTTCAATGAACATCTACAGAGATTTGGGGATTCCATTCATTCATTGTTGCACCCTTCTCCCCGCACAAACCCCTCCCCCCT
>NW_006399847.1:4807764-4822828 GCF_000299155.1 Elephantulus edwardii
GCTAGTCTTGCTGAAGTGAGATGATATCTCATGGTTGTCTTGATTTGCATCTCTCTCAGGGCTAGGGATTTTGAACATTTCTTCATGTGTTTGTTGGCCATCTGAATGTCTTCCTTGGTGAAGTGTCTGTTAATATTCTGTGCCCATTTTTCAATTGGATTATTCTCCTTTATCTTGCTGTGGTGCTCGAGTACTTTATAAATAGAGGCTAGGATTTTGAAGCTCTGTTGTCGTTCTTGGTGTTCTGGGTTCGCGGGTCACAGAAGGCAGAGACTCATGAGAGATGAAGGAAGGACAAGGACTGCAGCTCTAATAGACTGGCGCCCATTTAGAGCTGAACCTTGTATTTATTTTAAAGCTAGTTACTAAAAATAGCATAGAAAGGCATATGTGGAAGTGCACATACACATTTTTCAGGGTTTTGAAGTGCATGTACACATTTTTCAGGATACAGAGAAATAGAAAATATTTTGGCTGGAGCAAGTTATTTTAAACTACTCAAGATTGTATTCTGTCACTATATTTTAACTCGTGAATTCAATTGTTAAATAAGTGTGATAAAAGACTGGTGACTTGAAATGTACATCCAGCGGATGTACTTGGAAACATTCTATAGTCTTCAGAACTTTTCTCAGAGTGCTTAACCCTTTAAGGATAAATGGCTTAGATATCAGAGAATGCTGATGCAGAGTAATTTCTAAGACAAAGTCAGAGCTGTGTGCAGCCCCGACATTCCTAAGGGTCCCTCACGTGTAAGAGACTCAGGGTTCCTGGAATATTTCCTTGTATAGTAGACTCCTCAATATTGCCATTCACGATTCAGGGGTTCTTCACTCTGTCTCACATACTTTGAACACCTGGCCAGGAGGAACCAGTCCTTTGAGAAGGACATCATGCTTAGAAGGGTGGTGGAAAAGCACTGGAGAGAAAGACTTGGTATGAGATAGACACAATAACTATGGTGATGGAGGGTAGCAGGATAGGACAGATTTCAGAACTGTTGTACATAGTGTTGATGTGAGTTGTAGGTGACTCGATGGCACATAACAACAATACATATACAGGGGAACACTGGTGGCCTAGTAGCAAGAAGCTGTGCTGCAATCCTGAAGGTACACAGTTTGAATTCATAAGTTTCTCCACAGGAGAAGGATGGACAAACTCCTCTCATGAGATTAGCTGACTCTGAAAACCACTGGACGTCAGCTATGAACTGTTTCTGACTCAACAGTATATCACAACAATATATATATATACATACATACATATATACGTGTATGTATATATATATATACATACATACATATATACATGTATATATATATATACATGTGTGTGTATATATATATATATACACACACAAGGCTTTTAATCTCTTATTTAGAAAGTTACTGTGAGTTGTAGTGAAATCAACAGCACCTAATAACAATAAAAAAATTATACATATAGAAATTGTTGCAACTTTTGTTGTATATATTTTCACCAAATTAAGAGAAAATTGATCAGCTAAGCGTAGGATACTAGGGTATTAGGGACTTGAAGAGAGAGGAGAGAGTGTGAAAGAGTGGTCTAAAGCGGGAAATGGGCAGAGAAATACTTCTCTATTTATGTGAGGGCTGAAAGTCCACTTAGGGAGTCATAAAAACTGACAACAGTGTGCTATAAATTTTTCTCTAGCTATGGTCTGACTTTACAAATGAAGATGTAAAGATGAATCAATGTTAGTTTAACCATAGTTGTCGTTTTGGTGACCCCTTGGTGCAGCAAATGATTAAGCACTTAGCTGTTAACTGAATGTTGGCAGTTGGAATACACCCAGAAGCATCTTGCAATAAATTACTCACATAGGCCTGCTTCTGAAAGATTGAAGGCATGAGACTGTATAGAGCAATTGTACTCTCTAACACACATGGGGTTGATATGAGTTTTAATTGACTTAATAAAATAGTAACTGGTATATTTGAAAGCAAGGAATGTAATAGGGGGACAATAAAGTTGAAGAACTGTTAACTGTCTTGCTCTAATTGTTGTTGTATCCTACCCAATCTGAACTGACACACAACTGATACTAGTGGGTTTTCAGAGACAGTTAACCACATGGGAGGAAATTGCCCATCTTTCTCACAGAGCAGCTGATGGATTCAAACTGAGTAAGATACTATGCTTAAAAGGACAGAGAGTCAGTGTAGAGAGGAAGATCCTGAATGAAATGGATTGACATAGTGACTGTGACAATTGGGTCAGGCGTGTCAGGTACAGAGAGGTTGGCTCAGGATAGGGCAAGATTCAGAACCAGAGTATTTATAGAGTAATTGTGAGTTGAAGTCAGCTTGGTGGTACATAACAACAACTACCTTTGTGTTGGCAACTCTATCCTTTACCACTAAATAACCAAGGTTCCTTCTTTTATTTGTATTAATGTATATTTAAAACATAGTCCTTGTTCTCAGAGAGCTTATGTTCTAATGATGTTGTTGTTGTTGTTGTTGTTATGTGCCATCGAGTCACTTGCGACTCATAGTTACCCTCTCTATGTACAACAGCCCTAAACCCTGCTCTATCCTGTGCCAATCGCACTGCCTCTGACATACCCATCCGATTACCCTAGTCACTGAATCAATCCACCTCATAGAGGGTCTTCCCCTCTTGAGCCATCCCTCCACCCTCCCAAGCGTGATGTCCCTCTCCAAGAACCTGTCCCTCCAAAGTATGTCAAATGAAGGCCCAGAATCCTTGCTTCCAAGGAGCAGTCTAGTTTGACCCTATCCAGGATGAATCTGTTTGTTTTCTTGGCAGTCCATGGTACATTCAATACTCTTCTCCAGCACCACAGCTCAAAGGCATCAATTCTTCTATCTTTCCTAGTCATTGTCCAACTCTCTGATGCATAACAAGTGATTGCAAAGACCATAGTCTGTATCAGACACACCTTAGTCTCCAGAGAGTAAGATAAAGTATTTTACCAAATCATTACAAAGTATTTCTATTAATTATGTGTTGTTATTAGGTACCATTGAGTCTACTGCAGCTCATAGTGATCCTATACACAACGGATCTGAACCCTGACATATCCTGCTCCATTTTCACACTTTCTGACCCAGTAGAGCCACTGCAGCAGTCACTATGCCAATCTATATGGTAGAAGGTCTTCTTCTCCTTCACTGACACTCCACCTTATCAAATATCAGGTCCTCCTCCAAGAAATAATCCCTCCTAACAACACACCTGAAGTATGTAAGGCAAAGTCTCATAAAACTTGCCGCCAAAGAGCACTCTGGCTACATCCTCTTCAAGACATATTTATTCTTTTGGCAGTCCGTGGGGTGTTCAGTGCTCTTCTGAAACAACTCAACTCAAAGGTATTTTTTTTTCCCTGTCGTTCTTATTCATTGTCCATCTCTTAAAGGCATAGCAAGTGATCATAAATACCATGACCTGAATCAGATGTACCTTAATCCTCAAAGTGACATCATTACTCATTAATAATTTGGAGAAATCTCTACTGCAGACTTTCCCAGTGCAATATGTTTCCTGATGTCCTGACTGCTAATACCAAGGGTGTTAATTGTGGATCTAAGCAAGATGAAGTTGTTGACAGTTTCAATCTCTTCTTTGTCGTCATGATATTGCTTATTGGTCCAGTAAGAATCTCCTTTCTTCACATTGAGATGCATTCCACATTGAAGGCTGTATTCTTTGATCTGCTTGAACAAGTTCTTCATCCGCATAATATGACACATAAGTGGTGTCATCCACATAATGTAGGTTATTGATGAGTCTTCCTCCAATCCTGCTGCCACATCCCTATTCAGAGTCCAGATTCTCAAATAATTTGCTCAACATACAGATTAAATGATTAAATAGGTGTGGAAATATAATACAACCTTGATGATTTACCTTCTTAATTTTAAACCATGTAGTGTTCCCTTGCTCTGTTTACACAACAATCTCCTCCTGGTCTAAGTCTAGTACAGTTAAGTGTTCTGGGATTCCCTTTCTTCTCAATGTCATGAAAACTTGTTATGATCCACACAATCAAGTGGCTTTGGATAGTCAATAAAACACAAATAAACATTCTTCTACTATTCTTTATTTCAGCAAGGATCCATCTGGTGCTAGGGTCTCTTCTAAATCCTACTTAAATTTCTGGCAGTTCTCTATCTATGTACTGTTCTAGCCAATTTTGACTGGTCTTCAGCAGCATTTTCTCTGCATGTGATGTTAGTTATATTGCTCAATAGTTTTCACATTCTGTTAGATCACCTTTATTGAGAATGGAAACAAATGGACCTTTTCCTTTCGTTTGACCTGACAGCTTTCCTCCAAATTTCCTGGCATAGACTGGTAAGTACATCCAGGGCTGCATCTATATAAAAAGTTTAAAAAAGGTTATTTTTATGAATTACAAATAATATCATATTGATAATTTTTTCACTTACAACACTTTAGGAATAATATAAATCTGTATTATTTATTCCCTCACCTTACTGGATTGAATTATATTTCTAAATTTTGTAACATCAAGATAATCCTGATAGTCCAGGGAAATGTCTAAACTTTTTATGAGTTATGGGATATATATCATTCACTTCTATTTTCAGTCCCTTAGGTTTCTTTGGAAACTGTTACCCCAGTTGCATTACATACTTCTACCTGATGGGGGACCTGTTAACTTTGTGAGTCTGAAGAAATGAGACTCATTCCATCAATCACAATCAGATTTCACTCAGGACATATGTGCCTCACATCATTGCAGCAAAATCCATATTTTTTATTTTGTTTACTGTAGAATAGGAACGACCCAGAGGTGACTCACCTGTGGGTTTTCATAGGCAATTAATCGCTCAGGAGGAGATTGCCTATTCTTCTCCCATGGAATGGTGAACCTCATGCCTTCAGGATGGTGTTGCAGCTTCTTGCCACTGGGTCACCAGACTCCCTAAGAAAATCCATTAACTCAAAATTGTTGTCCTGGTTTCAACATGCTTTACATTATTGAAAACACACAGAATCATCAGTGAAAACAACAAAAATCAAACAATAAAATAAACATTTTGGTTATAAAAGGTAAAATGTTTAGATTATTT
Source organism: Elephantulus edwardii (assembly GCF_000299155.1). NCBI lineage: Eukaryota > Metazoa > Chordata > Mammalia > Macroscelidea > Macroscelididae > Elephantulus > Elephantulus edwardii. The sequence continues at coordinate 4,812,852 of NW_006399847.1, forward strand.
GAGGTATTCTGAATAGAAGAATGAGAATGTACTATTTTATAAACAACCAAAGCTTATACCAGCATTTTGCAAGGTTTTAGTTGTTTTGGTTTGCTTTTTTGTACCTTGCATGAAGTCCACATTATTCGTAACAACTTCTGTTGAGATCTGATTTGTTCTTAACACTTACCACTATAAGCTTCTAGTTTCATAGGACTAAAAATCTAGGAAAGTTACTATCCTCTGACAGCAGAAAGCTGTCTCTTTAAATAGATATCTTAAGTTTTCCTTGAAGGTTACTAATAATGCAATGTTAATTGCTGTAGTAGTTTATCTTTATGCAGAACAGATTATCTGGGAGGCTGGGCTCAATAGGGAGAAATGTGGCATCTGGATTGGAAGTAGACTCATCAACAATCTGCATTATGCAGATGACACAGCCCTGCTTGCTGAAACTGAGGAGGACCTGAAGTGCTTGCTGTGGAAGGTCAGGGACTGCAGTCTTCAGTATGGATTGAGGCTCAATATCAAGAAAACAAAGATTCTCACCACTGGGCCTATTGCAGAATCATGATGGATGGTGAAGAAATATAGATTGTTCATAGTTTTAGTTTGCTTGGCTCCACAGTCATCACTCTTGGCACCAGCAGCCAGGAAATTAAAAGGCGTATTGTGATGGGAAAGTCTGTGGTTAGAGATCTCTCTAAAGTACTTAAGAGCAATGATGTCAGTCTGGAGACTAAGGTGCACCTGATACATGCCACAGTCTTTGCAATCACTTGCTATGCATCAGAGAGCTGGACAATGACTAGGAATGATAGAAGGAAAATTGATACCTTTGAGCTGTGGTGTTGGAGAAGAGTGTTGAATTTACCATGGACTGCTAAGAAAATGAACAGGTTTGTCCTAGAGAGGGTGAAGCCAGGCTGCTCCATAGAGGCATGGATTCTGAAGCTTCTTCTGGCATATTTTGGAAATGTTGCAAGGAAGGACCAGTCCTTGGAGAGGGACATCATGCTTGGAGGGTGGAGGGACAGCGCAGGAGAGGAAGACCCTTGATGAGATGGATTGATTCATTGACTGGACAGTAAGATCGGCACAGGATAATGCAGGGTTTAGAGCTGTTGTACATAGGATTGCTATGAGTTGCATGCAACTCCATGGCACAGAACAACAATAATAGCTTATCACAGATATTTTCTAGGGATATTGCGATCAAACACAACAGGTGTTGATCTGAAATAAAGATTATTTACAGACCAGAGGTGACTCCTCTTTATCAAAGTTAGCTTTTTTGTATATCAAGGTGAAGAACAGTGATTCTTGAAAGAAAAGAAACAAATACGGTAAGAATTCAAGATCTCCATAGTTTGTTGCCTAGTGAAAGATTCAACAGAGGAAACTGTGAGAATAATCAAGTTACAACAGAATGCAGAGAAGAGAGCTACAGAAAGGGAGAAACCCAGCAATCTGCCTAATTATGATCACTGAGTGTATGTGAAGAAACTACTGATGTTAACGGTGTAGAAAGAACAATCCTCAGAACTCATAATAAAAGAAACAACTCATACTCAAGACTGGTGAATTGGAATCTACTCATGATTGACCCTTCATTGTGTTTCTGAGGCTGCAAATTCCAGGGTAGGATTTCTTTCTCTTAAGGAAACATCTATGGATACAAACTGCCAGAGAGACTAGCTATGAGCTAGCAGCACAACTCCTTATACCCCAGACCACCAGAAAAAAGTATAACTCCTAGACATCATATGTTGTTGTTAAGTTCTGTTGAAGATAGGAAGTATTTTTATTGTACAATATAATCAATAAATCTATCATATTGAGGGATATCATAACAAGCAATAGACATTCAAAGGAGTTAGAGTCCTTATAAAAAGAAGAAGAAAGTTAGACAACTTACACCACTTTATTACAAGCCTTATACACGACTTAGCTTTAAATATATTGTAATCAAGGTACTAAAGTCCCACCATTGAACCAAAAGACATCATAATAGATGGTGAAAAGACTGAAGTTTTCGATTATTTCATTCTACTTGGATCCATATATGTTACATGAGAAAAAAAAATATGCTATCAAGGACCTAGCCAAAATGCTAATGAGCAATGATGTCTGTTTAAAGACTAGGGTGTACCTGATCCAAGTCTTGATCTTTTCAATTGCTTCCGATACATCTGAAAATTGGATAATCAACAAGGATGATAGAAGAACCCATGACTTCAAGTTGTGGTATTGAAGAAGAGTGTTGAATATATCCCCCGCAAAAAAACAAATCTCTTTTGAAGGAAATGGAACAAGAGTTATCCTCAGATGTAAGGATGGTGAGACTTTGTCTTACTTTGGGCATATTTTCAGTAGGATCCTATCCATAGAGAGAGGCATCATGATGTGAAAGGTAAAGCGTCAGAGAAAGGAAGACTCTCAAGGAGATGAATTGACTCAATGAGATTGCAGTGACTACTGCAATGGTCTTGAGCATGACAGAGATCATAAGGATTATTCAGAATAGGCTAAGATTCAGGTTTGTTGTTCATAATGTCACATGAGTCATAGTTGACTAAATGACATCTAATAATAACAAAAACAATTAAGATACTATTGTATTAATATAAATCCACTCACTCCCATGGAGTCAATTCCAATTCATAGTGTCCCTCTACCAACTTCCTGAAGCTGTACATTTTTGCTAGGGTAAATTTCCCATCTTCAGAAGGGCTTCAAGGTTTTTTTACTTCCTGCAAGCAAGGTTGTATCATCGACGTAACATGATATTGATGAATATTCCTCGAATTTTCATGTCACATTCTTCTTCATAAAATACATCTTCTTGAATCAATAACTCAGCAAACAGATTTACTAAGTGTTGAGAAAGAATAAAATCCAGATGCACACCTTTTCTATTTTTAAATCCTGTGGTATTCCCAGTTCTATTTGGGCAATTGCTGCTTGGTCTATGTGTAGGTTTCACATAAGAACAATCAAGTGCTTTGGAATTCCCGTTCTCCTCAATATTATCATCATTTTATTATGATTCACACAGTAGAATCCCTTTGCATCATCAATAAGGCAAAAGTAAATATCTTTTTAGTATTCTCTGCTTTCAGCCAAGATTAATATGACATTAGTAAAGACAGCCCTCATGCCATGTTTCTCTTGAATAAATGATTCAAAAGGTTAACTATCCATGCTCTAATCCAAAGCTAACTTCTAGAATATACACATCTCCATTCACCTACTCAAGAACTTTAATTTGTCACTCACTTATTTTTCTTAAAAGCTTATATTTCTTTTCTTCACTTCAATTCTATCAATGAGCATATTAGGTTTTTCATCTTGAACAAATAAAAAATACTCTTGTTTCCATCATTTCTTTCTTTTTGACACTGACTTTATTTTAAAGCTCAAAGAAAGTTATTTGTATTTGTTTTCTCCATTTCTAAAATTAGTCTTCCACAATCACTTTAATGTTATTCCATCATGACTTTTGCAATCATTTCCAGAGAAACAGTTGTTATAAAATCAATCAGGATGTCCACATCACCAAATGAAATATTTATGTTCTACTTTTCTAAAGCACTTTACCCAATTTACCATGTTTTCCTTTATGAAATATTTCCTTTGCTGGTTCAGATTTCATACTGTCTGGCACTTTAAAAGCTTCAAAAATATCTTGGTCTTCTTTTCTTGGGATATCCTATCCATCTCCTGTGAGCTTTCTCAAGCTGAAATAACTGAAATTCAAATTCAAACCTCAAGCTGCAATATTTAGAGATGGTATTGGTGCAATCTCGAACCAACCAGGAAACATCAAAATAAAATGGAGGGAACACAGAATCACAGAATTTGCCAATACTGAACTATTTCAGAAAGTGGCTTATGATCAAGAGCAAATGGTAATTTAGAAAGACTTGAGAACCTCACAAAAGACACTAGCAAAAAATATGGTCCCAGGATTTGATGCAACTCTATATGTAGATACAGTCTACATGTTTCAAATGATATATGTAGCCCTTGATGTGTTCACCGGTCTATGCAGCTGCCTGGTCAATTGACTGGAAGAGATGCATATTATCCCCATTCCCAAGAAAGATGATCCAACACAGAATGTGGTAATTACTATACAATACCATTAAAATCACAGACAAAATAAGCAGTGACTATCATTTAAAAACTATATAGAATAGTATTCCGACACAGTCATATGGAGTCTAACAGAAAGCAAAGAATAACAGAAGAAGATCTATTTGTACATTATTGATTATGCAAATGCGTTTGACTATGTAAATCATAACAGATTATGGCCAATATTGAGAAGATGTTTAAAACAGGTTTGTGGCTTCAAACGCTAATGAACAGAGACCAGATAAGCTGTGGGAAGATAACATGAATATTGTTCAAAAAGAATGCAAAAGATAATTACAAAGAAGGAAGAAGAAGTAAATACCCAAATGGATGGCAAAAGAGATTGAATATCACACTGGAATGCCAAAAAGCCAAAGCAAAGGGAAGAACTCAAGAAGTTAAGAAGATGAATAGAAGATTTCAAAGGATTGTTTGGGAAGACAAGGCAAAATATTATAATGAAATGTTCAAGGAGCTGAAGTCAGAAATTCAAAGGGCCAAACTTATGCAAGCATTTCTTAAGCTGAATGACCTAAAGAACAAATTCAAGCCATGAGTTGCAGTGCTTAAGGATGCTATGAACACAATATTGGATGATTCAAGAAGCACAAAAAGAAGATAGAAGGAGTTGTTGAGTGCCTTCAAGTCAAGCACGACTCATAGCAACGCTATGAACAAAAGGCCTGAAGCTCCTCTACAACTATTGACATTTATCAAAGTTCACAAAGTTTCTGGAGGCATGTTATTTAGGAAGTGGATGCCATTCCTGCTTCCAAACCTGTCATAGTAGGTTATTGTTTTTATGTGCCATTGAGTCGCCTGTGATGTATAGCGACCCTATGTACAACATTAAATCCTTCCCTGTCCTGAGACAGTCTCACTAACTTTGACACACCAACCCCCATCACCACAGTCACTGTATCAATCCATCTCAGCCGGAGTCTCCCTCCCCCATCCACCATATCGAGCATGATGTCCTTCTCCAAGGATCAATCTCTACTGGACATGTGCCCAAAGTAAATGAAATGGAGCTTCAAAATTCTATCCTCCAATAAAAGACTTGGTTTCACCCTCTCCATGACAGCCTTATTTGTTTTTTTGGCAGTCCATGGTACATTCGAGACTCCTCCAGCACCACAACTCGAAGGCATCTATTCTTCTTCTGTTATCCTTAGTCATTGTCCAGCTCTCTGAACCATAACACATAATTGACAAGACCATGGCCTGGATTAGGTGCACCTTTGTATCTAGACAGAGGTCCATGACAGCAGACTCTTGCAATGCAATTAGTCTTTTGATTTCCTGACTGTTGGTATTAGAAGTGTTGATTATAAGTCCAAGCAAACTGTAATTGTTAACAACCTCAGTCTCTTCTTCATCTATCATGGTGCTGCCAATAGGTCCAGTGGTGAGAATCTTTGTATTCTTGATGTTGAGTTTTAATCCATATTAAAGACTAGAGTCGTTGACCTTTTACAATAAGTGCTTCAGATCCTCCTCAGTTTCAGCAAGCAAGGTTGTGTTATCTGCATAAGTCTTCCTCTAATACTGATACCACACTCCTCTTCATAAAGCCTTGCTTCCTAAATGATCTGTTCTGCACACAAATTGAAAAGATACAGGATACGATGCATCCCTGACACACTTCTTTCCTGATTTTGAACCATGCAGTGTTTCCTTGCTCCATTCTGAAGACTGCATCTTGGTCCAATTATAAGTTTCATATAAGCAAGATCAAGTTCTCTGAGATTCCCATTTTCCTCAAGGTTAGCCACAATTTATTGTGATACACACAGTCAAATGACTGCATAATCAATGAAACACAGATAGGCATTCTTCTGTTACTCTCTGCATTTTTCCAAGATCACAGAGTCATTGAACCAAAACGAATTGGCTGACACAGAAGAATTTCATGAAACAGTATATTATTCATCAAACAGTATATGAGTCAATGGTGAAGGAGGAAGTCAGGCTGCTCTTAAGGACTTTGCAAAAAAAAAAGCCGTAGGACTTGGTGGAATACCAATTAATATACTTCAGCAAACAGATGTTACCCTGGAGGTGCTCACCAAGTTGTGCCAAGAAAACAGGGGGACAACTACTTGACCAACTAATTGGAAGAGAGCCATATTTATTCCCATTAAAAAAAAATGTGACCTGACAGAGTGTGAGAATTATCAAACAATATCACTAATATCACACATTAGCAAAATCATGCTGAAGATTATCCAGAAATGACTAGGATAGTACATTGGCAGAAAACTACCAGAAAAGACAAGCTGGGTTTAAAAGAGGCTGTGGCAGCAGGGACACAATTGCCAATGTCAGAAGGATCTTGGCAGAAAGCAGAGAGAAAGCAGAAAGAAGAATGTCTATCTGTGTTTCATTGACTATGCAAAGGCATTTATTTGACTGTGTGGATCACAATAAATTGTGGCTAACCTTGAGGAAAATGTATGCAGAACATTTTATTAATAACAATGTATTCAGGAAGCAGGGATTTATGAGGAGGAGTGTGACATCAATATTGGAGGAAGCAACAACCTACGATATGCAGATAAAACAACCTTGCTTGCTGAAACTAAAGATTTTAAAGCATTTGCTGCAAAAGGTCAAGGACTATAGTCTTCAATATGGATTAAAACTTAGCATCAAGAATACAAGGATTCTCACCACTGGGCCAATTGGCAGCACCATGATAGATGAAAAAGAGATTGAGGCTGTTAACAATTATAGCTTGCTTGGACTCACAATCAACACTCTTAACACGAGCAATCAGGAAATCAGAAGATTAATTGCATTGTGAGATTCAGCTGTCATGGACCTCTCCAGAATTCTAAAGAGCAACGATGTCTGTCTAGATACAAAGATGCACATAATCCAGGCCCTGTTCTTGTCAATTACGTGTCATGGTTCACAGAGCTGGACGATGATTAAGGATGACAGAAGAAGAATAGATGCTTTTGAGTTGTGCTGGAGAAGGGTCTTAAACATAACATGGACTGCCAAGAAAACATATTCTTCTGTCTTTTTCCCCCCTCTTTGAGGGTTTCCCTCTCTCTCTTTTTCTCTCTTTTCTTTTTTTTTAATTGAGATTTAATGAAAGTTTACATAGAGCTTAGATTTCCATTCATTCATTGCTGCACGTTTTGTTCCTGGCCCACCCCACAGTTTACTTTTCTATTTGAAACAAAATCTTTTATTGTTGTACAATACCTGACCATCCTCAATCAACATTATTACTCAGCTCTTATTCTGGACTTTTGTCATGCAAATAATACCCAATCATATATTACTTTTAATCAGTTCTATTCCTCATCTGTTTCAATACAGTGTAAATTATTTATTCCCTCTTTTCTGAGTTTCCCCCCAACCACCATGTCCGTCCTGTTTTATAAGAGTGGCATTATGCAGTATTTGTCCTTTTGTGACCAATATCTTTAAATCAGCATAATGTCTTTCAGGATTATCCATTCTGTAAAATATTTTAAGTTGTTTGTTGTCAAACATTCTTCTATATGGTTATCACTGGTCTGTGCATTGCTGTACAGAGGTAACTAACTCGTGGTTGCTGTAATGCTAAACACTGTGACACTGATGTGCCAAATGCAATAATGGTTTACCCATGGTGGAAAGTGTTTGGTGGAGCTTCCAGATTAAAACAAGCTTGGAAGCAGGAATAGCATTCACTAATGAAATGGCTTGCCTCCAGAAACTCTATATTCATTCATAAGGACACTATGAGTCATCTATGATTTAATGGCACTTAAAAACAACAACAACAACTTATTTTTCAGGGCTGCATAGTATTCCATTGCATGAATATAATACAGCTTCTCTATCCATTCTTTTGTTAATGGGCACTTGGATTGTTTCCATCTCTTTACTATTGTGAACAATTCAGCAATAGACACGGGTGTGCATATATCTGTTTCGGTGGCAGTTCTGATTTCTTTAGGGTATGTTACCAGTAGTGAAATTGCTAGTTCAAATGATATTTTTATTTCCAACATTTTGAGAGAACTCCATTCTGCCTTCCATAATGGTTGCATCATTTTACATTCCTACCAGCAGTGAAGAAGGTTCCATTTTCTTCAAAACCTCACGGGATGATATCTCATAGCTGTTTTGATATGCATTTTGCTTAGATCTAGGGATTTTGAATATTTCTTGATGCGTTTGTTTACCATATGAATGTCTTCTTTGGTGAAGTATCTGTTCATATTCTTTGTCCATTTTGTGACTGGATTGTTTCCTTTATCTTTTTGTGTTGACAGAGTATTCTATAAATTCTAGATATAAGTCCATTATCAGACATGTCATTACCAAATATTTTTTCCAAGTCTACGCCTTTCATTTTTACCCTGTTGGAGAAGATTTTGGATGTGCATAGGGATTTGATTCTAAGAAGGTCCCTTCATCTATTTAATCCTATCCTGGTCGAAGTTTTTCAGAAAGCTTGGAAGACTCTTCATGTTTTGGATTAGGGATTCTAGAAATCTTCTAAACTTTTCTCTGATGAAGTTTGTATTCTTTGGTTTTAGTCCTAGGTCCCTGACCCACTTTGAGTTGTTTTTTTTTTGTATAGTATGAGGTGTGGATCTTGCTTGAATTTTCTGCAGATAGTTTCCCAATTCTGAAAACACCAATTCTTAAAAAAGCTGTTGTTTCCCACTTAATTTATTTCATCTCCTTGTCAAAAGATCAGACTGATTTCTGGGTTCTTAGTTCTATTCCACCGATCTATGTGTCTGTCATTCTACCAGCACCATGAAATCTTGACCACCATGGCAGTATAGTAGGATTTGAAATCAGGGAATGAGATGCCTCCTATCTTGTTTCTAGTTTTAAGGAATACTTTGCTTATTTGGAATCTCTTTCAGTACTAGGTGAAATTGAAAATTGTCTTTTCCATCTCATTGAAGAATGGAATTAGTATTTGTATTGGGATTGCAATGATCTTATAAATTGCCTTTAGTAGAATTGTCATTTTGACAATATTGAGTCTTCCTATCCAAGAATATGGTATATCCTTCTATTTCTTCATGTCTCTTTCTATTTCTTGCAGTAATGTCTGGTAATTTTCTTTGAATAGGTCCCTTGTGTTTCTAGTTAGATTTAATTCCAAGTATTTAATCTTATGATTAGCTATTGTGATGGGTATTGCTTTCTTAGCTCCAGTTCTGCATTCTCATTGTCACTGTAGAGAAATCCAACTGACTTTTGTATGTTGATCTGACATCCTGCCACTTTGTTTAATTGGTCAACTACGTCCAGTAGTTTTCTTGCTGAGTCTTTAGGGTTTTCAAAGTATATGATTATAACATCTGCATATAGAGATAATTTCACCTGCTCATTGCCAGTTTAGATGCCTCTAATTTCCTTCTCTTGTCTTACTGCTATCACTAAGACTTACAATGCAATATTGAATAGGAGAGATGATAGTGGGCATCTTTGCCTACTTCCTGTTCTCAACAGGAATGCCTTTAATCTCTCTCCATTTATAACAATGTTGAATCTTGTGTTTGCATATATACTTTTTACTATACTGAGGAAGTTCCCCTCTACTCCTATTTTTTAAGTGTTTTAATCAGGAAAGGGTGTTAGAATTTTCCAAAAGACTTTTCTGAATCAATTGATAGGATTATGTGGTTCTTGCCCTTAGCTTTGTTAATGTGATGAATTATGCTGATTGTTTTTCTTATGTTGAACCATCCTTGTATGCCTTTTATAAATCCAACTTTGTCATAGTGAATTTTTTTTAAAGTATTATTGGATTTCATATTAGCACAATTAAATGTTCTGGGATTCCCATTCTTCTCAGAGTCAGCCACAGTTTGTTATGATCCACACAGTCA
>NW_006399847.1:4826770-4847492 GCF_000299155.1 Elephantulus edwardii
TCCAGCTCTCTGATGCACAGCAAGTGATTGCACAAACCATGGCATGTATCAGGGGCACCTTAGTCTCCAGAGTGACACCGTCACTCTTCAGTACTTGGGAGAGGTCCCTAACAGCAGGCTTTCCCATCGCCAATGCATCTTTTAATTTCCTGGCTGCTGGTGCCAAGAGTGTTGATCGTGGAGCCAAGCAAACTAAAGTTGTTAACAGTCTTGATCTCTTCACCATCTTTCCTACTGCTGCCAATTGGCCCAGTGGTGAGTATCTTTGTCCTCTTGATACTGAGCCTCAATTCATATTGAAGGCTGCAGTCCTTGACTTTATGCAGCAAGTGCTCCAGGTCCTCTTCAGTTTCAGTGAGCAAGGTTGTGTCATCTGCATAAAGCAGATTGTTAATGAGTCTTCCTCCAGTCCTGATGTCACACTTCTCCTCATACAGCCCAGCCTCCTGGTTAATCTTTTCTACATATAGGTTTAAAAGGTATGGAGCCTCCTGGTTCAAGTTTTTCATTGGAACAATCAAGTGTTCTGAGATTCCCATTCTTCTTAGAGTCAACCATAGTTTGTTATGATCTACACAGTCAAACGTCTTTGCATAATAAGCGAAACACAGACATTCCTCTGGTTCTCCCTGCTTTCAGCCAAAATCCATCTAACATTAGCTACAATATCTTTAGTACCACAACACCTTCTAAACCCAGCTTGCATTTCTGGCAGTTCTCTGTTGATGTGCTGTTCCGGTCATTTTTGGGTAATCTTCAGCAGAATCTTGCTTGCATGTGATCTCAAAGATATTGATGGATAATTTCCAAACTCTGTTGGATCATCTGTCTTTGCAATGGGAACAAATATAGATCTCTTCCAGTCAGTTGGCCAAGTGGTTTTCCTCCAGATTTCTTGACACAACTTGGTGAGCACATCCAGGGAAGCATCTGTTAGTTGAAATACATCAATTGGTATACTATCAATTCCTGGGGCCTTATTTTTAGCCAATTCCTTCAAAGCACCGTGAACATCTTTCTTCATCACCATAGGCTTTTCCATAGTTAACCTTTTTATTTTAGTATTTTCTGTTGTGACATTGTCCCTTTCAACTCTTATTTGAGTTATTCGTGTTTTTTCTTTCTTTCCTTTGTTACCTTTGCAAGTGGTTTGTCAATTTTATTGACCTTTTCGAAGAACAAACTTCTGGTTTTGTTGATAGTTTCAATTGTATTCTATTTCATTTATTTGTGACCTAATTTTTATAATTTCAAGTTTTATGGAGGGCATTTGGTTTTCTTGTTGTTCTTTTCCATTTGAGATGTTAGGTTAGAGAGTAAATTATTATCACTTTTGCCTTTTCATGTGTTTGATTATTGCTATAAATTGACCTCTGATTACTATTTTGGCTGTTCCCCAGAGGTTTTTGTCAAGTTGTGTTTTCATTGTAATTTGTTTCAAGAAACTTTTTAATTTCTTTTTTTTTTAATTTCTTCTATTGCCCACTAATGTTTAAACAAAGTTTTGTTTAGCTTTCAAATGTATGGGGTTTTCTTCCTTTATTCTCTTGTTCTTTTTGAAGAACAATCTGACTGGAAGAGATCTATAATTATTCCCATTCCAAAGAAGGATGATCCCACAGACCGCGGAAATTATCGAACAATATCATTAATATCACAAGCAAGCAAGATTTTACTGAAGATTATCCAAAAATGACTGGAACAGCACATCAAAAGAAAACTACCAGAAGCTCAGGCTGGATTTAGACGGGGCCATGCTACTAGGGATATTGTAGCTGATGTTAGATGTATCTTAGCTGAAAGCAAGGAATACCAGAAGAATGTCTATCTCTGTTTCATTGATTATGCAAAGACATTTGACTGTGTGGATCATAACAAACTGTGGCTAACTCTGAGAAGAATGGGAATCCCAGAACACTTGATTATGCTAACATGAAACCTACACTTGGACCAGGAGGCAGTCATCAGAACAGAGCAAGGAAACACTGCATGGTTAAAAATTGGGAACGGTGTATTCCAGGGCTGTATCCTATGTCCATACCTTTTCAATCTTTATGCAGAACAGATTATCTGGGAGGTTTGGCTCTATGAGGAGAAATGTGGCATCAGGACTGGAGGAAGAATCATCAACAATTTGTTGATGACACAACCTTGCTTGCTGAAACTGAGGAGGACCTGAAACACTTGCTGTGGAAGGTCAGGAGCTGCAGCTTTCAATATGGATTGAGGTTCAATATCAAGAACACAAAGATTCTCACCACTGGAAGGATTGGCAGCATCATGATGGATGGTGAAGAGATTGAGATTATTCACAGTTTTGATTTGCTTGGATCCACATTAAACACTCTTGACACCAGCAGTCAGGAAATTAAAAGGTATATTGCAATGGGAAAGTCTGTGGTTAAAGACCTCTCTAAAGCACTGAAGAGCAATGATGCCAGTCTGGACACTAAGGCGCACCTGATAAATGCCATGGTCTTTGCAATCACTTGCTTTGCATCAGAGAGCTGGACAATGACTAGGGATGACTGAAAAAGAATTGTTGCCTTTGAGCTGTCGTGTTGGAGAAGAGTATTGAGTATATCATGGATGGCTAGGAAAACGAGTATGTTTGTCCTTGAGAGGGTGAAGCTGGGCTGATCCTTGAAGGCAAAGATTCTGAAGCTTCATCTGATATACTTTGGAAATGTTGCAAGGAGGGGTCAGTGTTTGGAGAGGGACGTCATGCTTAGGAGGGTGAAGGGACAGTGCAGGAGAAGAAGACCGTCGATGAGATGGATTGATTCAGTCACTGGGGTAATAATAGGGGCAGGTGTGTTGGAAATGGTGAGATTGGCACAGGATAGGGCAGAGTTTACGGCTATTGTACATAGGGTTGCTATGAGTCACAGGCAACTCGACAGCACATAACAACAACAACAACATCCTTTTGTTATTAATTTCTAACTTTGTATCATTATTGTCTGAGAAGATCCTTCATATTATTTATGTATTTTTTAATTTATTAATACTTGTCTTGTGACCAAACTATGCTCTTTTCTGGAGAATATTTTATGCACATTGTAGAAGAAGCTAAACTGCACTTTTTGGGTCTGTAGTAGTATACAATGACTATGTGATTGAGATGATTTATTGTGTGGTTTAATTCTTTAGCATATTTGTTGAGTTTCTCTCTGATAGTTTTATCTTTTCTTGACAGTGGTGTATTGAAGTCTCCAAGTACTATAGTTGTGTTGTCTATTTCCTTTTTCAGTTTTGTTAATGTTTGTTTTATATATTTTGTAGGCCTTTCATTTGATGCATAGATAATATTGTATTGCTTCTTGTTCTATTGAAACTGTAAGCATTATGTGGTGACCTTCCTTGTTTTTGTGATGGTTTTTGCATTGATACCTATTTTATGAGAAATTAATGTCACTGCTCCTGCTTTTTTCTGGTTTCTCTTTGCTTGGTATATATCCCCTCACACCTCCCCCATCCTTTTATTTTCAGTCTTTCTTTATCTTCACTTTTCAGGTGTGTCTCTTGTAAACAGCATATTGATGAGTTTTGGGTTTTTATCCAATCTTCTACTCTTTTTCTCTTCAGTGGTGCATTTAAACAAGTCATATTCAGTGTGATTATTGAGAGACAAGGTTTTATTGCTATCATTTCGTTCTTTTTGGTGTTGTTGATACTTACTTTGCTCCATCCTGCTTTCTGTGGCACCTCTGTAATGAGGGTGTCTCCAAGTGTTTGCTGAAATGCTGGTTTTGCTTTTACAAACTCCCTTAGGTTCTGCATGTCTGAGAATATCTTGATTTTTCCTTCATATTTGATGAATAATTTTGCTGGACATAATATTCCTAACTGACAGTTGTGTTCTTTGAGTGTTTGATATATGTTATTACATTGTCTTCATTTCTGCTGAGAAATCAACATTTAATCTTTTTTGTTCTCCCTTATAGGTTACTTTTGTTTCTCCCTAGCTGCTTTTAGAATTCTCTCCTTATCTTTGATTCTGGCAAATTTAACTATGATATACTTTGGTGATTTTATTTTAGGGTCTACTCTATGTGACATTCACTCAGCCTCTTGAATATATATTCTCTCATTCTTTATTATGCCTGGAAAGTTTTCTTCTAGCAATTCTTCCACAACTTCCTTGGTTCCTTTACTTACTTCTTCCTATTTTGGCATTCCGATGATGCACATGTTATTTCTTTTGATGATTTCCCATATTATTTTTAGGTTTTCTTCTTTTCCCTTCCTTTTGATTTTGCTTTTGTTCTAGCAGATCAGTGGTGACAATTCTATCTTCTATTTCTTCGATTCCATCTCTTTAACTCTGTTCCAATGTTGCTTCAACATGTTGACAGCATCTGAAACATTTGTCCTTATATTTTGGATTGTGGTTTCTCGATTTTCCAAAACCTCTAATGCCTCAGTTGTTTTATATTCATTGTTTTGTATTATTTTTCATGTTGCTCTTGCTTTTTTCTTGCAGTGTCCTGTAATTCTTCAAGTTTGTCTTTTACCCATTGAAAATATTCAATCATGGTTCTTTTATATTTGTGACAGGAAGTTCCATCAGACTTTCTGGCTTTAGGAAATCCATTGATATTGTGTCACATTTTTAGGAGTGACTTCTTGTTTTGTGTTTGTGTAATGTGTGAAGTACCCAGATTCCTACGTGACATTGCTGCATTAGGGTTTTTCAAGCCTGTGGTGATAGCAGGCTCTTGCCCTGATATCACTGCTCCAGAGGAGGGCGGGCCAGCTACTCTGACTTAGTTCCTCACTGAACTTTTGTCTCAAGGAAAGACTTGCTTTAGTTCAGGATAGATAAGGCCTATGAATTAGCAGCCTCCTCTCTCAGACAACTGCTACAGCTAGGCCAGTCCAAGGTGCTCTGGATTAAAGGCAGCTCATGCTTTGAGAGAGAATAGGACATTAATTGGGTTGCCTGTGATACTTATGTCTCTGGTGTAGTTTAGAGGGGCAGCAGTCAGTCATTCTCCAGGTGATGCCCTTGGGGCATCCAGGTTGTGGGTCCAAATGATGGGGTCAGGTCCTCCAGGTGTCAGGGCAGAACTTTCAGGCAGCAGGGTAACCTGTCAGTGGGACTGGAACTTACAGATGAAGGGCCTATGCTGGGCTTTCAAACAGTGTGTGGAAGCATCTAAGCAGCTGGATAAGTCCTTCAGGCAGCAGGTTGAGGGGGCCAGGTGGCAGAAATGGGGGAGGAGTCCTCTGGTCAGAGGAGGCGGGTCCCACCAGTCTGTGGTGCCACAACTGCAGAAGCCCAAATTAGTCTGTAATGGAGAGGGTGAAATCAAGTTTCTCCTTGGAGTCTAGGATTTTGAAGCTCTGCCTTACATACTTTGGGCATGTGGCCAGGAGAGATTGGTCCTTGGAGAAGGACCTCATTCTCAGAAGGGTGGAGGAAAGAAAGACCCCAGATGAGATAGATTTATACAGTATCTGGGGCAATGGGGGTTGATGTGTCAGTGTTAATGAGACTGGCTCAGGACAGAGAAGGGTTCAGAGCTGCTGTACATAGGGTTGCTATACATCTTAGATAACTCAATGGCACAAAACAAAATCAAAAACAATAACAACAACAATATTGGTTGGTTTGTTGTTGTTTTTTTAATAAAATTTTGTTAAGTCTCTAGAGGGAACAAGACCTCAGGGAGGGCCTTTTTATATGAAGTTGGTTGTCATCATATTTTGGAGGAACATTATTTTAAGTGGTACAGCTATCTTCTGCCAATATGCTGTACTGAGGTAACCTGAGTTTGCTCTGATGTTGGACCTTATGCCATTGGGGTGTCAAATACCATAATGATTACCCTTAGTGGAAAGTGTTTGGTGGAGCTCCCAATTTAAGACTGATTTGGAAGCTGAAATGGCATATAATTTCTAAACAACACACCTCTGGAAACTCTATGAACTTAGATAAATGTCAATATTATTAGAAAGGTTTCAGACCTTTTGTTCATAATGTCCCTATCGTTGTGCTCGACTCTATGGCGATCAATAAAAACAACAATACTACTAATAATAAATATTTGAAAAGGCAGAGTCTATGAAGAATAATGTGACTTCAGGATCAGAAGAAGACTCATCAATAGTCTGTGTTATGCAAATCACACAACCTTGTTTCCTAAAAGTGAGGCAAGCTTGAAGCACTTGCTGTAGAAAATCAAAAGCTACAGCTTTCAATATGGATTGCTTCTCAACCTCAAGAAAGCAAAAATTTTTATCACTGGCCCTACATCATTATAGATGGAGAACTTATTTACAAATGACTGCATCTTACTTATCTACAGTCAGTACACTTGGTAGTAAGGAGATCAGGATATATATTACACTGGGAAAATTTGCAGTCAGCAAGCTCTCGAAGTAATTGAGGAGCAAGTATTCCTGGTTAAGGCCATTTTCTTTTAAATCACTTGCTATTCATATAGAAACTGGAAAATGATTAAGAATGACTGAAGAAGAACTTATGCCCTTGAACTGTGGTGAAGACCTACATATCCTGTGTACTGTCAAAAGAATAAGCAGATATGTCTTGGAGAAAGAGCAACCAGAGTGCTCTTTGGAGGTAAAGATAATAAAGGATCATTTATCATACTTTGGGCATGTTACTATGAGAGGAGAAACATCATGTTTGTGAATCTGGAAGTACAGCAAAAGAGAGGAACACTCTTGGCCACATGGGTTGACACAGTGACTGCACTAATGGGCTCAAATGTGTTGGAGACTGTGAGAATTTCATAGGTTAGGAGAGAGTTCAGATTTGTTGTTCTTAGGGTTGCTATGAGTTTGTATTCAATGTAATTCTTACAAAAACTCAATGGCACCCAACAACAACAACTCGCTCACTAGTTATCTTTCATTGATTTATCTACCATGCTAATATCCACCAAGTATTTTATCTCTAGATTTAATGTTTTATCTAGTCTACAGATTAATTTATGCTACTTACTGGCTTAGTGGTAACGAATTGTGCCACCATCTCAAAAGCACATGGTTCAAATTCACCATTTTCTCTTCAGGAGAAAGATGGGCAATCGCTTCTCATAAAAAGCAATTTGCTGCTTCTACAAACCCACTGGAGGGTCAGCTATGGCTTGATTCCAAGTCAATGGTACACAAGAACAACTTGATATAGTTCAGCATTGGTAGCCTTTTTTGTAGAGAGGTGTACTGTTAACTCAAAGATCATACGTCTCCAGTGGCTCAAATCCACAAGAAGTTCTTCAGAAGAAAGATGAATAGTCTTCTCCTGTGCCATTAATAGCCTCTGAAACAAATGAAGGGTCAGGTCAGTGAGTTGAGCTTGATTATTCAATTTTGAGGACTGTAAAACTCATTGCTATCAAGTCAGAACCAGCTCATAGTTGACCTTCTATGGCTCATAGAGGCCATAAATTGCATGGAGGAGATAGAATGGTAGCATCTCTTGAATAGCAACACAACTCTCTATAGACTATGCCGCTGAAGTCCTCTGATTGGAGAACTAAAAAGTGAACATGACTAAAACTGTGATCTTGATTCCTCAATCTCACATCCACTCTATAACCAGTACTACATACCTTAATAACTACAACTACAATTGCTCATCAATAATTTTGGTATAACAGAGGTTACAACAAACCTTGGGGTTATCTTTAACTCTTGTCTTAATCTCAAATCCTACTGATTCTACTTGAAAATATACTCTTCATCTCTCTACTTCTAATCATTTCCAGAGTTACCATCTTAGTACAAGATATGACCATGTATTGCCTAAGCTAGATCTCTGGTCTGCCTACTGTTTCTATTCTTGTTTCTCATACAGTATGAAAAGTCCTTTGAAAACATAAAGGAGATCTTGAAATTCTTGGCTTAAAACTCTCTAATATCTGTCTCACTTATAGTGAAATCCTCATATTAATAATCTCTGAAATTTCACCTGTTCTGATCGTTACCCTCACCACACCACCAACCTTACTTAATTGTACCATGCTCTCTCTAGTCACTGGTTTGACAACCCATAAATCTTTCCTCAAATGTTTAAAATTTTTTACAAGAATGATTTCCCCCCTCAGATATGAATATGACTCATTTTCTTATTTCATTAATTCCTCTCCTCAAAAAGCATAAATTTAGACACTTCATCTAATCAGTAAAACAGCATCTCTACTTCCCTATGTAGTATTTTTTCATTTCCTGACATAACATACAGGATCCATTTGTTTACTAATAACAAGGTTAATAAGTCCACAAAGTCAAAAACTGAGTTTTACTGTAGTACTAAACCCCCAGGTTTAACATGAGTACAATTAAATTCTCTGTAATTTTCATTCTTTTCAATGTTATTCATAATTATTTTATGATCCATATAGTCAAACACCTTTGCATAGTCAATAAAACAGTAGTAAACATCTTCCTGATAGTCTCTGTTTTAAGTCAAGGTCAATCTGACACTAACAATGATACCCTCTTCTGAATTCAGCTTAAATTTCTAGAAGTTTCCTGTTGATGTACTATTATAAACTTACATAATAAATTATGGAAAATATTGAGAAGAATGGAAATCTTAGAATACTTAATTTGCTCATACAATAAAGCTTACACATAGCCAAAGAAACTATTATCTGAACAAAACAAGAGAATGTTGTGTGGTTTAAAGTCAGGAAAAATATGCATCAGGGTTGTATTTATACCTATTTAATACATATTAAATATGTAAGCTGAGCAAATAATTTAAGAAACTGAAATATATGAGGAGGAATATGGTATCAAGTTCAGAAGAAGTCTGATCAGCAAACTCTTAATGCAGATGCCACAATCCTGCTTGCATGAAGTGAAAACTTGCTGAAAAAGATCAAAGACTACAACCTTCATTATAGACTACATTCTCAACATCAAGAAAAGAAAAACCCTCACTACTGGACCAATAGACAGCATCAAAACAAATGGAGAAAAGATTAAAATTGTCAGCAATTTCAGTTCACTTGGATCCACAGTCAATTATCATGATTACAGCAGTCAAGAAACCAAAAGACATGTTGCATTGAAAAAAAAAAATAATAAGGACGTCAGTTTAAAAACTGAGGTGTGTCCTCTCTAAGCCATAATCTTTTCAATTACTTCCTCTGCATCTGAAAATTGGACAGTGGATAAAGAAGACATAAAAAACAAGATTTCTTTGAGTTTTGATGTTGCAAAAGAGTAATGAATATCCCATGGACTGTCAAAGGAATAAACAAGTCTGTATTGGAAGAAGTGTAACCTGTGTTCTTCTTAAAGGATATAGTGAAACTTTGACTCATACTATGAACATGTTGTTAGGAGGAATAATTTCCTTGGAAAAATACATCATTCTGGGAAAGGAGGAGGGGTCAAAGAAGAAAGGAAGACCTTCTACAAGATAGTATGAAAGAGTGATTTTAACAATGCGATTGAGCATATAAGACATGGTGAAGATCATGCAGGATAAAGTTTAGATCTGCTGTTCATAGGATCACTGTGAGTCATACTCAACGGGACGGTATTTAACAGTAATATATACCCAGAATCTAGAAAACCCCCATGAAATGATAGATTCTCAATAAATATTTATTTTTAGGACTATATCACAAATATTTGCTAAAATTAAATGCAAGTACTTAAACAATCACACATATTCTTAATATTGAGAATTTAGTTTCTAATTCCCACCACTTACCACATAGGTGATCATGGTGCTGTTACATGATTTGTTTTTAAGCTTGAATTGCTTTATCTGAATTATGGGGGAAACAATGCTTCTTATATACAGAAGTGGTGTACTTGGACATTTTTTAATGTATATATGAACATATTGCAGAGTTGCTCTTCCAAAAGATGCTTCCAACTTATCCTCTTAGTAACTCTTAATAAGAGTACCTGTCCTTTAAGAGTACCTTTAAAGTAAACAATTATCAGTTTAATGAAATACAATTAGAACTTTGAGAGGTAGTATAAATAGACCTTTGTTTTATTAGGTAAAGTTTTAATTATGGTGCCAACTCATGACTTAAATTTACCTTGTCTTGGTTTCTATCTCTGTGAAATGAAGTTAATGTTGTGGGTGGGGAAAAAAGAGATATATAATTGGTCTTGTCAAAAAGCACAATAATTTTACAAAAATAAAATACAATTGTGTCATGTGATTAACCACAAAATATGCTCAGAATATCCCAGTCAAAATCGAATGTATATTTAAAGAGTTGTTAGCACAATTTAGTTAGTGAAGATTGTCAAGAAAACATAATTGTGGGGGTTTTTTGGTTGTGTTATTTTTTTATTTTGGTTTTATTTTTTAATAACTGATGTATCTGAATTTCTTAAACTGTACAATAGCTTTGCAATTATGACATGTACGTCTATGTGTTTTACTTTGACAGTCATCTTCACGTTCATTTGCTTAGTCATTAAATTTTATGGTGGAAATTCAAAGCTTAATAAAATTTCAGATTTCAAATGTTTTATGGTCTCAAGGAAAATTTCATTTGCCATTGAGTGGTTATGAAAGAAATGTGAATGATAGACCAAAATGCCGAGCATTATTATAAATGTTGTTGTTGTTTTTAGGTGCCATAGAGTCAAGTATGATCCATACTTGAACTCTATGAACAACAGATCTGAACTCTGTTCTATCCTGAGTCATCCTCACACTTCCTGACACATTAGAGCCCGTTGTGGTATTTATAGTGTCAATTTACCTGGTTGAAGATCTTCCTTTCCTTCACCAACCCTCTACCTTTCTGAGCATCATGTCACTTTCTAAGGAGTAGCCACTCCTAGTAACATGCCTGAAGTATGTATGTGAGGTGTAGCCTCATCATCTTTGCCTCCAAAGAACACTCTGGCTACACACTCTTTCCAAGATACATCTGCTTGTTCTTTTGGCAGTCCAGCACTCTTTTCCAACACCACAGTTCAAACGTGTCAATTCTTCTTCCATCATGCTTATTCATTGTCCAGCTCTCAGATTCATAGCAAATTATCAGAAAGACTAAGGCCTGAACCAGACACACCTTAGTCCTCCAATTGACATCTTTATTCCTCAATAATGTGGAGATATCCCTAAATGCAGATTTTCCCAGTGCATAACAGCTTCTGAATTCCTGACTGCTAGTACCAAGCATGTTAGTCTTGGAGCCAAATAAAATGAAGTTGTTGACAGTTTCAATCTTTTCTCCATCTCACATGATGTTAGGGAGCTCTGGGGCCTAGTGGCAAGAATCTGAGCGGCAATCTCAAAAGCATGCAGTTCGAGGTCACCAGCAGCTCTTCTGGAGAAAAATGTGCAGTCTCCTCCCATGCCATTGACTGCCTCTGAAAACCTGCAAGAGGGTCAGCTGTGGGTCGGTTTATGGCTCTATGGTACAAAAAACAACATGATGTTGCCTATTGGTCTAGTGGTGAGAATCTTAGTTTTCTTGACACTGAGATGCAATCCATAGTAAAGGCTGTATTCTTTGATTCTCTGCAACAAATACCTAAAGTGAGGAGGACCTCACTTTCAGCTAGGAAGATTGTGTCATATGCATAATACAGACTCTCTCTGATAACATGAATCTCCTTATGATCTGGATATGGTGCATTCCTCTTCAGAGTCTAACTTCCTGGGTATTTTGCTCTATTATAAATGTTGTTGTTGTTGATTGTTGTCGAGTTGAGCACTACTCAACTATGACCTACTGAAGAAAAGACTTGAAGCCTTTTTATAACTATCATCATTTTTCAAAGGTAACAAAGTTTCTAGAGGCATATAGTTTACTATTATAAATAGAAGAAGAAAATTAATTTCAAGGATACTCAGAACAAATAATGTCATTGTTCATCATTTCCTTCACTACTTGACCGCTTCCTGCACTATTTCTTTTGTTCATTCATTCATTTATTCATCCATCCATCTATCCATCCATCTATCCATCCATCCATCCATCCATCCATCCATCCATCCATCCATCCACTCAATTAATTGCTAAATGACAAGTGATTGTGGAAATTGCCTTATTTTCTAAGAGTTTTATAAGATCACAGACAAATTGAGGCATCAGTGACTACACTACTTCTACTGTACTTTGATCATGTGATTTTATAGCAAATGATGATTATAGAGTGAAATTTCCCAATATGAGAGCCCATAAGAGCAGAAAACAAACAATACTTATGAGATTCAAAACTGTACATGACACTTGTTAAATTTTAACTCAATTCCACTTATAACCTTTTACTCAGAAATGACTCATGTTGACACTCTATTGGGTTTCCAAGATTGTAAATTGCATGGAGAAGATTGCCTATCTCTCTCCCATGAAGCCACTGGTGGATCTGAACCACTGGAAAGGCTCCATCTTTGAGTTGACAGTGTAATTTGCTACTCACCAGATCTCACTGTATTAAGTTTAGTGGCTTTAAAATAGACTGGAGTAATGAATATACCAATAGACTGGAAGACTGAAGACCGGACCAATTTACATTACTTAATATTAATTTGTATACGTCCTCTGTGTTTATATGTCTGTCTGTCTTCTTTCTCTTGCTATTAAGTGGAATTACCTAGAAAACTGTAAACTGACAGGTATGATATTAATCTTCCAACAATTTTTAAACTACAAAATTAAACAAGTGGGCTTAAAGAGCATGCAAAAATCAGGATTACTTAATGAAAGCTTTTTAACACTTGGTCAGATGAAATGTCTAGCCTTGTTTTCCATAAATTTACTCATTTTTAGGAACATAATGCCAACGGTATGCTATTATGCTAATTTCCCCAAATTATGCAACAAATTATTTTTAAAGAAAGGAGAAAATGTAGTCAGGGATATTCTCAACTCATGACACAAACACTATGCAGTGTTGATGAGTGAATAAACATTAAGCTTAAAGAAGTATCTGGTTAATTCACAAGGTCCTGCTTGGTCAATAATTTTCTACTAGCAATTTTAGTAAAATGAATAGTGGTGAGGCAGTCATACTGGAAGTTTTCTGCTGACCTCTCCAGATTGTTGGATAATCTTTCCCACCTTTATTCACTTGACCTTTCTTCACATCACTTCTTTCTTTAGCCCTGGGAAGCTGAACTTTAATGAACTAGACAATGAACTCTTTTGCTCTCTGGATTCCAGATGGTTTAGGAAAGTTGAGTGAGGATGTTCATTGTTTGTTGAGAGAACCTGAGCTAGTATATCTCTCCGGTGAAGGTCTCAGCTCCCATTGCCAGTCTGGTACTCACACAGTTACTGCTCCCTTGCTTTGCCTCTTCAGGCCTAGGCATGGTAAGGTCATTGGTATGGCCACCATGGGCTAATGGTAAGGCCACGAGCACAGGGAACAAGGATTTGTTGATTTCTATTACTCCATCTCTAATTTTTTAAATTTTCTTTTATATGGTCTGCATAATTTGATGGGTGGAGGAAGGGACTGGTAAATGAAAGAAGAAAGGTTTGATGTGAAAAACAGTGTATAAGAACGTTGTGAACTTTGTATGTAAACATCTCCATTTTTTTAAGGGGGAAAATCATCTTATTAAACTATTCTCATTTATTCCGTATGAGTGTACTCACTGATTCCTATTGGAATCCTGATTGATATGATTCTTTTAGGTTCCTTGGCTAAAAACCCAAGAATAGATTTAAATTCCCTTTTCTAGTAGCTTCCATTTCTTTCTCAGGGAGACATGGTGCTAGTCTAAAACCCTGCACCTTTTGGCAGTTCTAATCCACCAGCATCTCTAAGAGAAAGCAATGGGCAATCTCCTCCCACATGACTTCTAGCTTCAGGAACCCACTAGAGGCCAGCTATCATAGGAAAGAAAAGTGTTCTGACTTCTTTTTTCCCCCCATTTCATAAACAGTAAGTTGTCAGGCTCTGTTTATTTGAAGATGGCTCCATGACATTAAATATATCTTCTCTTTGCTGTGACTATTAGCATGACTTTAGTTTGCCTGAAAGTTGGAGTTAAATAATTTAACATGCCTCAAAAATTCATTGCCCCTCTGCTCTCACCTCTCCTGCCCCTTGATGAGTTTGGGCAGGAGGGAAATCATAAAGTCACACAATTTGGTGGATGGAGGGAAACGATAAAGGAAGCAGGAAAGATCCGGTGGACATCTGAAAAGACAGGGTAATGGAAGGAAGAGTTCAGTAGTGATTGGTTTTACAAGATGTAATGAATGGGAATGATTGTATGAAACACAATGTGAAGGTAAAAGAATTTTGTATGCATATCAATATAAAGTTTTAAGAGAGAGCACACAAAATCCCACCTCATTGCTATTGAATTGGAATCACCTCATAGCTGACCTCCTCCACCCACCCCAGCCAGGAGATTTTTGGAAGCTAGAAATCACACAGGAGAGATTTCCTGTCTTTCTCCTATTGAGTCACTGTTGAGTTTTAACTGCCAGAAAGGTATAACCTTTGGGATAGCAGAGCAACATTCTATGGATTACGCAGAGGTATGATAAACACTATTCCAATATTATACACAGTTATCATGAGTAACAATGAGCTCCTGAATTAATCTTTCTCCTTTTTCTACTTGCTTTAATGTATGCCACTCAGAACTAATAGTTTTATCTTTTTAAACCCCAAAGTTAGTCAAAATACTTGTCGACTTACAAACTCTTTTTAGCATCCAAGAATCCTTTTTGAATAAGTCTGAATTCCTTGTCATGTGTCCTGCAGCCCAATAACTGTCCCTAGCTCATATCTTTTTTTCTTGTCTAATGACTATACACTGACTTGTACCTCTGTCCCTTTCAGAAGTACTTCCATCTTCTCACGTTATCTTATATGATGTTGCCTGTTTAATACCCTTTCACAAGGTCACCCCACATTGGGGTAATCCTATTCTGCCTTCATGACATTTAATTTCAAACGCCACCTTCTGCATGATAACTTCTCTGATGCCATAGTGGAAAATGAAACTCTTCTCTTTTCTACCCTCCTACAGACTATGTTTATGCTCTACCTATGAATTTATATTGGATAATAATGATATAATAATAATAATATCAATTATTATTATACATAAATTACTTTCTCTTGGAATATTTCAAATTCCTTATAAGTATAAATCATTTATGTTCAGATTTACTTAATTTCTTTCCCTTCTGTGTTCAGCACTGCTTGAAAATGCTTGGTAATTAGGATTGGACAATGACATATGAACAAAAGTTGCTTTTGTTAAATTTGTGTACTAATCAGAACTGAAACACAGAGTTAATATGAAGGTTGATGGAATCAAGTCTCAAAGTTATTTTATCAAAATATCTATAATGAAACTAATAGAATGGATATTAAGGCATGCGACATTTATGTCTAAATTTTAAATTCACAAATGTGCAAATACAGACCTAGAGAGACCTGATTAGGCATTTAGTTCATAGCGTAATTTAGGGATTTTTTAAAATGAACCACAGGAACAATAAATGTAACAAAAATGTTAAAGTGAAGTATATGTTGAGTTTCAGTAACTAATAGGAACTCAAGTCTCATTAAAAATAATGAGAACTGTAGTTTGTTCTGGGAATTTAGATTGCAAGATTTGGGTAAAGGAGAATGCTTGAAAGAGAACTTTGAGTAATTAGTGAAAGTCTGGTAGCAAGAGTCTACACAAATTAACCATGATATTTTTGGAAGGAAAGTAGAACCTTTGGATATAAACTTTCTAGCATGTAGGGCAGGGTAGATTTCATGAAACCAGAGGTCCAAAATGAGAGTAAAGAGGTAGAAGTCAGAGATAGGAAATTCAACTGCATATAAGAATGAGCATATGTTTATTTTTAGAACCTTCAGTTGTGAACTTCCAAGCTCCTTGTCTCTAGAATTGGGTAAGCAAAAGCTGAAAAATCCTTTGTCTATGATGGAACACAAGGGATTTTACATGGATAGGAAAAAGGAAGAGATCTCTTCCCAAAGTAACTTTCAGATTGTTTTTGTTGTTGTTGTGTACCTTGGAGTTGGAATTGATTCATGTTTGACTCCATAGCAGGTTTTTCAGAGGCTGTAAACCACATGGGAAATTACCCATATTTCTCTCACAGAGCAGCTGGTGGATTCCAACTGCCTGGCTTGAGTTGGCGGCAGAACTTACCACACAGCCACAAGATTAGTTTTCCATAAATGCAAATCTTTTGGTAATAGTGTCTTCTTTTGAAAATCTTATATGGCTTCATATTTTCCACTGTGACAGTTACGAACCCATCTGCCTGGTTCTCAAGGACTCTCACAGTTATACTTGGTTAAAGAATCTGTTTTCCCTCACTAATTTATAGCACATATGCTTAAAATTTATGAGGTATGGCACGTGTTCAGCATCCTGTCAATATTTGGGGATTGGTAGCCATAGCAAAGGGAAGAAATCAAGCTATCAAGGAGTGGAAGAGAAAATTACAAAGGACAGTGTGAAAGACAAAGTAAAATACTACAATGAAATGTGCAAGGAGCTGCAGTCAGAAAATCAGAAGGGCTGAACTCATTCAGCATATCTTAAGCTGAAGTAACTGAAGAACAAATTCAAGCCTCGAGTTACACTACTTAAGGATGCTTGGGGTAGAATATTAAATGATTTAGGAAGCATTAAAAGAAGATGGAAATAGTATACAGTCATTGTATCAAAAGGAATTGGTGTACACAGAATTTCATGAAACAACATATGAACAAGAGCCTGTGGTGATGAAGGAAGAATTTCAAGCTGTTCTAAAAGAATTAGCAAAATGCAAGGCCCCAGAAATTGATGGCATACCAACTGGCATATTTCAACAAACAGATGCTGCCCTGGATATGCTTACCAAGTTGTGCCAAGAAAACTAGAGAACAATCACCTGTCCAACTGACTAGATGAGATCTATATTTCCATTCCAAAGAAAAGTGATCCGACAGAGTACGGAAATTATAAAACAGTATCATTGATACCACATGCGAGCAAGACTCTACTGCAAATTATCCAAAAACGACTGGAACAGCACATCAGTAAAGAACTGCCTGAAGTGCAGGCTGGGTTTGGGAAAGGCAGTGGTACTAGTACCAGAGGAATATTTATCTGTGTTTCATTGACTATACAAAGGCATTTGACTGTGTAGATCATGATAAACTGTGGTTGACTCTGAGAAGAATAGGAATCCCAGGACATTGGATTGTGCTTATGAGAAACCTATGGTTGGACGGGGAGGCAGTAGTCAGAACAGAGCAAGGAAAAACTACATGGTTCAAAACTGGGAAAGGTGTGCACCAAGGATGTGTCCTATCTCCATATCTTTTCAATCTATATGGAGAATAGATTATCTGGGGGGCGGGGCTCTATGAGGAGAAATGTGGCATCAGGATTGGAGGTAAGCTCATCAACAACCTGCACTATGCAGATAACACAACTCCACTGGCTGCAAACAAGGATGATCCAAAGCACTTGCTGCAGAAAGTCAAGGACTGGGCTGATTGGCAGCATCATGATAGATGGTAGAAACATTGAGAGTGTTGACAGCTTCACTTTGCTTGACTCTACAATCAACATTCTTGGTACCAGCAATCAGGAAATTAAAAGATGAATTTCATTGGGAATGTCAGCTGACAGAGACCTCTCCAAAGTACTGAAGAGCAACAATGTCAGTCTGGAGACTAAGGTGAACCTGATCCAGGCCATAGTCTTCACAATTGTTTGCTATGTGTCAGAGAGCTGGACAATGATTAGGAATGACAGAAGAAGAATTGATGCCTTTGAGCTGCCGTGCTGCATAAGAGTATTGAATTACCATGGACTGCTAGAAGAACAACAAATTCATCCTGGAGAGGGTGAAGTTAGGCTGTTCCTTGGAGGCGAAGATTCTGTACATGTTGCAAGGCGGATCAGTACTTGGAGAGGGACGTCATGCTTGGGAGGGTGGAGAAACAGTGCAACAGAGGAAGACCCTCCATGAAATGGAGTAATCCGGGCCTCGGGTAATGGGGGTAGGTGTGTCAGAGATAGTAAGATTGGCACAGGATAGAGCAGGGTTCAAGGCTGTACATAGGGTCACTATGAGTCGCAGGCTACTCAGTGGCACATAACAACAACCATATTTGTGGTAAGTATTTTGAAGGTGGTCTTAAATCTAATATTAACCAATCTACAGCATCAATCTTATTGAAGATGCACTATTATGAGAAGCCTTTTGTTTTAAAATAGAGTTGCTTTCTGGTTATTCCCTACTCTTTCATTCTACATGAAGTCTCAACATCATTCGTTTTGGTGTCACTCCCTGTAACAGGCTAAGTGACTGGCAGAAGAGTTACAATGAAATAAATGCTGAAGTCAGTTTGGAGAAATAAGCTGTTCTATTGTGGGTTTGTTCGTTTTTCCCCTTCTTCTCTACACCTTTGCTTTAAAAAACAAACAAACAAGCAATGCTTCACTTATGTTCGTATTATCTTGAAGCATAAAGGTTTTGAAACATATTACTTCTATTGGCATATATGATTTGCAAAGATCTTCTACAAAGGACGGCTCATTTCATAATATGTTTACCATGAGATAGGTAGCCTAATGGGTAAGGAGTAGCATTGTCAACCCAAAGGTAGGTTGTCCAAAACCTCCAGCTGGCTCTCAGGAAAAAGATGGGCATCTCTCCGTTGTGATTTACAGCCTCGGAGAAAACCCACCGGAGGGTCAGCTGTGGGTGGCTTCCATCTCAACAGTATAAAACAACAACAGTGGAGGGAACAGGGGAGAAATTACATTTCAGGAAGCCATGAGACCTGACTGGAGAGAATGGAAAGCTTTTGAAGTCTATAATTAAGAGTTGAATCTCTATTGCTCCATTTAACAGAAGATGGGACCTCAAATCTGTGTGACAAGGACTTCAGACTTGGGTTTACAGAGTCCTTTTAGCTGAATCTTCATTCACAACAATCAAGGTGTTCACTTAAGGATACAGAATTAGAAAGATTTATATCTCTGAGTTTTGGTTTGCTTTCCCCGCCCCGCAAACCCTGACTGATAGTTTTAGATGAATAGTGGGATACGTGATCTTGTGATGGTGACCCCGTGGAGTGTGTGTCACCTTGGGACACCATTACACGTCCTGGCTGCTGAGCATCACCTACCACATTTCAAGGCTTCAGAGAATTAGTGAGGCTAGCTGAGGAGAAATATCACTTTGGACAAGGACACTCAAGGGACACATTGCTTCAAATTGCACCAATTGAAATATATTCTTGGCATTGCAGAGTGGTGGTTTGTGCTAGACAGGAAGTTCACTGGCTTGGCAGGAGACAGCTGTGCCCCAGTCCTGCAGAGCCCCCACCAAGGAAGCACCCCTCACTGTGCCACTGGAAGAATGAGCCCTGATTGCTTGAGGAAGAGAAAGATCGGAACACATGGCAGATATTTTGGGTTCCTGGCCTTTGAGGAATTATCTTGAGAGTTCCGTTTTAGGTTATTCTGAGGAAAATGCTAACCTTGCAATTCTGGGTCTGGAAATGCATATCTCTGAGTCAGTAACTGATCTGTGTGCAGACTGGTCTGAGGCACCAGCTCTTCTCCCTGTCTGCCTTTCTCCTCCACTTCCCCTTTACTTTTCCAGCATGAAAACTGGGAGAAAAAAATGTTTCATCCATTCATATGATAAAGTTAAATGAAATGATTCTGTGTTTTGATGGCTTTAGTTTCATTCTAGATTCTGCTTTAATGCCTAAAGCAACAATGAGAAGTTGTATGTACGCTTAAAATCAAAGGTACTATTTAAAAAAAATAAACTAAAAAATTCAAAGGTAGTTGTGTGTAAATTGAACAGGATGAAAGCAGAGCCTTAACTCCACTTTAAAGTCTTCTTGGCACATGTCTGGAATCCAGACTATAATTTTAAAAGCTGCCTTTCCAAAAGATCTTTTCTTCAACCTGACCTCAACCACAACCTGACCTTTGGGTAGGTACAAGGAATGTCCCATGGATTTCCTAGCCATACAAGAGAGGCTGTATAGAGTGAGCATATCTGCACACAGATTCTTTCCCAGCAATATCTACTGCATAAGTTCAGTTATGGGAAGAGGACAGAACTTGTCTTGACAGAATGTGCAGCCTAATAGTTTGCCATATGCTTTGTCGCTAAGTTGTTACAAATGAATAGTTGATTATTTCTTGAAATAACCCTTCACAGTTTTGTGATATGATGAACTTGCTTTAATCTGTAGCTTTGAAACAGCAATACAAAACCAAGTTTTGCTTGTTTGTGTACATAATATGTGTCTATTATTGTCCCAAGGGCTTTAATGTAATCACAAAAGTATTTGTATGACTAATCTGTAAAGAAAGGTTCTCTTCCCCCCAGTCAAATCTTCAAGTAATTTGTTCTAGGACTCAGAGCTTGGAAAGGCAGCACAGAAAGAGAAATACAAGCTAGTTGGGTGTGTCCAAAGCTCATTATTATAACATGTTGTGCTCAGTTTTCCTTAGATCATTTAACTATTTCAGTAAATAATGCAAATAAATCCTTCCATATGAAGGTGGGTAAGAGGTATGAGAAAGAAGGTGGTGATCAAGAAGTTTAGAGCCAGGTCCAGGATACACCACATACAGCCTTACGAGACATACCAAAGAGTTTCAGTTTTAGTCTATAGACCTTGGGGGTCACTGTGAAAGGTTAATGTGGAAGGTGGCATTGTTAAATTGACACAAAACCAAACATTTCTTTGAAATAAATTTTGTCAAATGTCTCAAGGAAAGTAAGAAAATTAGTTG
>NW_006399847.1:4850258-4853193 GCF_000299155.1 Elephantulus edwardii
TCACCAATACCTAGTATGTTAATGTTTATGCATTCCATTTCCTCTTTAACAATATCTAATTTTCCCACATTCATGGTTCTCACATTCCATGTTCCAATCACTAGTGTCTGCTTACAACTGTTCCTCTTCCTTTGTATTTCCATACTCAGTTGCCCTTTCTGTCATTCTATGTGTCTTCTATTGTACATAGGGTTTTCAGAGGCCTTCTATTTCGCAAGTGGCTGGCCAATCCTTCTTACTAGTGTTACATCCACATAACCAAGATGAAAATTGTTTTGTGGTTTGTTTGGTTTCAATTCACATTGTGTTTCTTATAATCATTCCCATACATTGTCTTATAAAATAAATCACCATTGATATATTCCCACTATTACCTCATCTTTTCAAATCCCCACTGGATCTTTCTTTCTTAATTCCTTCACTTCTTCCCTTCACCCACCAAACTCTGTGACCTTGTGATTTTCTCCACTTCCCACCCTAACCTCTCTGACACCTTTCCCTTCCCTCTTTGGATAACCATACAGATCTTACTATTTACTGGTTATCCTTCTGTTTTTACAATAAAAGTCTTACAAAATATTTGTCCTTATGTACCTGAGTTAGTTCATTCAGTATAATGCACTCTAGCTTCTCCTGTGTTATACAGTATTTTTCAAAACTGTTGCTTCTGAGTGCTCATTGAGTGAATGTACCATAATTTCTGAATTCATTCATTTGATGGACATAAACGTTTTGGCAATGTTTTTGATATTGTGAATAATGCTACTGTAAGCATTAGTGTACAAATGAAAATTTTAACAATGAAGGTTGGTAGAACACTCATTGCTCATTGATTGACTCCACCATTTAAAAAAAAATTACTTTATTAATTTTAATGAACATTTACAGTGATTTTGGATTTCCATTCATTCATTCTTGCACTTTTTTCTCTACTGCCCCCCCAGTTCATTCCTCTCTTTGAAAAGCAAAAGATAAACTTTTTTAGTATACAATTCCCCTTCCCCCCACCCCCATACCAAATGCACTCCACTATGCAACCTTAATTCTGGGTTCCTGTGATAATCGTAATACCCTATCATATAGCGGCTTTGTTCACAATAGCAAGGAGTTGGAAACAGCCTAAGTTCCCCTCAACAAATGAATGGATAGAGAAGCTGTGGTATATTCACACAATGGACTACTATGCTACATTGGAAAACAAGGAACTCATGCAATATTATTCAAAATGGGTGACCCTGGAGGACATTATGCTGAGTAAAATATCTCAGTCACAAAAGGACAAATACTGCGTGGCACTATGCCACTGTTGTAGAATGGGACTCACATCAGGGTTGGGGTAAGATTGACTCCATCTTTTAAGGCACCCAGACTATTGTTGTGCTATTTCTGTCTGCAGTCAAGCCAGCCCTGTCCTGTAGTGACTGCACAGTCAAGGGAAATCAATGCTGCTAAACCAGCTTGTTATGGATCAGCCAGTCTCTCCAGTCCACCTCACTCTCAGAGTTCTGCTGCAAACTGTTTAGCACCAGAGTGGTGGCATCTCTGCTTACAGATCAGTGATGGCTGTACACAGGTACATTGATCAAAAAATGGATCAAAAATTGGTCTCTGCTCCCCCTCCAGAAAAAGAACATCTATCTCCCACACAGAAGGCAAGTATTCTAACACCAATCACCAAGGACAAACCCCAGCACCAAGAATATGTTGTGGTTGTTAATGTTGATTGTCTTTGAGTCGAGCATGACTCATAGGGACTCTGTGCATGAAAGGCCTGAAGCCCCTCTACAGCTGACATTTACCAAAGCTCATAGAATTTCTGGAGGTACATTGTTTAGGAATGTTATGGTTACATACTGTTAATCTGAAACCAACTCATAGCTGACCCTCCATTGGCTTTATAAAGGCAGTGAATCCCACAGGAAATTGCTCATCTTTCTCCTGCAGAGCCGATGGTGGATTCAAACTGTTCGTCTTTGAGTTGGCAGCACAACTCTTTACCACTAAGCCACCAGAGCTCCCTAACAAGAATATAGTCAGGCATTAAAGAATTGTTTAGCCAACAAGTCAATGAGTATTTGAGCTTATAAAATAATGTTCTTTATTAGGCATCTTACAAGATCTTACAGGCTGTTGCTTTTTGTGTATTTTTTTGTTTGTTTATTTCACATTGCAGTATACCAAAATGTGCTTAAATGACAATGATACATGAAACAATTGAGTGGAGTGTGGACTTCTAGTTTTAATTACAGGCTAGTGATATTCGACAGTTCTACAAGTTTTATATCTAATTATTTGGAAAACAAATAATGCAAAATGTCCTAATATTGATTATGAAAATAAACTAATAGATAATCTCCAACCAGATAGTAAGAAAACATTCACTATAAAATAAGAATGCAACAGAAAGTATTACTAGAATTTTATTTCTAAGAGAAATATTGCTATTAAAAGAATACTGAAAACTTTAAAAAGCCTCTTTCAGAAATGCAAGGAAAAACTGGCAGATGAAATATTTAATTGACAAGATGTTTGTAATTAAAACATCAATTCTTATCTCATCCTTAGTCATTGTCCATTTGTAATAGACATATATTTATCATTGTTGTTGTTGTTGTTGTTGTTTAGTGTCATTGAGTCATCGACGACTCAAAGCAACCCTATGAATGAAAACCTGTATACTTGTATAACTTTTACCCTGACATTTCTTTTGGGAAACTATGTGATCAGCTACTAATTATTTTTACTACTCCACATCCTACAACCAAAATGTGATAACCTGCCAGAAGACCTCCTGATACTATGATCTTTATTCAGATTGTTTATTATACCATATACTCAGCCCATATTTGAAGCTAGCCTACATCATCTTAATATTTCTAATTTAGCCACTTTGTTGTTATTGCTGTTAGGTGTCATCAAGTTGAGTAGGACCATA
>NW_006399847.1:4854748-4855834 GCF_000299155.1 Elephantulus edwardii
GGATGAAGCCAAGCTGCTCTTTTGAGGCAAGGATTCTGAAGCTTCATCTGACATACTTTGGACATGTTGCAAGGTGGGATCAGTCCTTGGAATGGAACTTCATACTTGGAAGGGGGGGAGGGACAGCACAGCAGAGGAAAACGCTCAATGAGGTGGATTGATTCAATGACTGGAGTAATGGAGGTAGATGTGTCAGAGACAATAAGATTGCCACAGTATAGAACAGGATTTAGGGCTATTGTACATAGGGTTGCTATGAGTCTCAGGTGACTTGAAAACACATAGCAACAATAACAACAATCATAGTAAAACAATGTAATAACATATTTGCTGATTAATTTAATAGAGAACAATTTTTGTAAGGACACTCAGTCTTCATTCAAGAAGATTGTCTTTTTCTTCTAGTCCATAAGGTGTCTTCCATGCTGTCAGCACTCCACACAGTGCAGAACAGAAGTGATAATTATCTTGACCTTTAGATTTATACTCATTCACCAGCCAAAGGGTTAACTAATGTACAATGACTTCCCTTATTTGAATGACATTCTCATTTGTGTACTTACAGTCCTGAAAACTTGAAACATATATTATGTAATGTTAATCAAAGAGTTATAAAATCATCCCTTAAGCAAAGGAACAAATTTTAACTAAAAATTCACATATTATGACTGAAAATAAACCTCTAATATGGCAAAGGTTTATGTGTAAACAAAGTAATACTATACTATATATATGTATATACAAATGATGTTAGAGAACAGAGTTCAGGCTATGAGTCATATTCGACTTGACGACACTTAACCACTGCTAAGCGAGACTGTTGTTTTTGTTGTTGTTTAGTGTTATCAAGTTGTAGGCAACTCATAGTGACCCTGTGAACAAAAGACCTGAACAGTTGCATAACTTTCATCTTTTCTCCAGGTTCATAGGGTTTCCGGAGGCAAGCTGTTTCAGAAGTGAATGCCACCCCTGCTTCCAAGCTTGTTTTAATTGGGGAGCTCCACCAAGCACTGCCCACCATGGGTAACCATTATTGCATTTGACACATCAGTGTCACAGTGTTCAGCTTCACAGCAACCTCGAGTG
>NW_006399847.1:4863603-4906029 GCF_000299155.1 Elephantulus edwardii
TATACACTATATACTATATAATATGTATATACACACACACACAATTCAGCACACATACACACACACACACATACACGCACTATGGGGTTCTCTATAATTTGTGAATATTAAGTTGTAGAGGGATTTAGAGAAAATCTTACTGTGTCTGGGGTGCAAGTTTGGGTGATGGAGTGTTTGCTTTTCCCAGTATTTTATATTCCTTACAATAATTGAAGATGAATGTCCTCCATTTATGGGAACTCATCTCAGATTATTACATCAATACTATTTTTATGGCTATTTAGCACATATCTTAATCTGATGGCCTAGTGGCAAAAAGCCACACTGCAATCCTGAAGGCACACGGTTCGAGCCTCTGTGGAAGAAGGATGGGCAATCTCCTGTGTAATTAATTGCCTCTGAAAACCCACTGGATAGTCATCTATGGGTCAGTTCCAACTCTATGGTACACAACAACAACAATAATAGTGAGTCTGAATATGAGCTTATTCTAACTGATACTCATATGGCAAAGGCTACATCTTTGTTATATCCTTGCAGAACTAAGATTAATAATCAGGACCTGGTTTTGTGCTTTAGTTTAGTGAAGGCATGTCAAAATCCCTACTAAATTTTCAGAAACCACTTA
This sequence comes from Elephantulus edwardii, assembly GCF_000299155.1. Lineage (NCBI taxonomy): Eukaryota > Metazoa > Chordata > Mammalia > Macroscelidea > Macroscelididae > Elephantulus > Elephantulus edwardii. The sequence continues at coordinate 4,864,232 of NW_006399847.1, forward strand.
AGCTTTATGTAACTCCCATACAAATGATCCAGGGATTTTCATAAGAAATAGATAAATAGGGGAGCTCTGGTGGCCTAGTGGCAAGGAGCTGCAACTACAATCCCAGAGGCTTACGGTTCAAATTCACCAGATGTTCTGCTGGGGAACGAGGGACAATCTCATCCTGTACCCAGTCAGAGCTGATTTGACGGCACAGTCACACAAAAATAATAAAATAAAAATTTAAAAGAAAAGAAATAGATAAACATAGTAATGTCATTATTCATTTTGAAAAGGATATGGAAGTTGGAATTAAAAGTCCTCAGCTCTAATTCTGTTGTTGTTGTTGTTGTTACTGTTTGCCATTGAGTTGGAACCAACTCACAGCTTACCCTCCAGTGGCCGTTCAAAGGTAGTTAATTGCACTGGAAGAGACTTGCCATCTTTCTTATGCCTAGCAGCTGGTGGCTTTGAACCACATGCCATAGAGATTGTAGTGCAATTTCTTACAGCAAGGTCACTAGAGCTCTAATTATAGGCTTGCTAAGAAAAAGAAAAATTATTATAAAGACAATAATAATTGTTGTTCTTGTTATGTACCATAAAGTTGGAACCGATCCATAGCTGACCCTCTGGAAAGTTTTCAGAGGCAGTTAACTGCACAGAAGGAGATTGTTCATCTTTCTCCTATGGAGCAGCTGGCCTCGAACAGTGTGCTTTCAAGATTGTAATGCAGCTTCTCACCACTAGGCCATCAAAGCTGGCTATCAATTATTGAACATTTAATTTATTAAGACACTGTACTCAGTTATCACACAGAGCTCACATAGGGACAACTTAGTAAGGGAGAGTGAGAGAGAAAGACCCAAAGAAGGTTTCCTAGTAGAGGTCTTTATATATTGACATTTGGTATATGACTAAGAAGTAATGAGATGAATCTGATTTACCTAGAAGCAGATAACACCTAAACAAGAGTGTATGACAATGAGTTTGAACACTCTAGGAATACACACAGTTCATTCTGACTGAATCATAGAATTTTATAATGAGGAAATAAAAAAGGAAATGTTAACACACAAAATGAAACAGAGATTGTGAAGAGCCTTTTATTCTTCAACAAAGCAAAACAGATAATGTTTTACTCAGGAAGCATATATTTTCAGATTACTTTTTGTTGTAGCAATATTTCTTTTTTTATTTTTCATTACTTTTTAAAATTTATTATTAATTTCAATGAAAATTTACAGAGACTTTGGATTTCCATTCATTCCCTGTTGCACTTTTCTCCCCTCCCAACCCTACCCCCTAGTACACAGGCCTCTTGGAAAAGTAAAATAAAAATTCTTTCATTGTTTTACAATCCCTCCCCCCATGGCCACTCCACTATGCATCCTTTTCTTTGGACTCCTGTCATGATAAAAATAACTAATAACATATCCCTTTTACACAGTTTTGTCCCTCATCTGTTTCAATGCAGTATACATTACTGACCCCATCTTTCTCAGTCTCCCCCCAATCCCAACCAAGGTCAGTCCTGTTTTACAACAGTGGCACTGTGCAGTGTTTGTCCTTTTGTGACTGAGATAATTCTCTCACCATAATGTCCTCCAGGGTCACCCATTTTGAATAATATTGCATGAGTTCCTTGTTTTTCAATGCAGTGTAGTATTTCATTGTGTGAATATACCACACCTTCTCTATCCAATCACTTGTTGATGGGCACTTAGGTTGTTTCAAACTCCTTGCTATTGTGAACAAAGCCATGATAAACATGGGTGTGCATCTATCTGCTTGGATGTCAGTTATGGTCTCTTTGGGGTATATTCCCAGTAGTGGAATTGCTGGGTCAAATGGTATTCCTGTTTGCAACTTTTTAAGAAAGTGCCATACTTCCTTCTTCAGTGGTTGCACCAGTTTACACTCCCACCAACAGTGAATAAGGGTTCCAGTTTCTCCAAAACTTCTCCAGCATTTGTTACTTGCTGTTCTGTTAAATTTTGCTACTCTGACTGGGGTGAGATGATATTTCATAGCTTTCAAAAGAGGCAGAGATTGTATAACATAAGCCCCAGGTAAAGGCAAGAAGGCCAAGGCAGAGGCAGGTATAACTATGGGATCCATGAGAAACAGTGGACAGGACTTAGACATTGACTGGATATATTTTGATAGCACATGCTCTGTGGAAGACAGATCCCATCAATCCTCAGTTTTTCACTTTGAAAAATGTATGGATGGCAGTGATACTCACTAACAAGGAAATGCATAAAAAGAAGTTTGAAGAGACAGTTGTAGAAAAAGTAGGTGTAAGATCTCAAAAATTGTTGAAAAAAAGATAATTTAAGAAAGTGCTTATGAATACAAAGGTAAAGAATTTGAAATGATTACTGAGTTTAAGACAAAAATATCATAAATGATCTTAGCAAAATACTTTCCCTGAAGTCAGACAGCAGAAGGTTGAAGAATGAGTAAGTGCCACGCAGGAGCCAGAGTTCTTTTGAGAACTTTTGCAGTGAAAGAGAAACAAGAACATAGACTGTTATTAATGGAAGAACCCAGGTCTAAGAAGGATTTATTTTGTTAAGACTGAGACATTAAATGCCAATGTTAACGCACTAACGAAATGAGAAATGACATGCACAGAATAGAAATAGGAAATCATGAACAAACTAAGTTTAAAGGAGGAAGAAGTGGGATTGGGTCCAGAGCATAAGAAGGAGGGCTATCCTTGAACCAGAGATATCTCCTTATCCTTCAGTGAGAAGAAAGAGAAATGATCCATAACAATGCTAATCGAGTGCCCTAGAAAGTTGTTCTCTTTCTTTCTATTCTAGATAAAAGAAGAACATGCCATTAAGTTTAGAGTCAGGAGTAAGTCAAAATATGAGAGATTTAAATAACTTAGTGTTTGTTTTGTTGAGTTTGTTTTTATTTTTAAATCACATAGGCATAAAGGAGAGAAAAATTCTACCAGAAAAATAGAAGGATACCTGGGTGGTCCAGAGAAGTAAGTTAAGTTGGAGAATTGTGAGATCTCCTTTAGCAGCCTGGATATAATCACAGAGAAATCAATCTATTGGGATGATCTCAAACTAGATGTTATTGACATAAGTGTTGTGGAAGGTATTACGTGAAGAAAGGTGAAGATATATGTCACTGCATTTAAGAAGGATCAAATATTTAGTGCACAACATCTAGTTTGAGATCAACTGAAGTCATAGTATTTTCAGTTGCTTCAAATGGGTGTGAAAGGTGGACAATGCATAAGGAAAATCAAAGAAAAATGGATGCTTTTGCAGAGAGAAATCTCACTGCCAAGAGAGGCCTCAAGACTTGAGTAGTGAGCCTGGAGTCAAAGTGAGGACAAGAGGGAAGAGTTGGAAGTACAGAGTACTGTGTCACAGTGAGTATCCTCACTCTCAAAAATAATAACAGAAAGGGAGCTCTGGTGGCCTAGTGGCAAAAAAGCTGCACTGCAATCCCAAAGGCATGTGGTTCAAATTCACCAGATGCTTTGCTGGAGAAGGAGGGGCAATCTCTTCCTGTGATAGTCAGATCTGACTTGACGGTACACAAATAGAAAAAGATAAAAACAAACAAACAAAAAATCCAACAACAGACATCAGTGCCTGAGGAAGGCCTCTGTGAAGTTGTCTCCAATAATAGAATATATATGAATGATTAAATGAAAACCAACAAAATACTTCTTAAAAATAATTAACAATTTTAAAAGGAAATTAAATGACATTTTGCATTGGGATAGTCTGCCGTAAAGGACCTCATCAAAGGTTTAAAAAGAAAAGATGTCACATAGAGGATTAAGATTCAACTTACCCAAATCATGGTATTTTTCAATTACCTCATATTCAAATGAGAGCTCAATGATGTGTAAGGAAGTCTAAAGAAGAACTATGCTGTAAGCGGACAGTGAGAAAAATGAACAAATCTGTCCTGAAAGAAAACCAGCCACAGTGCTCTTTAGAGGTGAGTATGGTAAGATTTCATCTCACAAACTTTGAACCAATGTTATCAGGAAGGACCAATCTCAGAAGGACACCATACTCATAAAGTAGAAGGTCATATAAAAGAAGATCATTAATTGACATGGTGACTGTAACAATGGCCTGAAACATGTCAAAATCTGTGAGAACAGCACAAGTTTAGCATTTATTTCTGTTTTACATATAGGTTACTACGAGGTGAATTCCACTTAAAAGCATGAAACAACAATGCAACAAAATGGGTTGAGAAGAGCTCTTCAACTGGGCCTTGTGAGTCAAAGCCACTGTTTGCTCTACTCTCTGCACTCCTTTCATAGTAATCACAGGCTACAAAACGAATCATGTGTATGAATTTCATTAAGTAAATCTGCTGTCAGGGATCTTTCTAGAATACTAAGAAGCAATGATGTCAACCTAGAGACTAAGGTGCACCTGCTCCAGTCTATGCATGGTCTTCGCAATTACTTGCTATTCATTAGAGAGCTGGATAATAACTAAGGATGATAGAAGAAGAATGGAAACCTTTGAGTTGTGGTGCTGGAGAAGAGTCTTGAACATATCATGGATCACAAGAAAACAAATAGGTCTGTCTTGGAGAGGGTGAAACCAAGTTTCTTCTTGGAGGCTAGGATTTTGAAGCTCTGTCTCACATAATTTGGGCACATGGCCAGTAGAGACAGGTTGTTGGAGAAGGACATCATGCTCAGAAGGGTGGAGGGGCAGCGCAGGAGAGGAAGACCCCAAATGAAATCTAGGGCAATGGGTGTGTCAGAGTCAATGAGACTGGCTCAGGACAGGGCTGGCTTCAAAGCTAGTGAACGTAGGGTTGCTATGAATCGCAGGTGAGTTGATGGAATATAACAACAACAAGAACTCTCTAGTCAGAACAGCTCATAGTTGGCCCTCCAGTGGGTTTTCAAAGGCAATTAATTGCACAAGAGGATATTTCCCATCCTTCTCCTGAAGAGCAGCTGAAGCAGCACAATTTCATTTAGAAGAAAGTAATAGGCTAAAAAAAAATTACAAATTGCTTGTCTTTTAGTTTGGTTGGTTGTATTTCTTGGGTGTTTTGGGTTTTTTTAATACCTCAAGGTACACTAATTTATTCAAAGTAATGCTCACAAAGTGATAAACTCATTTATGACATGGTTATTAAAAGACGTTTTTCTTCCCAAGGTGATTTGCTGATTTCCATTTACCATGGCAGCAGATGCTTTATGTTCAATCAACAAACAATCTGCAGAGAGGATACTAGGAGATGTTATGATCCAAAATCTAAAACAGAACCACACTTAGCTAGGTAGAGACTTCATTTCATTTCCTCAACTTTTGGTGATAATTAATATCATTGGACTCAAAGTACTCTGGAAATACTAGAAAGAACAAAATTGTTTTATGATTGCGCATGCAATTATGGTCTAGGAATTTATAATAATTAAGGTTAAGGTTATTTTAATTGCCATATTACAGGCAGAAGAGGGAACAGAACCAGCTAGCAATCCTTTTCCTTTCATTGCTCAGATCCTAAAAAAAATCCTTGACAGTTCTCAGTGGTCAAAGCCTTTAACCAGAGTCACAGTCAGATCTGATGTTGAGCTCTTTGGAGGGATTGTTGTTGTTGCTGTGTCTTTCAAGTCAGAATCTACTCATATCTAATCCTTCAGTAGGTTTTCAGAGGCTGTAAATTATTTTGGAGTTGTATTCAATGACATCACCTAACAACAAGGAATCACTTGGGAGGAGAATGTCCATCCTTCTCCCTCAGAGTGGTTGATGGATTCAAACAGTGAATCTTTGGGGTTGCAATAAGTCAGTGTAGAGCCTTTGGTCAGGGTCACAATCTAATCCAGCTTGACTCTTGAGCTCTTTGGAAGAATGTTGTTATGAACAGTCTAGTCAGAACAAACACATAGGTGACCATCCAACAAGTTTTCAGAGGCAGTAAATAACACAGAAGGAGACTGTTCATCTTTTTTTCGTGGAGCAGTTAGTGGATTCAAACTACATGGCTTCTGGTTGGCAGTGTAGTTCTTTACCCCTAAGACATCAGAGCTCCCTAGTAGGCCTATGTGAGACTTGGGTGTGACCATTGCTTGAAATTGGGTGCAAGTGGATTAGATTAGGCTTCCTGTCTAAAAAAGGCTTTGGGGTCCTCTGGCCTGTGGCAGTTCAGCGTGGTTTTAATTGTTTTCAGTCAAACATTCTTCTAAACAGTACAGAAGTGGTTTGGCAATTTGCTGTAGAAAAGCAACTCATGGTTACTGTGATGATACTGTGACACTGAAGTGTCAAATATGATAATGGATATCCATGGTGGACCATGTTTGGTGGATCCCCTGAATTAAAACAGACTTTGAAGCAGGAATGGCATCCACTTCTGAAATAGCTTGCCTCTGGAAACTCTATGACTTAGAGAAACGATGAAAATTTTTTGTGCTCAAGATTTTTCATTCATAGAGTCACTATGAGTAGTCTACAATTCGATGGCACTTAACAACAACAACAATCTAACAAATACAGGAGCTTTGTAAAAGAAAACAATTCAGCATCTTCTCTCATTTCACTACTAAATAAGCTGGGTTTAGAAAAGGCCATGGCATCAGAGATATTGCTGATGGAGAATGGATCTTCACAGAAAGCAGAGAATGTATATTTCTGACTTATTAATTATGCATTTGACTGTGTGGATCGTAACAAACTATAGTTAACAATGAGAAGGATGGGAATTTGAGAAAACTTAATCAGGCTCATATAAAACCTACACTAAGACAAAGAAACTGTTTTCCAAACTGATCAGAACACTACATGTTTTAAAATAGTGTGCACCTGGGTTATATCCTTTCTCCATACCGATTCAATCTGTATGCTAAACAATATTTCAAGAAGCTGGAATTGAAGAAGAATGTAGCATCAGGATAGAAGGAAGACTCACCAACAACCTGCATTATACAGGTTATGCAACATTGCTTGTGGAAAATGAGGACTTGAAACACTTCCTGAAGAAGGTCAAAGACTACAGTCTTAAATATTAATTATATCTCAACATCAAGAAAACAGAAATTGTCACCACTGAGCTGACAGGCAACATCATGTTAGGGGATAAGATTGAGATTGTCTTTCATTTTACTTAGTTAGATCTACAATCAACATTCTTGGAACCAGCAGTCAATAAATCAAAAGACCCATTACATTGGAAAAGCTTGTGTCAGAGACCTCTCCAAAATACTGAGGAGCAATGATGTCAATTTGAAAACTAAAGTGCTGCTGATTGAATCAGTCATCACTTGAAACAATCACTTGCTATACATCTGAGAGCTGGACAATGAGTGAGGATGACAAATAAAGAATCAATGCCTTTGAGTTGTGATGTTGGAGAAGAGTACTGAATATCCCATTAACTTTCAAAAGAACAAATAGATATGTCTTGGAGAAGGTGCAGCTAGAGTGTTCCTAAGAGACAAGAATGGCAGTTTCATTTCATGCTTTGGGCATATTGCTAGAGATTCCTTGGAAAGGGATATCATGTAAGGAAAAGAGGAGGGTCAATGAAAAAGAGAAAGGGCCTTAACAAGATGGATTGACACCATAACTGCATCAATGGTCTCAAATACATCAGAGATAATGAGGATGACACAGGACAGGACAAGTTTCAGATATGTTTGATCATAGGGTCGCTATGAGCCACTAGTTACTTGATGGCACATAACAAGAACATCTCACTCCACCTAAATATGGCCATGTTTCTGGACATCTGGAAGAAATGAAGCAAGAAACTGGTGTCCAGTTACATAGTAAGCCCTAGTTTCTCCTGAGCTCTGTCCTCTTAATCTCACTTCTTTCTTTGGCTCATGAAAGGGAGCTTTTCAGAAGTCCTGGCAAGGTCCTTCCTGTACCTCCTCCCAAGGGGCACAGACATCAGAAGAAAGGTAGATCTCAGATGAAGACGAATAAGTGAATACAAGCCAGGACAGGCTTTGGAAATGGCAAGGGTTCAAGTCATTTAGTCTCTTGCCAAGTTCAATGGGAACTAGCATTACACATTACTTAAGTAACCATGATAAAAGACTGTTATATAATTGGCCAATTAAATTGCTACCAAAACATTTTAAAATAAATGATAAATTTCTTTAAGTGCAAATTGGGAGAAAACACTGAACAACAAAAGCAGTTGTTGTTGAGTTGATTGTGACTTATCATGACGCCATATGTGTCAGTGTAGAACCATGTCCAATGAGGTTTCAATAGCTGAATGTTCAAAAGTCGACTTTTAGCCTTCTATTTGAAGTGTTTCTGGGTGGATTTGAACTATCAACACTCCAGTTAGTAATGGAGCTGTTTAACTTTTTGTACCACACAGAAAACTTCAGGGAAACTCTGGCGAGGAAAACACATTCAAGGCGGTTCAGTTTGCTGCCATATTTGGCACCACAGCCTGTTTGCTAAATCTCAAACCAAACGCATTGCCATTGCTTAGATACTGACTCTGTAGAACTCTATGAAACTCTGCTCCAAAGGATTTCCAAGGTTCTGGTGGCCTAGTGGTAAGGAGTGGTGTGGTCAACTCAAAGGCATTTGATCTGAATCCACCAGCTGCTTTGCAGAAGAAAGATGGGTGATTTCATCCTGTGAGGTTTACTACATCCGAAAGCCCACTGGAGGGTCAGCTATGAGTTAGTTCTGACTCAGTGGCACACAACACCACCACCACCACATCTATAGAAGCAGATTGCTCATCTTTCTCTAACGGAGTGTCTGGTAGAGTCAAACATTCTACCTCTCCCATCAGCAGCTACATTTTGGATTAGTTTGTCTTCTGCTCAAAATTCAATGCATAAAGAATGTGGCTTTTATACAATGCTTGTGCTGGCCTTGTTTCTGTCAACCATTAATGAACTATTTCAAATCGTTTCAAAGCCATGTTGACAACAATTTTCATTATAACTATTGTGTAAAACAATTAGCTTCACCTCTAAAAAAAAAGTAAAAGAAAAATCAGTGTTCTGAAAAGTAAGGTGATTACTTTAGATTAAAAGACTAAATAATAAGTAGTAAGCAAGTTCTGGTTGCTACTGAGTTCTGATTATTATGGAGCAAATTTCAGTGCAAAATGAAATAACCATAAAAGACACACTGAAATAAGTAAAGAAACACAAATAGGTGCTGGGCAAGAAGTTGACTGGCTGTGTCTCCTCACTCCTGAGGCAGAGTTTAAGAGAGAAGGAAGAACATTCCTTATGGACTGGGTTCTAAACTCAAGCACACTGAGCCACTTGACACAATCTCTTACATTGTCTAGTAGCCTGTGGGATTCAGAAGTAAAGCAACAGCTACTTAATTGAGTCATAGTTCCAAAGAACATCCAAGTCAAACTACCAATATATCTGTGAAGGAAAAATCTAGGCTCTGAACCCATGTGAGCAGAAAGGGAGCTACTAAAAGCACAATTGATTCCTGATATACAATGTATTTTAATTACAATGAACCACATACCATTAATGATTGCTAATTGTATATTCTTTAATTACTCCTCATTTATCCACTATCTTGTTATCTAACATTTAAAACATGTTATCCAAAATGTTGTTGTTGATTGTCATCAAGTTGAGGTCGACTCATAGCGACTCTATGAACAAAAGACCTAATGCCTTTCCATAGCTATCGTTGTTTCTCCAAGTTCATAGAGTTTCCAGAGACATGTGGTTTAGGAAGTGGACACCACCCCTGCTTCCCAACCTGTTTTACAACTGGACGCTCCACCAAACACTGTCTGCAATGGGAAACCATTCTGATATTTGATATCCCCATGGAAAAATTCAGCATCATAGCAAATCCAGATTACTTCACATAGCACATTGACAAAGAGTGATGCGCAAAGTGGAAGAATGTTCCTCCAGATATAACAACACTAGTCTCATTTAGCAGTGGTTAAGTGTTGTCGAGTCAAATACAACTCAGAGTAAACTTTGCACAGAAGACCTGAACTCTGCTCTATGATTAACATAATTTCTGTACATTTATAAGAGAGTTTGTAGAGTTCCCAGAGGCACCTAGTTTAGGAAGTAGATTCCACTCCTGCTTCCCAACATGAATTAATCTGGAAGCTCATCCAACCATTGTAGATTATTGTACATTGTACAGTATTGTCCACTGTACAGTATTGTACATTGTACATTGTGCATTGTAACCATTATGGTTTTTTACAGGACTATGGGATAGTAGTGTTCAGCATCACAGCAACTCCAAGTTGTTTAGTACAGCAAATAGACAAATGATTGCTGTGTCTTTTAGAGAATATTCTTCTAAAATTAATACATTTGAACTCAGGGCCCTACCGGATTTTGAAGCCACAGCCTCAAGTAGGGCTCCACCCTTACCATTAGTCTAAGGTTCAAGGGCCACCCACTTTTGAGGGGGGAAAGAAAACAGTAACACACAGCAAAAAGGATCCCAGAAACTTCCCTTGCCTGACCGCCATCAAGATGAGATCACCATCAAGATTAAACCACCATCGAGATGACTATCAGCCAGCCAGCTGAATTCCAGAGTGGAGGGTGACTCCAAATCCCCAGGTCCCAGGCCAGCCACAGATCCATCACCTCATCAACGATTTTAAAGCCTCAAGCAGAGCTCCATACTGCTTACCCTTAGTCTAAGGCTCAAGGGCCACCCACTTTTGAGAGGGAAAAAGAACAGTAACACATAACAAAAAGGACCCCAGAAACTTCCCTTGTCTAACTGCCATCAAGATGAAACTGCCATCAAGAAGACCATCAGTCAACCGGCCATCTTCCAGAGTGGAGGGAGACTCCAAGTCCCCAGGCCCCAGTGATGTAATTTGGCAATTATGTAATGAGTTGGGAAGCCTAGTGGTAAGAAGTTGCACTGCCAACCCTAAGGCAAGCAATTCAAATTCATCGGCTGCTGAGAGTGAGGGAGGGAAAGAGGGAGAAAGATGGACAATCTCCAGCCATGTAGTGTAAAACCTTTAAAAACCCACTGAAGGGTCTACCGCAAGCCAATTTCAACTTGCCTGCACAGAATGACAACGACGTGATGATTTATTAGTCCTCATTTAGTGAGCCAATGTTGTTATGCTTCGTTTTTCCATGTTGATTCTCCCCTAATGATCTGGTCTTTGGAACTATGTCAGTAAATAAAGAGTGGAGGTATATATCCAATTTCTAATATGGAATTTGCTGATGTGATCATATATGTAAGAAAATCTGGCAATGTATTCTGTAATGTATTGAGGCTAAACAAATGTTTGGACATCTCCAGTAGTGTGAATCCACAGGAAGATGATAGGCAGCCTCCTCCCATTGAGATTTACAGCCTTAGAAACCTAATAGAGGGTCACTAGAAGTTGGAATTCACTCAATGGTAATGAGTGATTGTGTTTTATTGTTATGTACTTTTGAGTTGCCTGTAGCTCAACCCTATGCAGAATAGCTCTGTATCCTGCCCTATTCTGAGCTAATCTTACTGACTCTCACACATCCACCCTTATTATCCCAATTACTGTATCAATGCATCTCCTCCAGGATCTTCCTTTCTTGCTCTGTCTCTCCACCATTCCAAGTATGATGTTCTTCCAAGGACTGGTCCTTACTAGCAATATGACCAAGATTTGTAAGACAGACCTTTAAAATACTTGCCTCTAAGGAGAAACTTGGTTTCATCCTCTCTAGGATAGACCTGTTTGTTCTCTTGGCAGTTCATGATATGTTCAATACACTTCTCCAGCACCACAACTCAAAGGCATTAATTCTTCTGTTGTCCTTAGTCATTGTCCAGCTCTCTGATGCATAGCAAGTAATTGTGAAGACCATATCCTGGATCAGGTGCACCTTAGTTTCTAGGCTGACACAATTGCTCTTCAGCATTCTGGAGAAGTGCCTGGCAGTAGATTGTTCTAATACAATTTGTATTTGATTTATTGACTGCTGATACCAAGACTGTTGATTGTGGAACAAAACAGGCTGAAATTGTTAATAACCTCAATCTCTCTTCCATCTATCATGGTACTACCAATTGGCCAAGTGGTGAAAATCTTGGTTTTCTTGATGTATAGGTTTGATTCATATTGAAGATAACAGTCCTTGACCTTCTGTAGCAAGCACTTTAGGTCCTCATCAGTTTTTGCAAACAAACTTGTATCATCTGCATAACACAGGCTGTTGATGAGTCTTCTTCCAATTCTGATACTACATTCCTCCTCATAAAGACCAGCTTCCAAAATGATCTATTCCCCATATAGAGTTAAATCCTTGACACATTATTTTCCTGATTTTGAACCATAGAGTGTTTCCTTGATCTGTTCTAATGACTGCTTCCTGGTCTAAGTATGGGTTTCACATGTCCATAGTTAAATGTTCTTGGATTCCCATTCTCCTCTAGGTTACCCACAACTTGTTGTGATCCACATGTACATTTATATATAATATTTTTCAACCCTCAAAGACAAATAAAAATTTAATTTATAAAGATAATGATAATAATAGCACAAGGCTATAATTCAGAAAAAATTAAGTATTCAACTTACATCAGAACTTTTTTACAAAAAAGTTGTCAGAATGGAACCTCATCATAAGTTGGAGACTTCCTGTATAGTCTCCTGAAAGAGCATATTCTGATAGAGAAAAGATTTGGCTGATTTTGCCCAATGTGATATAATACAAAGCAGTGATACAATTGTTTTCTACATCACCCCTTCAAACATGAAAAATGTAATATGTTTCAGGGGGTTTGGTTTCCATTTTATTGTGAAAAAATTTAAACATACACAAAAGTAAAGACAATCTTGTGATGAATCAAATGATCAAATTCAAGAATCATCAACATTTTATGAAACACATTTCAAGTCTTTCACTAACTTGGTTTACTGAAGAAGCTCTGTGACCTAGAATGTTATGGTGGTGTACTGATAACCAAAGTTTGTACTGACAGCTGCTTTGTGAGAGGAAAAATGGGCAATTTCCTATAAAATTATACAACCTCAGAAACTGTTGGAGGGCTGCTGTGAGACAGAATCAGCGAAATGGCAGTATGTTTGGTTTGATTTACAATCTTATAGTGCGTGTAGTGACAGTGAATATAAAATAAAAAGGGGCATCTAACTGAGTAAAATGGTTAAAATAAGACTTGGAATAATAATTTGCAGATATTTAACCCTATTGCTTAGAAGCACATCCTTTAAAGAATGTTTCCCTTCTTGGCCATGTTAAGGATACTATGACACATCACTGAGTCTAAACAGTACCTCATCAAAACTCTTTGTTTTAGATATTTCGAGGAGATCTTATATTCTGGGCAAGATAATTTTTATCAACGTATTGACTGTGTGGATCACAAGGAACTGTGACTGACTCTGAGAAGAATGAGAATCCCAAAACACTTGATTGTGCTTATGCAAAAGCTATACTTAGACCAGGAGACAGTCATCAGAACAGAGCAAGAAAACACTGCATGGTTCAAAACTGGGAAGGGTGTGCATCAAAGATGTGTCTTATCTCCATATCTTTTCAATCTATATGCAGAACAGATTATCTGGGAGGCTGGGTTCTATGAGGAGAAATGCGGCATCAGGATTGGAGGTAGATTCAACAATTTGTGTTATACAGATGACACAACCCTGCTTGCGAAAGCTGAGGAAGACCTGAAGCACTTGCTGCAGAAGGTCAAGGACTTCAGCCTTCAATATGGACTGAAGCGCAACATCAAGAAAACAAAGATTCTCATCACTGGGCTGCCTGGCAGCATCATAATGGATAGTGAAGAGAAGGAGATTGTTGCCATCTTCAGTTTGCTTGGTACCAGCAGCCAGAAAATTCAAAGATGAATTGCATTGGGAAAGTCTGCTGTCAGAGATCTCTCCAAAGTACTGAAGAGCAACAATATCAGTCCAAAGAATACGGTGAGCCTGATCCAGACCGTGGTCTTTGTAATTACTTGCCATGCATCAGAGAATTGGACATTGACTAGGGATAATAGAAAGAGAGTTGATCTCTTTGAGCTGTGGTACTGGAGAAGAGTCTTGAACATACCATGGACTGCTAAGAGAACTAATAAGTTCACCCTGGAGAGAGTGAAGCCAGGCTGCTCCTTGGAGGCAATGATTCTGAAACTTTGTCTGACATACTTTGGACATGTTACAAGGTGGGATCAGTTCTTGGAGAGGGATGCCATACTTGGGAGGGTGGAGGGACAGCACAGGAGAGGAATGGGGATAGATGTGTCAGAGACAATAAGATTGACAAGGGATAGAGCAGGGTTTAGGACTGTTGTACATAGGGCCACTATGAGTCACAGGCAACTAAATGGCACATAACAACAACAACATTCCCATTTAGTGATTAAAGATTACAGATGAAAAATTGATGCCTTTAACTAGTGTTTGAGAAGAGTATTGAATATTCCAAGAGAACAAATATGTCTGTTCTGAAGAAAGTAGAAATCATGGTACTCTTGGAGGCAAAGATGGTGAGACTGCAACTCGGACACTTTGGACATGTTGTAAGGAGGGGCCAGTTACTGAGAAGTACGCCATACTTGGAAAATTGGAGGGGTCAGTGTAAGAGAAGAAGACATTCAATGAGCTGCAGTGACACAGTGACTGTAGCAATGGGGCCAATTGTGTCAGAATTGGTAAGGATGGCACAAAATAGGGTTCAGAGCCTTTGTTCATAGGTTTTCTGTGTGTCAGTCAACTCAACGGCACATACAAAAGTAACAGCAACAATTCTCATTTACAAAAAAAAAATAAATAAAAAATAAAAAATCCATTATGATGCCCTTGTTTTGTGACCAGTTGTGAGACTGGTCCTTGGCCACTCAGACTCATTACCATTTAGTTGGAAATGACTCATAGCTAAACTTCTAGTGATCTGTAACTCACACAAGAGGAGACTGCCCTTCTTTCTCTTTCAGAGTCATTGGTGCATTTGAACCAGCAGATAGGCACCACTTTGGGTTAGCAGTCCCTATGCACTGGCCCACCAGAGCTCCCCTTCTTGACCACATACTTTATAATTATTGCTTTTATCCAATCATTGTACTTATGTGTATTGATATAATCATTGTTGTTAAAAATCATTCTTTGCTTTGCCCTATCTTCATAATAGATGTCAATCACTGTAAAACAACTGCTTGTATGGACTATGACTACTGCAATAGGGAAGAAGGCAACAGAAATATAACATTTCTTTAATAATATTTTTTAAAGGAGAGATGTCCTTTTGGGAAAGGTTGATTTTGAGAAGATCTCCTTGTCAAGTTTAAATCTTTAAATTGTTATGATTTGCCTCTCTACTCTGCAGTCTATAGGTAACCATCGCTCGCTTCTCTTAACTGGTAATAGGACCTTCATACTTTGTATCAGAAATGATCTTTACAGTGAATAAGAAGGATGACTTTCATTGTCTTGGATTTCGGATGAATTGCTGCTGGGTTTGCACTGAATCACAGACTTTCTTATTTGTTCTATCTCCCTTCTCTCTTTACATGATGTTCTTTACACAAATCATTCTCCCTTGGTTCATAGGATTTTCAGAGGTCTGCAGTTTCAGAAGTGGATGGTCAATCCTTCTCCCTGATATGTTCAGCTTTAGAGCAATATCTGACAGACAAGCATTTAAACAAAAGATCAGATGAAAGACTTTTCTCCATTATACAGTTATCAAATTCAGTGTTCGTCCCACCCTGCCTTCTGCACATGAGTCCTGTTCTTGTCCCCTTTCCTTGTCATGCCAGAATTCCACTCTGTTCCCACCTCTTGTCCTGCCAGCACCTTCTTTTCCCTTCTCCCCAGCCAGTCCTCTGGTTACTTCTATTAATTTACTTTCTACTCTCCTGTGACATTGGCTTGCAATCCCAAATGAATATATTAGAAAGTATTTTTTAACAAAAATCTAGGTTTTTGTCTTGGGAACTTAGAGAACAAGGAGCAATTTAAGTCTATAGCTTATTTCTTCTCTACTCCCCTGTGATGTTGGCATTCTGGGCAGGCCCTTGTGCAGAAGATCTGAGTCAGAGCTGGTGGGCTCCCCTTCTATGGCTGGATGCACAACAGGTTCTCCTCTATCAGATTAATATCAAGGTAATATTGCAATATGGGTCCCACCCACTACACTTGAAGCAATGTGGTGAAAATGATAGAAACTTTCTAAATGAATAAGTCGTGTCCTCTAGGTCAGAGATGAAAAGCATTGTTTTTCTCTATTTAAATACTGGGTAGAAACTGCTGTCTTCCACTTCCTTCTCAAAAGGAAAGAAAACCATTGTTTCATAGAGACAGAATGGAAAGAATCCTGGTTATACCTTAGCCTTTTGGAATGTCAAATAAATCTCTCCAGGAGACAGTTAGTCCATATGTCTTGGTTTTATTGCCCTAGAACTGTCTTCACAGTTTAGTTTCCATCACTTTTGTATGTAAATACTTGGGAGGATAGTACATCACTCTTCAATCATCTTGAACACTCAGAAGTCTCCTTCAAACCATAACCATTTGGTCCTCTAATAAAAAATAAGGTAGTTTTTATTATCATATCTGATAAGGGAAATTAAACAGACATCTGGATGCTTATTTCATTCTCTCATGGCATGTTTTTATTGTACAAGAAAATATATGAACTCTATCCTTACATCACATGCATTTCCATTGCCTCAAGAGACTAGGTTTTCTTTCTTCTGGCTGGAATAGTACTTTTAAAATTATTATTATTATTATTCACTTTAAGGAACGTTTACAGAGACTTTGGATTTCCATTCATTCATTGTTGCATTTTTCTCCCTCCCCACCCCTCCCCCCCCGTTTGTTCTTCTCTTTAAAATGTAAAAAAAAATTCTTTCATTGGTATACAATCCTGCCCCCCTCCCGCCCCCGAGTACACTCCACTATGCATCCTTCATTCTGGACTCTTGTCATGAACATAATACCCAATCATTTATCACTTTTAAACAGTTTTCTCCCTCGTCTGTTTCAATTCAGTATACATAATTTATCCAATCTTTCTCAGTCTCATTAAAACCCTGAAGTCAGTCCCGTTTTACAACAGTGGTACTATGCAGTATTTGTCCTTTTGTGACTGTGATAATTCACTCAGCATAATGTCCTCCAGGGTCACCCATTTTGAATAATATTTCATGAGTTCCTTGTTTTTCAATGCAATATTTTATTCCATTGTGTGAATATACCACAGCTTCTCTATTCATTCGTTTGTTAATGGGCACTTAGGTTGTTTTCAACTCTTTGCTATTGTGAACAAAGCCTCAATAAATATGGGTGTGCGCAGGAAACTACCAGGAGTTCAAGCTGGATTTAAATGAGGTTGAGGAGTGAGGGAAATTGAAAGAATTTGTTTGAATTTGTATTAGAGGGGATTTTTTATTGATTTTTCCTTATTAATTAAAGTTTACAGAGATTTAGGTTTTCCAATAATTCATTGTTGCACTTTTCTCCCTTCTCACACCCTCCTGAGACTAGGTTTTCTTATGGGGCCCTGAGAGGTTCTGAGAAGTTCTATTTCCTCACGGTATATAAATTGTTTCTCAAAAAAACTGATCTGGTCAGAATAAAAGAATGTATTAAAGGAATGTGTAACAATGTAAATGAATCTCAAAAATATTATTCTGCATGGATAAGAACTAATAGAACATATATATGCATATTTTTTATCAAACAAACAAATCCGTCTTGGAGAAAGTCAATTCATGGTGCTTCTTAGAGATAAGATTGATGAAACTTCATCTCACGAATATTGGGCATTTTGTCAGGAGGGGTCAATCTTTGGAAAAAGACATCATGCTCTGGGAAAGGTGCAGGGTTGGTGAAAGAGAGGAAGCCCCTCAGCCAGAAGGATTGACACAGTGACTGCAGCAATGGCTTCCATTGTGTCAGAAATGATGGGGATGGCACAGGAGAGGACAGGGTTCAGATTTGTTGTTTATAGGGTCATACTCAATTTGATGGCACCTAACAAAAATAACAATAACCCTGGCCACCCAGAAGACTTCTAAGCAGTCACCTTTTAAAAAATTTATTATTAATTTCAATGAAAATTTACAGAGACTTTGGCTTTGCATTCATTCATTGTTGCACTTTTCTCCCCTCTCAACCCTCCGCCAAAGTACACTAAAGTAAAAGAAAAATTCTTTCACTGTTTTACAATCCTTCCCCCAGGTCCACTCCACTATACAGCCTTCACTCTGGACTCCTGTCATGAAAAAACTCCCTAATAATTTTCCCTCTTAAACAGTTTTCTCCTTTATCTGTTTCAGTGCAGTATACATCATTGAACTAATCCTTCTCAGTCTCCTCCCAACCCCGAGGTCAATCCTGCTTTACAACAGTGGCACCATGCAGTATTTGTCCTTTTGTGACTGGGATATTTCACTCAGCATAATGTTCTCCAGAGTCAGCCATTTTGAATAATATTGGATTAGTTCCTTGTTTTTCAATGGAGCATAGTATTCCATTGTGCAACTATACCACAGCTTCTCTATCCATTCGTTTATTTATGGGCACTTATGTTGTTTCCAACTCCTTGCTATTGTGAACAAAGCCATGATGAACATGGGTGTGCATATATCTGCTTGGATGTCAGTTATGGTCTCTTTGTGGTATATTCCCAGTAGTGGAATTGCTGGGTCAAATGGTATCTCTATTTGCAACTTTTTGAGAAAGCGCCATACCGCCTTCCACAGTGGTTGCACCATTTTACACTCCCACCAACAGTGAATAAGGGTTCCAGTTTCTCCACAACCTCACCAGCATTTGTTGCTTGCTGTTCTGTTACATTTTGCTATTCTGACTGGGGTGAGATGATATCTCATAGTTGTTTTGATTTGCATCTCTCTTAGAGCTAGGGATTTTGAACATTTCTTCATGGCCGTCTTCCACATCCGAATGTCGTCTACGGTGAAGTGTCTGTCCATATTCTCTGCCCATTTTTCTATTGGATTATTTACCTTTATCTTGTTGTGGTGCTCAAGTATTTTATAAATTCTGGAGATAAATCCCTTATCTGATATGTCATTCCCAAATTCTTTTTCCCAGTCTGTGGCTTCCCTTTTTATCCTGTTAGAGAAGTTTTTGGATGTGCATAGGGATTTGATTCTTAGAATCAAATCTTAGATGTTCTGCCAACATCCAAGCAGATATATGCACACCCATGTTTATGGCGGCTTTGTTCACAATAGCGAGCAGTTGGAAACAACCTAAGAACATCAACAAACGAATGGATAGAGAAGCTGTGGTATATTCACACAATGGACTACTACGCATCATTGAAAAACAAGGAACTCATGCAATATTATTAAAAATGGGTGACCCTGGAGGACATTATGCTGAGTGAAATATCTCAGTCAAAAAGGACAAATACTGTATGGTGCCACTGTTGTAGAATGAGGCTGACATTAGGGTGGGGGTAAGACTGACACAAACTCTATAAATTATGCATACTGCAATGAAGCCGATGAGGGAAAGAACAGTTTAAAAATAATATATTTCAGGGCATTATGATTATCATAAGAGTTTGGAATGAGGGTTGCAGAGTGGAGTGGGGTGGGGATGGTGGGGGTGCAGTAGATTGTATACTAATGAAGGATTTTTTTTCTTTTGCTTTTCAAGGAGAAGAGTGAACTGGTGTAGGGGTGGGGTAGGTGGGGAGAAAAGTGCAACAATGAATGAATGTAAATCCAAAATCTCTGTAAATGTTCATTGAAATTAATTTAAAAAAAAAGATCCCATTCTTCTCTTTTATTTTCTCCTGGTTGTAGGTTTCTCAGGATACTTGTAAGACTGTATATGTTGTGGATTAGGAAATGTAGCATTCTTCCAAGTTTGTTTTTTTTAAATGACTAAGCAGTCACTTTTAAGTATACAAGGAAGATAGCATTTCTTTAACATCATCTGCCTTAATATAACAATATACTAACAATTCCGCAGGGCAGGGAGCATTATGTAGTGTTTTTCAGTGATGAACTAAAGGCTTTCATATTTTTGCACATGCAAATTTGGTATTTGATATTATTTTCATAAATTTCAATGTGCATCCATTTTCCATATACCACTTACAGGAGACTTGAGCAAAGGTGAAATATAATACAGTTCTAAGAGCAAATCTTTTTTCTTCTTCTAGGTATCAGTCCTGCTCTTTAAAATGATAGAGATGGACTAGATGACCTTTAATAAACTGTAAGCCACATCATTTTAGTATTTTTAATTCAATATACTGCTGACCTGTGAAAGAACAGAAGATGACAAATGTACCCTTTTTCTTTGGCCTTTTTTCCTTGTCCTGTTCTGCACTCTACAGGCAAATGTCCATAGGTTCCACAGTCAGTGTCATTCAGCCAGGATCCCCTTAGATTAGGCCAATGAGAAGCCACAGCAGGATATAAAGAGCCCAAGAGAGAGAGAAATGAATGATATCCATTCCCAGTTCGCCTTCTTTTTGTGCCATACAGTTGCTGATAGCCTCATCCACCCAGTCCGGTTTCTGTTTGGTGAAGGTCATAGTTAAATGCTGGTGCTAGTTTCTGAATATCTCATCAAGCTGTTCTCCCACAGTAGTAACTGCTCTGAAAATAGTTTTCATTGCTGTTGCTATTGCTAATTTCCATGGTTTATTTTTACTGACCCTATGCTCCTTAGAATTGTAACAATTGATATCTATGGAAATAATCACCAAGTCTTTCTTTCTACTTTAAGCTACAAACTATGCTAAAACCTGTTTCTCTTCAGGATGTTGTCAGTATCATGAAGTTAATCCTGATACATAGTGGCACTATACATAGCAAACTAAAACCTGGCCCAATCCTGTGCCACCCTCACAATCTTCAATAGACTTAAGATCATGGTTGCAGTCACTGTGTCAATTCATCTCATTGAGAAGATTTCTCTTTTTTGCTCCCTTTATTTTTCAAAGTAATAAGTACTTTTCTCTTGAAAACGTGTCCAAAATGTTGTTGTTGTTATGTGCCATTGAATTACTTGCAACTTATAGCAACTCTATGTCCAACAGCCCTAAACCTTGCTCTATCCTGTGCCAAACTTACTGTCTCCAACACATCTACCCTCATTACCACAGTAACTGAATCAATTCAATTCATTGAGGGTATTCCTCTCTTGCGCTGTCTCACGCATGATGCCCCTCTTCAAGGTCTGGTCCCTCCTTGCAACATGTCCAAAACACGTCAGACAAAGCTTCAGAATGCTTGCCACCAAGGAACAGCCTTGTCTCACCCTCTCCAGGACGAACTCATTTGTTCTCCTAGTAGTCCATGGTATATTCAATATTCTTCTACAGTACCACAGGTCAAAAGCATCATGTCATCCCATGCCATTGTCCAGCTTTCTGAAGCATAGCAAGTAATTGCAAAGACTATGGCCTGGATCAGGCTCACGTTAGTTTCCAGACTGACATCGTTGCTCTTCAGTACTTTGGAAATGTCTCTGACAGCATACTTTCTCAATACAATACGTCTTTTAATTTCCTGGCTGCTGCACGAACAGTGTTGATTGTGGAACTAAGCAAACTAAAGCTGTTAACAATAGCAATCTCTTCACCATCTATCATGTTGCTACCAGTCGGCCCAGTGGTGAGAATCTTTTTCTTTTTTTACTTTTATTATTATTATACTAGTTTATTTACAAAATTCGAATACATTGTTTTTCAGAACAGATTCTTCCAATTTCCCTTAACCACCCCACCCATCAAATTGTACAATCCCACGATTAATCACCCCCTCCTCCTGCACATCCTCATCCCTCTACTTCCACCCTCCCAACCCCCCTTGGATCCTAATACTCATTCTTCAATAATAGTTTTATATAGTATTTATCTTTGTGGGACTGAGTTCACTCAGCATAATGCTCTCCAGTGCCTCCCAAGTTAGATAATAATTTTCAAAATCATTGCTCCTGCATGCTGCCTGAATTCCATAGTGTGAATGTATCAGAATTTTTCAATCCATTTGATTGTGGTTGGGCATTTGGGCCAATCCATATTGAAGGCTATCATCCTTGACCTTCTGCAGCAAATGCTTCAGGTCCTCCTCAGTATCAGCAAGCAAATTTGTGTCACCTGCATAACGCAGATTGTTGACAAATCTTCCTCCAATCCTGATTCCATATTTCTCCTCATAGAGCCCAGCCTCCTAGATAATCTGTTCTGCATATAGATGGAAAAGGTATGGAAATAGGACACGTCCCTGGCATATCCCCTTCCCAACCCTGAACCATGCAGTGTTTCTTTGCTCCATTCAGACAACTACCTCCTGGTCCAAGTACAGGTTTAGCATAAGCATGATCAAGTATTCTGTGATCCCCACTCTTTTCAGAGTCAGCCACAATTTGTTGTGATCCACACAAACTTTGCATAGTCAATGAAACACAGACATTCCTCTGGTACTCTCTGCTTTCAACCAAGATCCATATAACTTCTGAACTTCTTCAAAGACAGGTTGGTTTGTTCTTTTGGTAGGCCTTTAGATATTCAATACTCTTGGCCAACATCACAGTTCAAAGACATCAGGTCTTCGATTTTCCTTATTCATTGTCCAATTTTCATATGCCTATAAAGCAACTAAAAATACTATGGCTTGGTTGAGACATACCTCAGTTTTCAGACTGATATCCTTACTCTTTAGCACTTTAAAGATGTCCTTGACAGCAGATTTGTCCTTTTGACTATTAACTGTTGCTTCTGTAAGTATTTATTGTGAATACAAGTAAAATAAATTATTTTATAATTTCAATATGTTCTTATTTATCTCAATGTTGCTTATTGCTCAAATTGTGAGGATTCCATACTGAATACTGTATTCTTTGACCTTTTTTAAGTAAATTCTTAAAATGTGCTGACTTTCAACAAGCAAAGCTATATCATCTGCATATCACAAGTTGTTGAGTTTCCTTCTAGTTCAGATACCACACCTTTCTTCACACAGTCCAGATTCTTAGACTATTCTTTCAGCTTCATACAAAGACACAAACTTTTACGGACAAATGTTAGCTGTGCATGAGACACATTGATCAAGAATCAAACTCATGTCTTCCACATGAAAAGAAAGTTATCAATGAATCATCGCTGATCCAGTCCTTTCATTCAAGTCTCATTTGAAATATCTGGAGTGAATTCTGGTTTTCACTAGAACCTTGACTGCCAAGAAAAGGCAAAAATCCAAGACATTTACATTTGATTTTTGAAATGTACATTATGTATTTATTTCAGAAGTCCATTTCACTTTAAAAAGAAAACCAATCCAAACAGTAAACTTCTAATACAGAAAAACCTATATAAGGTTCCATTTAATCATATGTCGAATGTATTTTACCGACTCGCAGTATAAAGCTATAACCATCTATCTTTCAAAATAGCAGAAAGTACCAGCAAAGATTTATCTAGAAAGTTGATAAGTCTTTGGTTGGGGGCTATAATTAAATTGTTTCATTTAAAATTCTTCTCACTAGGCAATTGCATTATGGTATGAATATAGATATAAGATATTGAATTTTTGGGTACTTTAAGACATGCTCTACTGAACCATATTAATAAGAACTTGAAAGTAATATTTATTTTATAACATTTTCAGTACCCTGTGAATTGTGTTGAAAGATGACAAGCCTAAATTCAATTCTTGGACTTCAAAATTTTGTGTGATTTGAGCTGAAATTTTTAGACTCTTGGTGGTTTTGCTTCCTGATGCATAAAGAGGTATTCATTCTCACCTTCTGGTTTGCAAAAGTTCTATGAAACTCTTTGAATGCTTCTGGAGAAAGTTAATCCGCTTAAAATTTACAATGGTGAAAGTAAACGTCCTGGTTTCTCTCCATTCCTCAGATAACCAAGAAACTATGAATGCAGATTCTTGGGGTTTTGTGACCTTGAAAAAACCCACAGATTCATGTTCTGAAATAATAATGGTTTTACTACTTCTCTTTTTTATTTCTTTTCAAGTTAGGCAGAATAATCCTTGGAACATAGAACTAAAAATGGTATAATTAAAATGATTTCTTATATCAGTGCAGATTAGTGCAAAATCAAGTGAAAGGACCGAAAAAAAGAATTTATTTCTTCAGCTGTGTATATATTTATTCAGTGTTAAAATGAGGACAGCTTGAGGGTGGCAGTATGTGACCATTTTGAACATAAAGTGAAGAATCCCCATCAACAGCAGTCCAAGGTCTATTTCTATTTCTAAACTTTCCTACCAATTGAACATCAACTTTTCCTCCTACTGCACTCTGCTTTTCTGCTGGGTTTGAGAATGTATTTCAATAGCAGCACAGAACACACTCAAGATTAAGGAGTTTACTAGGGAAGTAACAGGTTAAAATTTAAAATCATGTGCAACATTAGATTAGATATAGTTCTTTAATTAGGACAGCCTCTTTACAGCCAGATCCAAAGACAGGCTGCTCTGGTTTTAGGCCTGTCAGCCCGATGGCCTCTTACCCTCTACACTCCTCCAGAAAGTGTTACAAAGCTCTGGCAGTGTATCCTATTCCACTAAGCAAACCTGTGCCTGTAATCACTAGGCTATAGCTCTGGATATTGACTAATTTAGCTCCACAAAAACATCTGAAAGCATACACTTTGTCAGTAAGCCTCTCACTCCAAAGGCACTCAGCTATTTGGTTCTGTGAGCTGGGAAATCAACAGCTCATTTTGTTCTCCTGATTCTACTGCCTCAGTTGCTTCTTTGCTGCCACTCCAATGTTACTGCTCTTCTCTCTTGGTTCTTGAAAGACCTTGGGACAGAGATCCTGGGTTCACAAGATGTGCTCACTTATGGCTCTTCTTTTTTGGTGGTGGTGGTGGTGGTGGTGGGTGAAATTCCCCATTTCTCTGAGATGGCTCCTATTAAGCCTGATAGGATAGCCAAACTGACCAATGAATGACATGATTTAACTCCACAAAGGTGTCATTTACCTTATTCACATTATTAGTAAACTGCTGGATTCCCTTCATATGTGACTGCTTTTTCTGCTTAGTTATATGGAGAGTTACATAGACTGTACCTAGCACTTATTGCAGCACACATTAAATATGATGATAGAATTTTGCACAATCAATGATTTATTTGTTGCAAATACATTTTATAAGAAACATAGGCTACACACATGGATTTCACCTGATAGTATGCATAGGAATCAGATTGATTACATCTGTGGAAAGAACCATTGGAGAAGCTCAATATCAGCTGTGAAAACTAGGCAGGGTGCTGATTGTGGAACAGACCACCAATTACTCATACACAAGTTTAAGCTGAAGCTAAGGAAAGTGAAGTCCATGGGAACCAAAACATGACCTTAAGTCTATCCCACCTGAATTTCAGAACCATCTCAGGAACAGGTTTGAGGCCTTGAACATTAATGAGTGAAGACCAGATGAGTTATGAGAAGATATCAAGAATATCATCCAGGAAGAGTGTAAAAGGTTGTTGCAAAGACAGAAGAGGAAGAAAAGACCAAAATGGATGTCAGAAGAGACTCTGAATATTGCACTGGATCGCCAAGAAGCCAAAGTAGAGGGAAGAAATCAAGACATTAATGAGCTGAACAGAAGATTTTAGAAGGTAACACCAAGTATTATAATGAAATGTGCAAAGAGCTGAAGTCAGAATATCAAAGAGGGTGAACTCGCTCAGCATTTCTTAAGCTCAAGGAACTGAAGAAGAAATTCAAGAGCCTTGAGTTGCAATACTTATGGATGTTTTAGGCAGAATATTAAATGATCCTGGAACTATTAAAATAAGGTGGAAGGAGTATGCAGTCATTATACCAAAAGGAATTGGCAGACACAGAAGAATCTCATGAAGCAACATATGAGCAAGAGTATGTGGTGATGAAGGAAAAAGTTCAAACTTCATTGAAAAAATTGGCTAAAAACAAGGCCCCAGGAATTGATAGTATACTAATTGACATATTTCAACTAACAGATGCTTCCCTGGATGTGCTCACCAAGTTGTATCAAGAAACCTGAAGAACAATCACTTGGCCAACTGACTGGAGGAGATCTATATTTGTTCCCATTCCAAAGAAAGGTGATCCAACAGAATGTGGAAATTATCAGGCAAAATCATTAATATCACATGGAAGTAAGATTCTGCTGAAATTATCTAAAAACGACTGGAACAGCACATCAACTACAAGAGAACTACCAGATATGCAGGTTGGGTTTAGAAGGGGTTGTGGTACTAGGGATATTATAACTAATGTTAGATGGATCTTGCCTGAAAGCAGAGTACCAGAGGAATGTCTCTCTGTCTTTCATTGATTATGAAAAGGCATTTGACTGTGTGGATCACAACAAACTGTGGCTAACTCTGAGAAGAATGGGAATCCCAGAACACTTGATTGTGCTAATGCGAAACCTATATTTGGACCAGGAGGCAATCATCAGAACAGAGCAAGGTAACACTGCATAGTTCAAAATTGGGGAAGTGTGTACACCAGGGGTGTATCCTATTTCTATAGCTTTTCAATATCTACGCAGAACAGATTACCTGGGAAGCTGGGTTGTATGAGGAGAAGTGTGGCATCAGGATTGGTGGAAGATCCATCCATTATGCAGATGATACAACCCTGCTTGATGAAAATGAGAAGGACCGGAAGTGCTTGCTATGAAAGGTCAGAGACTGTAGCCTTCAGTATGGATTGAGGCTTAATATCAAGAAAACAAAGATTCTCACCACTGGGCCAATTGACAGCATCATGATGAATGGTGAAGAATTTGCTTGGCTCCACAATCAACACTCTTGGTACTAGCAGCCAGGAAGTTAAAAGATGTATTGTGATGGGAAAGTCTGCAGTAAGAGACCTCTCTAAAATACTGGAAAGCAACTATGTCAGTCTGGAGACTAAGGTGCACCTGATACATGCCATAGTCTTTGCAATCACTTGCTATACATCAGAGAGCTGTACAATGACTAAGGTTGATAGAAGGAGAATTGATGCCTTTGAGCTGTGTTGTTGGAGAAGAGTATTGAATATACCATGGACTGCTAAGAGAACAAACAGGTTTGTCATGGAGATGATGAAATCAGGATGCTCCTTAGAAGCAAAGATTCTGTAACTTTGTCTGACATACTTTGGACATATCACAAGGAGAGACCAGTCCTTGGAGAAGGAAGTCATGCTCGGGAGGGTAGAGGAACAGCGTAGGAGAGGAAGACCATTGATGATATGGTTTGATTCAGTGACTGGGGTAATGGGGGTAGGTGTGTCAGAGAGTGAGATTGGCACAGGATAGGGTAAGGTTTAGGGCTGTTGTACTTGAGTCGCAGGTTTAGGGCTGTTGTACATGAGTCGCAGGTGACTCGACAGCACATTACAACGACAATAACAATCATGCTTCAGATCCAGGTAGTTTTTGAGGAAAAAGAAAATAGGCAGAGTTTGTGACACGCAATGTACATAAGAAGTTATATAACAAAAGTAATGCAGTTTTTCTCAGTCCCACCCCCACCCCAATGCCAGCCTCATTCTACAACAGTGGCACCATATAGCACAATGAATGAATGGAATCCCAAAATCTCTGTAGATGTTCACTGAAATGAAAAATAAACAACCTAAATTAAAAAAAAAAAAGTAATGCAGCTTCTGAAAACCAAAGACAGAATGTGGAAAGTTCCTCAGGGAAGTTATAATCAGAACTCTTGGTGAAATAATGTTTACTGTGTCAGGCTACTTACAAAGACCAGCAGCTTAATCCACCAGCAGTTCCACAGAAAAAAATGGACAATCACTTCCCACAAATATGTCCAGCCTTAGAAACCCAATAGAGGGTTGCTATGAGTGAGGATCAACTTATCTGGCAGTGGAGATAGATATTTAGAGAAGCAACCATCAATAAAAGTACACATCTGCTTTTGAGGTCAGCCTAAATGGATGGAGATATGACAGGAGTTTCAAAAGATCACATAGGCCATCTATGGAGATGTTTTCCTTTTTTAAAACTGTCTTAATCCATTGCTGTCAAGTCAATTTTGACTTATTACAACTCTCGACCAGATTTGCAAAGTTATAAATATGAATGTGAGCAGGCTGCCACATCTTTCTTCCTCAGAGTAGCTATTGCTTACAAGCCATTTGATCCTTGATTTAGCAGTACAACATGTAATACCCTGCATCACCAAGGCTCCCTTTCTTGCTATAAACCCTCTGCCAATGAGTCAAATTACTCATAGTAAATCCGACTTCTGAAGCTGTAAAGCTTAATGGTAAGAAACTGTCTATCTTCCTCCCAAGAAGCAGCTGGTCGATTCTAACAATCAACCTATTGGTTAGCAGCAAAATATGTCATGAACCACATCAGCTTTGCTCCTTTTTTTCCTTACTAAAGCATTTAGATGCATATAACAAGATACAGTAGTAAATGCTTTTGTCAATTTCAAATGTTACACAAGTGTTAAATTACTTCCACTATTGTATATTAGTTTTAAAGTAAATTTTCCCCAAAAAATATGTTATTGTAAGAATTATGAAAAAATATGAATTTTCTTCAGGACAGTGATCAAAATCAGAAAAAAAGTAAAACATTTTGGTGAAGGTTATCACTGGGAAAAATACCAACTATCACTCTGAAATTATTCTGCACTCTTGACTCTGCATCTACCTAAATCTGAGATCTGAAATTATCCTTCGAGTCACCCAGGAAGTTACAGAAAACTCACAGAAGGGTTCTGGGGTATTTCATATATTTGAAGGAAAGAGCAATAATCCACAACTGTTGGATCCCATGAAAATTACATATCTTTTAGGGAATAATATGGATATAGCCTCAAAGAATTGTGCTGTTAATCCAAAGACAGAAACTTTTAGTGGCTCTGTGGGGAAAAGAAGGTCAAGCTCAGCCAGTGTGATCTATAGCCTCTGACAGCCCACGAGGGCTCACTATGGGTTGATTCAAACCCGATGTCAATGATTTGAATTGAGTTTGTTGAGATGTGTTTTGCTAAGATTCCTGTTTCCAATATTGGATTTTATCCAATCATTGTAGCTTTTACATACAAAACAAACAAACAAACAAACCCTACTGTCTCCAAAATCAATATAGAATGGAAAATCATAAGATATTTAACTTGATGAGTTACACAATTTCAACCAATATTTCATTATGAGGAATTACTGCATTTACTTAAAAAAAATTAATGTATTTATTTCTTTAAATTTTCCCCAAAGATCTAGTAAGGTATCAAGATATAAATACTTTTAAAGTGTTGGGACCTAATCATTTACTCACCAAAGCTATATCTCTTTTGAGCTAGGGACTCCATAAAAGCAAATAAACAGCCAGGGGACATTGTGTGAATTAGTCCAGGAAGACTACGATCACTTAGTCACTTATGAAAATAGGCATACTAACTGCATTCTTTCCCCTTTCCAGTTTTGACATGGCTGGTGTATAACACTTTCACATCCCAATCTACCTGGAGCTACATCAGTGAGTACTGGCATAGACTCAGGACTTCATATTACTTTTCCAGCTTTACATTATCTGGTCTTACTTTTGAGGTTTCCCTCTTACTACTCCTCCTGTCCCGGTTACTAGCCGCAAATAGGGATTTCCACGTGACTCCTTTTAATTCATATCAGTGAGTTTCCAAAATATTTTGAGGGACTAAAACACCTGGAAAGCCTCTTGAACTCATCATACACATAGGAAACACAGTATCTGTGAGGTTGTTGTTGTTGTTATGTGCCATAGAGTAGCTTGCGACTCATAGTGACCCTATGTATAAGAGCCCTAAACCCTGCTCTATCCTGTGCCAATCTTCTTATCTCTGATCCACCTACACCCATTACTGTAGTCACTGAATGGATCCATCCCATTGAGGGTCTTCCTCTCGTGCTGTCCTTCCACCCTCCCAAACATGACCCCTCTCCAACGACTGGTTCCTCATTGTAACATGTCCAAAGTATGTCAAATAAGGCTTCAGAATCCTTGCCTCGAAGGAGCATCTCATTTTCACCCTCTCCAGGACAAACCTATTTGTTCTTCTAGCAGTCCATGGTATATTCAGTACTCTTCTCCAGCACCACTGCTCAAAGCAATCAATTCTCTTTTTATAATCCCTAGTCATTGTCCAGCTCTCTGACGCATAGCAAGCAGTTGCGAAGACTATGACCTGGATCAGGCACACCTTAGTTTCCAGACAGATGTCATTGCTCTTCAGTACTCTTGAGAGGTCCCTGACAGCCGACTTTCCCAATGCAATTTTCCTCTTGATTTCCTGCTGCTGGCACCAAGAGTGCTTATTGTGGAACCAAGTAAACTAAAATTGTTAATAATCTCAATCTCTTCACCATCCATTATGATTCTGGCAATTGGCCCAGTGGTGAGAATCTTTGCATTTTTGATGTTCAGCTTCAATCCGTATTGAAGGCTGTAGTCCTTGACCTTGTCCAGCAAGTGCTTGAGGTCCTCCTCAGTTTCAGCAAGCAGAGTTGTGTCATCTGCATAACACAGAGTGTTGATGAATCTTCCTCCAATTCTGATGCCACATTCCTCCTCAGACAACCCAGTCCTCATACAGCCCAGCATCCTGGATGATCTGTTCTGCATATAGACTGAAAAGGTATGGAGACAGAATACATCTCTGGCAGACACTTTTCTCGATTTTGAACCATGCAGTGTCTCCTTGCTCTGTTATGACGACTTGGTTCAAGTACAGGTTTCACATAAGCACAATCAAATGTTCTGGGATTCCCATTCTTCTCAGAATCAGCCACAGTTTGTTGTGATCCACAAAGTCAAAAGCCTTTGCATGGTCAATGAAACACTAATAGACATTCCTCTGGCACTCTGCTTCCAGTCAAAATCCAAACATTAAGCTATAATATTCCTAGTAAAACAGCCTCTTCTAAACCCAGACTGCACATCTGGCAGTTCTCTGCTGACATGTTGCTCCAATTGTTTCTGGTTAATTTCCAGCGGAATCTTGTTTGCATGCGATATTAATTAAATTGTCTGATAATTTCTGAACTTTGTCGGATCACCTTTCTTTAGAATGAGAACAAATCTTGATCTCTTCCAGTCAGTTTGCCAAGTTGTTGTCTTCCAGATTTCTTGGTACAACTTAATGAGCACACCCAGGGCAGTGTCTGTTAAAATATGTCAACTGGTATACTGTCAGTTCCTGGAGGCTTATTTTTTGCCAATTCTTGTGATAAAAGCTTTAATATTTTAAAAAGAATACAAATAAATTGACATATATGGCAAGATCTGAAAGGAATCAGAGTAGAGCTTTTATATCCCCAAACTAGATTTGCTAATCCTCTCAGATGCATGGTCACCAACCATAAAAGTCCATGTGGGCCTCAAACCTCAGACCTTTTATCATCCTTACGTTATGTCTGTGATAAATTGCATCGTGGCTCACCAGGATTAGTTAATATTAGATTCCCAGGGAGAGTTCTCTGTCCCTGTGGCTTTTTAGAAACCCAGAACATAGGACTAAATTTCTATTTGTGTCTCACAGGCACTGTGTGCACTGGGGAAAGAGAAGATTTTGAAGCTCGTGGCAATATAATGGGCACATATTTCACTCTAAATAATTGCTATATTTGAACCCCAGTCTTTTCAGAGGAGAATCCAAATGTAGAAGACTGAACAGCCACAGCCAGACTGTATCTTGAGTTTTTATCTGATAAATCGCTGAACAGGGTAATAGCCATTATATGGCAGATAAAATGATTTAAATACTACTTTTTTTTAGTTTAAGTTCTAAGAATGTTTTATCACGTTTTTCTTTTGTTCTTTCTAAAAAAAAAAACAACAAGAAATACCATCTCCTAATGTATCTTCTTTTATAATCCAAGCCCTGGGAGGAAAAGATAAGACGGAAGGCTAAAGTTCTTTCCAAAAGAGAATATTAGTGTGGACAATTATTTCTAGTCTAGCTACTGATTTATTTGAACCTAGAAGAGGGCATGGTAGCTTCATTATATAGCTAATTACAGTTACAAATCAAATATCACACTTGTTTTATTTCTTTACTATGTAAATAAGGGGATAACCAACCGTGATATTTTATTATCTCTTGACTATGAACAATATAATGATAGTTGTAGAAAGGCTCCAGGTCTTTTGTTCATAGGGTTGCACTGAGTTATTCTTTATTTGATGGCAATAACAACAACATGAACAATCATACCTTCACAAAGATCTGAGAGATTGTTTTAGAGCTTCATTATAGAACATAATGTGTGTGTGTGTGTGTGTGTGTATATGAATAAAGTTAGTCTTAGAATCACTATTATGCAACATGATATTACCTTACCAGAAAGGAATTTGGCATTTTGGCCCTGGTTCTGAACCCTAGCTTCCCACCCTTCACCTGAATTGAGAGAAACACTACCTGATAACCACTCCTTAGCCAGATTGTTTAGGGAGCTCTGTGTGTTAATTGACCTAAACTTGAATTTGCTTGGAACTCTGCTCATTCTGATTTATGTGGATTGGTTGGGAACTAATAGCTGATTTTCACCAGTATTAGCTTGGGTGTCTTTGCAAGAATTGGCTAAACTGCCTAGGGGCCCACCCAGTGGTTGACCTTTGCCTAGACTATTGTAGAGCCTACCCAGGGACTGATAACAGCCTTAGAACACAGATGATCATAAGGTACCTCCTGTTTGGCAATCACAGGAGTGGAGCATGCGCTCTGGGTGGGGTCCTGAACTGAGAGCCTAATGCTATTGCTGCTGCTAAGTACTAGTTAGTCAGGCACTATGTTATGTGGCCCCAGGAACCATAGACCAGAAACATGTCCTAGTTAGAGTGACCAGTACAAGCTGTATGTTGTTGTTGTTGGGTGTCATTGAGTGACCCAGCAAATCTATGAACAACAGATTTGAACCTTGCCATATCCTGCATCATCCTCACAATTTCTGCCATGCTCAAACTAATTATTGTAGTCACTGTGTCAGTTCATTTTGTTGAATTGACACAGTGAGCATTACTAACCATTTATCTTTCCCAGCATGATTCTTTTTCTAAACACTGACCCCTGTGACAACATGGCAAAGTCTGTAGGATGAGGTTCACCATCCTTGCCTCTACAACCCCGTTGCATTTTCTCCAAGACAGATTTGTTCATACTTTTGGTCCTCTGCCAACACCACAATTCAAAAACATTGATTCTTCTTTAGTTTCCTTTATTGACTGCTTAACTTCTGAGTGCTTATAAAGAAATTGAAAATACTGTGAGACTCTCCTGCATCAAACAGACCTGAAAGTGACAGCAATAGAAACAGTGATTGCAACTGTCCAGCTGAGAGGAACAGTCAGTAATGAAGCCTACTAAATGACAATCATTACAATTTCTGTTTGAAGGCTCCTGATGGGTGAGAATGAACTTTTTTTGGAAAGGTAGGCTGATCCTCTTTGAGATATAAATAGGTTTCTTGAAGATGGTGAAGCTCATTACTGGTACTTCCATACATTTTCCTATACATCTTCTTTTCTGCATGTGTACTTATTTGTTTTTAAAATTGGTATTTCAAATATTATGTCTAAGAGACATAAACACAGGTTATACACATGGATGTCACCTGATGGTATGCATAGGAATCAGATTGATTACATCAGTGGAAAGAACCTCTGGAGCAGCTCAATATTAGCTGTGAAAACTAGGCCAGGAGCTGATTGTGGAACAGACGACCAACTACTCATATGCAAGTTCAAGCTGAATCTGAGGAAAATTAAACCGAATCCACGGGAACCAAAATATGACTTTGACTCTATCCCGACTGAATTTCAGAACCATCTCAGGAACAGGTTTGAGGGCTTAAACCCTAATGACAGAACACCAGACGAGCTGTGGGAGGATATTAAGGGTATCATCCAAGAAGAGTGCAGTCAGTACAAAGACAGAAGAGAAGAGAAGACCAAAATGGATGTCAGAAGAGACTCTGAATATTGCCCTGGAACACAGAGAAGCCAAAGCAGAAGGACAAATTCAAGATACTAAAGAGCTGAATAGAAGATTCCAAAAGGCAGTGCAGGATGACAAAGCAAAATATTACAATGAAATGTGCAGGAGTAGGAGTCAGAAAATCAAAAGGGCTGAATTCGCTCAGCATTTCTTAAGCTCAAGGAACTGAAGAACAAATTCACACCTCGACTTGCTATAATGAAGAATGCGTTAGGCAGAATATTAAATGATCCTGGAGGTATTAAAAGAAAATGCAAAGAATATACTGAGTTACTGTATCAAAAGGAATTGGCAGACACAGAAGAATTTCATGAAACAACATATGAGCAAGAGCCTATGCTAATGAAGGAAGAAGTTCATGCTGCTTTGAAGGAAATAGCAAAAAATAAGATGGTATACCAATTGACATATTTCAGCAAACAGATGCTGCCCTGGACATGCTCAGCAAGTTGTGCCAAGAAATATGGAGAACAACCACTTGGCCAACTGACTGGAAGAGATCAATATTTGTTCCCATGCCAAAGAAGGATGACACAATAGAGTGTGGAATCTACAGAACAATATCATTGATTTCACATGCAAGCAAGATTCTACTGAAGATTATCTAAAAACGACTGAAACAGCACATCAGCAGAGAACTGCCAGAAGTCCAGGCTGGGTTTAGAAGGGGCCGTGGTACTAAGGATATTGTAGCTAATGTTAGACGGATCTTAGCTGGAAGCAGGGAATACCAGAGGAATGTATATCTGTGTTTCATTGAATATGTAAATGTGTTTGACTGTGTGGATCATAACAAACTGTGGCTGACTCTGAGAAGAATGGGAATCCCAGAACACATGATTGTGCTAATGCAAAACCTATACTTGGACCAGAACAGAGCAAGGAAACACTGCTTGGTTCACAATTGGGAAGGGCGTAAGCCAGGGATGTGTCCTTTCTCCATACCTTTTCAACCTGTATTGTTGTTATTGTTGTTGTTGTTGTTGTTGTTGTTGTTGTTGTTATGTGCCATTGAGTGGTTTGCAACTCATAGCGACCGTATGTACAAGAGCTCTAAACGCTGTTCTATCCTGTGCCAGCCTAGCCATCTCAAACACAATCATTCCAACCACTCCAGTCACAGAACTGATCCATCTCATCGAAGGTCTTCCTCTCCTTTGCTGCCCCTCCACTCTGACAAAAGTGATGCCCCTCTGCAAGGACCAGTCCCTCCTTGTAACATGCCCCAAATAGGTCAGATGAAGCTTTAAAATCCTTGACTCAAAGGAGCATTCCGGCTTCACTTTCTCCAGGAAAAACCTATTTGTTCTCCAATCAGTCCATGCTATATTCAACACTCTTCTCCAGTACCACAGCTCAAAGGTATCAATTCTCTTTCTTTCATCCCTATTCACTGTCCAACTCTCTAATGCATAGCAAGCACGTAATTGCAAAGTCTATAGCCTGGATCAGGTCCACCTTAGTCTCCAGACTGACATCGTTGTTCTTCAGTACTCTTGAGAGGTCGCTCACAGCTGACTTTCCCAAGGCAATTCATCTCTTTATTTGCAGAACAGATTATTCAGGAGGCTGGGCTCTATGAGGAGAAATGTGGGCTCAGGACTGGTGGAAGATCTATCAACAATCGTTGTTATGCAGATGAAAAACCCTGCTTGCTGAAACAGGAGCTCGCTGTGGAAACTCAAGGACTGCAGCCTTCAATATGGATTGAGGCTCAATGTCAAGAAAAAAAAGATTCTCACCACGGGACCAATTGGCAGCATCAGGTTGGATGGTGAAAAGATTGAGATTGTTCACAACTTTGGTCTGCTTGGCTCTATAGTCAACACTCTTGGTACCAGTGGCCAGGAAATTAAAAGACTTATTGCCATGGGAAAGTCTGCTTTTAGAGACCTCTCCAAAGTACTGAATAGCAATTGTGTCTCTCTGGAGACTAAGGTGCATCTGATACAGGCCATGGTCTTTGCAATCACTTGTGATGCATCAGAGAGTTGGACAATGACTAGGAAGGACAGAAGAAGAATTGATGCCTTTGAGCTGTGGTGCTGGAGAAGGGTATTGAGGACACTATGACTGCTGGGAAAACAAACAGATTCATCCTGGAGAGGGTTAAACCGGGCAGCTCCTTGGAGGCAAGGATTCTGAGGCTTCATTTAATGTTCTTTGGACATGTTGTAAGGAGGGACCAGTCCTTGGAGAGGGACATCATACTTGGTAGGGTGGAGGGACAACGCAGGAGGGAAAGGCTCTCTAAAAGGTGGATTGATTCAGTGACTGCGGTGATCGGGATGGGTGTATCGGAGGCAGTGCAGTTGGCACAGGACAGACCAGAGTTTAGGGCTGTTGTACATAGGGTCACAATGAGTCGCAAGTGACTTGATGGCACATAACAACAACAACATTGCATTTTGTAGTGTTTCTGTAAATCCTTTGGAACTATTACTACAGGGTAGAATGACTCATCAGAAATAGTTGAGATTTTGAGAGTGATCTCTACCCAATGGGAATCAAGTTCATGCTGATTCTTAAGGGTATGAACTATCTTTTCAGTTCTTTACACTCAGATGGCCTTCTCTTCCTGTATGTGCTATTGTGGACACATTACCAATTGGTCCATTCATGCTCTGTTAACATTACAAATAACCACCCTGAGCATTCTCACATCTAGACTTGAACAGACATTAACCTCCACGTATGCTCTATAGAGTACTGAGGAACAATGATGTCAGTCTAGAGATTAAGTGCACCTGATCTAGGCCATGGTCTTTGCAATTTCTTGCTATACATCAAAGAGCTGGACAATGAATAAGAACAACAGAAGAATTGATTCCTTTGAGTTGTGGTGCTGGAGAAGAGTATTGAATATACCCTGGACTACTAGAATAACAATCATGTTAATCCTGGACAGAATGAAACCAGGCTGCTCTATAAAGGCAAGGATATTGAAGCTTCGTCTCACATACTTTGGACTTGTTGCCAGGAGACACCAGTCCTTGGAAAGGGAAATCATAATTGGAATCGTGGAGGGACTGTGCAAGAGAGAATGTCCCTTGCAAAAAGTCCCTGGAAAAAATTATTTGACTCAGTGACTAGGGTAATGGGGTAAGGTGTGTCAGACAATGAAATAGGCTCAAGATAGAACAGGATTCAGAGCTGTGGTCATTATGAGTTGAACTCAGTGGCACATATCAACAACAATATGGTCTATCATAAGAATGAATCTTGATGCACACCCATGTTTATTGCAGCTTTGTTCACAATAGCAGGGAGTTGGAAACAACCTAAGTGCCCATCAACAAATGGATGGATAGAGAACCTGTGGTATATTCACACAATGGAATACTATGCTGCATTGAAAAACAAGTAACTCATGCAATTTTATTCAAAATAGTGGACTCTGGAGAACATTATACTGAGTGAAGTATCCCACTCACAAAAGGACAAATATTGCATGGTGCCACTGTTGCAAAAGAGGACTGACCTTGGGGTTGAGGAGAGACTGAGAAAGATGGGTTCAATAATGTATACTGCACTGAAACAGATGAGGAAGAAAACTGTTTAAAAGGGATATGTGTTTAAGTATTTCTGTCATGACAAGAGTCTAGAGCGATGGCTACATGGCGGAGTGGACCTGGGGAAGGGTTTGTAAAACAATGGAAGAATTTTTCTTTTACTTTTCCAAGAGGGTAGTGTTCTGGGGGAGAGGCTTGGGAGGGGAGAAATGTGCAACAATGAACAAATGGAAATCCAAAGCCTCTGTAAATTTTCACTGAAATTAATAATAAATTTAAATTTAATAAAAATTAAGTTACAGTAAGGAAGGCAATGGATTTATAACTGCTCATGCTAATAACACTATATCATGGCATGGAGTAGGAATAATGGAAATGTATGCACATTTACAATATTCTTCTTACCAAAACCATTTATGGAAAAATAGGAACTGCATTGGAACGTCTATCTCTGATTGGAAATGATTGTATTGTTAATATTTCTAACCTCAAACTTAAAATATTATATTGTTCAAAATTATTTATGTATTTGTTTAAATTTTTCCTCTTTTAACAACTGGGATCTAGAGGGAAGAGAAAAGACCAGAGAATGGCCAAAATTATTGGGGCAGCTATTGCTGCCAGTTTAGGGCCTGTGTCATGAAGAGGAAGTCATACTCATAAACAGTGCCACCCAAAGGTAAAAAAGGAGGTCAGAATTGCTTCCACTGTGGAAAGCTGAGACTCTTCAGTAGACAGTGTCACAGACGAGAGCCACAGATAGGCAAGGGAGTAGAGAGAAAGCTCCCACTCACTTGTTTTAAGTGTGGAATTGAAGGACACATGGCCAAGGGTGGTCTACATCAGGTCCTCTTGGCTGACAGGACTGACAGGCCCAGCTCCCAGCTGGAAACAAAGGAGGACACTTCAAGGATTTAGATCCTCCTAGAAGAGCTGTGGGCGAGCATTAACATTACTGGTAAGCATATTCATTTTCTCCTGGACACAAGGGCCTACTATTTGGTCCTAAAAGCCTTCTAAGGTCCCAACACTTCTCACTATTTCTTAGTTGTTGGAATTGAATGAAAACTTCATAAGCAGTTCCTTACTTCACCTCTGCCTTGCATGTGGACTTCGAGCTGTAAAACAACCCAGTGGTAGATGGAATTTGGTCTAGGACTTAAGAACAATAAATGACATAGTTGAGCCTCTACATCGTGTGGTTCCTAACCTTTATACTATAATAGACAAAGTGCTAGTCAATAAGCCTTTTATATTAAGAACTACCTTCCCTCTGTAACTTGATTTGTGCCACTGTTAGAACCTCTACTTGGAAAATTATTGCTTTTAATTTTTTACTCATGTACTTTTAACTTGTTAGTTAAATTTGTGTCTTCTAGGCTGCAACAGTTCCAAGATACATCTTCAAGGATATGAATATGTATGGCTAAGCACAATTGATAACAGTGCATCTAAATTCCAAAATCGATCTCCACAATAGTCTATGCATTTCCTATTGCCAAAGAGGCCCTTTTGAGTAGTGAGAGAAGATTTGAAACCTACAGCGTCCCTTTTCAGCAGGAAGTAGCTAGGAGAATACGCTGTCCCCTTTTTCTTATGAATCAGGATGAAGTCTCTCTCAGGGAGGAGTGATAGGGAATGGCAAAGAATACACTGACAAAGAAGATTAATCAGTGCTTTGACAAGCACTGTAGCAATAGGACAATGAAAACAGACTTTCAAGAGGGGGGAAAAAAAAGAGGAACCAACTGAGGAGGGAAGGGTAGAGAAAATAGTGCAACAATGAATGAATGGAAATCCAAAATCTCTGTAAATGTTCATTTAAATTGATAAAATTTAATTAAAAAAATAATAATAAAAAGAACGGATCTTGAGAAGACACTTGCGCAGGCACCAGAAGTGAGCCTGGAGAGGGAACTTTGAGTTCATAGGTATTATGTTGTGGTCCAGATGGAAGGAACGAAGAATATGGACAGAAACAAACCCTTGACCCACAGAATGTGTCCTGCTAGGAATGATTGTAGCCAGTGCATACAGAGTGAGATTTTCCTTAGCCAGTGTCCAGGAAAGTTACCCCCTAACCCCCGACCCTTTATCAGAGTCTAATTACAACTAACAACAAGGATATGCTAAAATTTGCATTTTTCCTGACCCTCCTTATGATTTTAAAGGATTTTGTTTTCAGAAATAACCCCTTCCTTCCCAGTCACTTTCTGTCACAAGAATGAGTGCTTGTAGTTGTGTGGATTTTCAATTTTTAACATGAAGAGAAAATGCAGAATAAATATGACAACAGACAGAACTAGCTCTTCTCTGTTTTTGCAATATTTCAGGCATCACTTGGGCAGAAGATGCGTGTCAGATAAGCACTTTATTCACACATACAGGGCACCTCACCATGCCCACCTTTCAGGAACACTGCAAGCTTCCATTCTACACTGCTCTGAAAATGGGTGATGATTAAATTCAAGAAAATTTTTATTTCTTTGGGGATTGTTTGAGTTAAAGCAGTATTATCCAAGAATGTAAATTTTAGGATAGATGAGTCCTTATAATTATGCTCTTCAATTTATTTATTTATTCCTCCACCAGTAGGATTTTTTAATGAGTACTTAGGGAGCTCTGGTAGCCTAGTGGCTAAGGAGTTTCGTTATTAAACTAAAGACAGACTGTACAAATTTACCATCGGCTCCAAGAAAGAAATAGGGGCAATCTCCTTCCATGCAATTTACAGAAAGAACACTGGATGGTCAGCTATGAGTTGGTTCCAGCTTGACTGGAGTGAGTGAGTGAGGGTAGCATGTAAGGAGTCTAGTAGAACAATGCTGCTGGGCTTCTAATCAAAAGGTCAATAATTTGAACACACTAACTTCCCTGTGGGTGTGACCATCAGCTACTATAAAGATTACAGTCCTGCAAACCATAGGGAGCAGCTGTATTCTATCCTATAAGGTCACTAGAGTTTCAATTTACTTAATGACAACAGTTTCGGATTTTTGGAATGTGAAATGTGATCTTACCATGTGACTAAGAACAGAGACAATTGAATACTTCTCACTTAGAGAGGATAGTGATTCTGACCTCTGTGCTGCAACTTAAAATGAAAAATAAGATATGGTCATGATAAGCTGTAGTTTATGATTCCATGACTCCTGCCTTAAAATATTTTTAATATAGAAGAGAAATACCTGCATAGAAGACTTCTATCTTTTTGGAACAGCACATCTCTTTGTGATATAGGAATCAGTGACAATGGAGTATATGGTATAGTCAAAACTCTATGTCAGCATAAAAAAGTCAGAGGCATTGGAGGAGCTACAGCCCCAACCGCCATCACCATCGCGGGACCCCGGAAGGACCCCGCCGCCACTGGACATCTGCAACCTGACTGAGATACTCACAGGTGACTACCCTGAAGCCAGCCCTTCCAGGCTTGAGCTTTACAGCTGCAACCTGAGTGAGGTTCCTGAGAGTCCCCACAGTGGCAGGTGACCCAACAGAGCACGAACAGAACATCTCCAAACTGAGTAAGTTTTTTGCGCAGCTACCCAAGCATCTCTATTCAGACAGGTGGCCCAGCTGAGTGTGAGGGGGACAGTTGCAAACTGAGTGAGGTTCTGACAAGTGCCCATCCAGAAGCTAACCTTGCTGGGTATCAGCAGGACATCTGTAACCTGAGTGATGTCCCTGCGTGTCCACACTCAGGCAGAAAACACCCCCCTCCTGTCAGGCCTGAGTGGGACAGCTGCAAACCTGAGTGAGATCTTTCCATGAACCCACCTGGACAGTAGCCCCACCTGGACAGATAGTCCCACCAGGCATGAGCCATACAGCTTACACCTGTGCTTGTGACTACTCCCCTTTCCCCCTCAACCAGCATATACCTGTGCTAGTGCCTATCCTGCCTATTCCTCCCTCCCCCTTACCTTCACATCTCCTCAGGGCCAGTCAACTAACTACCTTTAATCTGGAGCATCTTGGTTTGACTTAGATGTACTAATTATTATACAGAAGAGGCCATTTTCACAGGATGTGAATGGACATTTGCTTTGCTTCAGAAATTCAGAGAGGAACACAGGAAACATAACTGCCATGCACTCATCTGTAGCAGCGATTTCAGATCAAGAACTTATCATCACCTTAGGCATGAAAAACCCTACCACAGCATCATCGAGAAGGAAACAGACCACCTCACAAGCTATACAAGCCCAAAGCAGATGTTACCCCCTGAAAATGACACAATATCAATGGATTTCCTGAAGCCAGAAAGTCTGATGGAACTTTCTGAGACTGAATTCAAAAGACTATTTTCAATGGGTGAAAGACAAACTTGAGAATTATAGGACAGTGCAAGCAAAAAACAGGAAGA
>NW_006399847.1:4906184-4908162 GCF_000299155.1 Elephantulus edwardii
CAAACATGATGGAGGGACATATGAATAGAGTTGAAGAGACAGAAAACAGAATCAGTGAAATTGAAGATAAAATTCTTACCACTGATCTGCTAGAACAAAAAGTAGAATGAAAAAGGAAGGGGAGAAAAAAAGAAAACCTAAGATTAATGTGGGGCACCATCAAGAGAAATAACATACACATCATTGGGATCCAAGAACAAGAAGAAACAAGTAAAGGCACTGAAAAAGTTGTGGAAGAATTACTGGAAAAAACTTCCCAGGCATAATGAAGAATGAGAGAATATATATTCAAGAAGATGAGTGAACACCATATAGAATAGACCCAAAAAGGAAAACACCAAGGTATATCATAGTCAAATTTGCCAGAATCAAAGATAAGGAGAGAATTCTGAAAGCATCGAGGGAGAAACAAATAGTAACCTATAAAGGAGAACAGATAAGACTAAGTGCCTATTTTTCATTAGAAACCACTTGACATATATTGAACATGCAAAGAACACAATTGTCAACCAAGAATATTTTATCCAGTGAAATTGTCCATCAAATATGAAGGAGAGATCAAGATATTCCCAGAAAAACAGAACCTAAAGGAGTTTGCTAAAATAAGACCAGTATTGCAAGAAACACAGAGAGACCTCCTTCTTATAGAGGTACCACAGAAAGCAGGATGGACCAAAGTAACTAGCAATAACACTAAAAAGAACTCAACACAGTGATAGAAAAAAAACCCCTAACTCTCAATAATCACATTGAATGTGAATGGTTTAAATGCACCACTGAAGAAAAAAAAGCAGCAGATTGGATAAAACCCCCCCAAAATCTATCAATATGCTGTCTACAAGAGACACACCTGACAATTGAAGATAAAGAAAGACTAAAAATAAAAGAGTGGGGGAAAATATAAAGACAAATGGCAACCAGAAAAAAATCAGGAGTAGTGATATTAACCTCTGATAAAATAAATGTCAATGTAAAAACCATCACAATGGACAAGGAAGGTCACTACATAATGCTGAAAGTGTCACTAGAACAAGATGATATAATGATAATAAATATATATGCATCAAATGAAAGACCAGCAAAATGTATAAAACAAACATTAACAAAACTGAAAAAGGAAATAGACAACACTACTATAGTAGTTGGGAACTTCTTCAATACACCACTCTCAAGAAAAGACACAACTACCAGAAAAAACTCAACAAAGATACTGAAGAATTAAACCATACAATAAACCAACTTAACCTCATAGATATTTATAAGCTAATGCACACCCAAAAGCACAGTATACCTTCTCCAATGTGCATGGAACGTTCTCCAGATGGATCACATTATAGGTCACAAGGCAAGCATCAATAAATTCAAAACCATAGAAATAATTCAAAGCATCTTTTCAGACCATAATGCTCCAAAATTAGAAATT
Source organism: Elephantulus edwardii (assembly GCF_000299155.1). Classification (NCBI taxonomy): domain Eukaryota; kingdom Metazoa; phylum Chordata; class Mammalia; order Macroscelidea; family Macroscelididae; genus Elephantulus; species Elephantulus edwardii. Next base: position 4,907,608 of record NW_006399847.1, read on the forward strand.
AATAACAAGAAGATAAAGGGGGGGGGAAACCCCATATATTTAGAAGCTGAATAACACCTTGCTTGAACATGACTGGATACTAGAAGAAATTAACAAATGAAACTAAAAAGTTTCTTGAAACAAATGACAATGAAAATACCACTTAACAAAACCCTTGGGAAACAGCCAAAGCAGTAATCAGAGGTCAATTTATAGCAATAAGCAAACACATCAAAAGGCAGGAAAAATTGACCATTGACTCTCTAACCCAACCTCTCCAAAAAATTGAAAAAAGAACAGCAACAAAACCAGACACCCTCTGAAAAAACTGAAATTATAAAAATTGTTGTTGTTAAGTGTCATCGAGTCGTAGGCGACTCATAGTGACGCTATGAAGGAGAGTCCTTGACGCTTGGGTGCCTTTCATCCTCTCTCCAGGTTCATAGGGTTTCTGGAGGCAAACGATTAAGGAAGTGGATGCCACACCTCCTTCCAGGCTTGTTTTAATCGGGGATAGCAAATCAAAGAAGAAAGGAGGTGCTGCTGACAAGCCAAGAGGCTTATTAAAAAAAAAAA
>NW_006399847.1:4910302-4911271 GCF_000299155.1 Elephantulus edwardii
GACATCATTGGCCAATTCAGCAAAGCGGCGGGATACAAGATCAACATACAAAAATCAGTTGTATTTCTCTACAGTGACAAAGAGAATGCAAAGCTGGAGCTGAGAAAAACAATACCCTTCACAATAGTGAATCACATGATTAAATACTTGGGAGTATATCTAACCAGAATCACAAAGGATCTGTTCAAAGAAAATTACAAAACATTACTACAAGAAACAAATAAAAAAAAAAGACCTGGAGAAGTGGAAGAATATCCCTTGCTCATGGACAGAAAGACTCAAGACTGTGAAAATGGCAATAATACCAAAAGCAATTTACACTTTCAGTGCAATTCCAATACAAATACCAATCCCATTCTTTAATGAGATGAAAAAGGCAATCTCCAGTTTTATTTGGAATGGAAAGAAGCCCCGAATAAGCAAAGCACTCCTTAAAAAGAGAAACAAGGTAAGAGACATCTCACTCCCTGATTTCAAATCCTACTACACTGCCGTGGTGGGTAAGCCAGCATGGTACAGATACAATGACAGACACATAGATCAGTGGAATAGAATTGAGAACCTGGAAATCAGCCCATCTACCTATGGTCAACTGATTTTTGACAAAGAGATGAAGTCAGTTAAGTGGGGAAATGACAGCCTTTTTAACAAATGGCGTTGGCAAAATTGGAAAACTATCTGCAGAAGACTCAAGCAAGATCCACATCTCACTCCATATATAAAAACCAATTCTAGGTGGATCATGGACCTAAGACTAAAACTAAGGATTATAAACTTCATTAAAGAAAAGCTTGGGAGAACTCTAGAAGTCCTAATCCACAACAAAAACAGTCTTCCAAGTATCCTGAAAAATCTACAACCAGGAGAAGATAAAATAGATGAACGGGACCTTCTAAGAATCAAATCCCTATGCACATACAAAAACTTCTCCAACAGGGTAAAAAGGGAAGCCACAGACTGGGAAAAAGT
>NW_006399847.1:4911801-4923882 GCF_000299155.1 Elephantulus edwardii
AAATGAATGGATAGAGAAGCTGTGGTATATTCACACAATGGAATCCTATAGCAATGGGTTCAGGAATGTTGGAGATGATGATGATGGCACAAGATAGGACAGAGGTCAGCTCTACTATTCATAGGGGTGTTATGACTTGTGCTCAACTCTCAACAACACTTAACAACAACAGCATTGCTTTTATTTGCTTCTTAGATCAACTCAGGGTGTTAGTATGCAAATCCTCTATGTTTTTCCCAATGTGTGGGGGATTTAACTGGGACAAGGACTCACCAGAAGTTGAGAGCCTCTCTCTTCTAGTGTTATTCCTGTGGCTGGTGGTACAAAGGGCTCTGATTTTTTGGAGGCCATGTGAACCATCTGGTAGTGGATCTGATCTGCTGCCTGGAGAAAGGTGCCAAACATAATGACATCAAGAAAGTGGTAAAGCAGGCATCAGAAGGACTCCTCCAGGGCATCCTTGGATACACTGAAGACCAGTTTGTCTCACGTGACTTTAACAGTGACATTCAACATTCCCCTTTTCATGCTGGGGCTAGCATTGCCCTAAATGACCATTTTGTCAAACTCTTTTCCTGGTATCACAATGAATTTGGTTAATAATATGTTTTAGCTAAGTCACAAAGTTCTCAGTAGCCGTCATAGTTTGCTAAAGCCATCATTATTACAGTAGTCACAGCTCAAATTATAACTTGAGGATTTCAAAATATGATTTATCACGAGTTCCCTTCCTACGTCCACCTCCATCCTTCTCTGTTCTACCTTCTGGTCTGACACATTCCAAGTTCTGATCTCACCATCAGAAGTTTTGATGACTCTTACTCTATCATTTCAGACATCTTTATAGCTTATCAAAGACAGCCTTTTAAATCTGGTCTAGGAGTGCTCCAGGTTTTATTGGCTAAGCTTAAAATTCAGAAAACAATATCACACTTTAAATAAATAGACACCAAAATCAACTTATTGTTGTTACATGCTGTCAAATTGAGTAAGACTCATATAGACCATATGAACAATGAATCTGGATCCTACTTTATCCTGCGCCATCCTCACTATCTCCAACACATTTAAGCCCATTGCTACAGTGACTGCATCAAATTGTCTTGCTGAAATTCTCCCTTTATTATGCTGACTTTATCAAGCATAATGTCCTTCTTCAAAGACTGGTCTCTCCTAACAACGTTCCTAAACTATGTGAGACGGTTTCACCATCCTTGCTTCCAGGGACCACTCTGCTCCAAGAAGATCTTTTTTTCTCTTCGCAGTCCATGAAATATTTAGTACTCTTTTCCAACACCACAACTCAAAAGCACTGCAAGTTTTAATGTCACATTGGAGTATTTATAATTGTAAGGATGATAAAATTAAAAAACAACAACAACAACAAATTCCGCCACACACAGTTAACATTTAGGTATGCACCGTTCCAGGCAATAATCAAGTTATTTTGTTTTCAAGTACCAGAAACCATCCTTGTTTGTGAGGGGGGATAAAACCAAAACCAAACAAACAAAAAACCCCCAAACCACCAACAAAACACCAAAAAGCAATAGATAGGTACTAGACTTGTTCAGAGAATCAAAGACAATGCTGAGCTTACCAAGATTTGAATAATACACATCAGTTTCATGTGTGTCCTGGCAGCTGTAGAGTGTGGAATCCCTCGTGTGGCTCTACGCCAGCAACTTCCAAGGCCAGATTGTTTTCCACTTCCAATTTATAGGAGAAAACATTTGATTGCCCCTTACCTGAGCCAGATGCTATTCACTTGATGAATCAGTTCTCAGATAAAGAAAGCTGACAGCGCCCAGGAGAGGAAAGGTGAACAAACCTGCCTGAGTCACCTGTCACCCCATGACAGTGGCTGTAGGCCAAGAGCTCAAGCTAAGGGCTCTGGCATGAGTCTTCCTAAGGTGGAGGTGAGGAATTCTCTCAGCAAAGCACATGAGCTTCCCCTCCAGAATAGAAGGAAAATGTTAAGAATACAAGAAGAACATCTATTATACTTAAGGATGAGCAATCTTCTCCTGTTGATTTTTCTGTCTCTGAAAACCTGCTAATGAGTTAGCTATGACTCTGTTCTGCCTCAACAGTATGTAAAAACAGCATATATTCTTCATTATGTGCATTTGTAAATATAAGAATGTTTATCTCATTTTAATGAAAGAGCTACATAGTTAAGTAACCAGTCTATTTTCATTGAATTTACAACATACACATATTTGTATTGTGAATATTTTTTAAAAAATTATTTATTTATTTGTTTATTTGTTTATTTTTCATTTCAATGAACATCTACAGAGATTTTGGAATTCCATTCATTCGTTGTTGCACCCTTCTCCCTGCCCACTATTGTGAATATTTTTAACCATGCAGTTAAAAGTGTGGACTCTGGAAAAGACAGTCTGGCTTAATGTCTTGTTTCTTTCCCCTTCCCCCAGTTTATTTTATATTGGCTTGCATGGAAAATTCGTATACACTGTGTATCATTACATTTTGTTTTACTCATTCCTACATTCACCTGTGTTTCAACTGATCACTCATGTGCATTGTGTTTTATAAAATTAATCACCATTAGTGGCCCACTATTACCCTGTCTCTTCAGGTCCCCATTGGATCTTTCTTAATTCCTTCACCCCACCCCCACTCCACTCAGCAAACCCACTTATCCTAGTGGTGTCTTTCTCTCTGCATCTTCCGCCCCCTAACCTTTCCCCTTCCCCTTTTGCACTTTTATACACATTTTACTAGTTATCCTTTTATTTTTACTATAATGGTAAAGAGTCTCATGGTAAATGGTACTAGAGTCTTACTTCTACCATTTAGCAGTTGTGTGACCTTAGACCAGATATTTAATTTTCTATGCCTTAGTTTCCTTACTGATGAAATAGTCTTTCTTTTAAGTGGTTGTGAAGATTAAAAGAATTAATATATGCAAAGGATATTATGTTCAAACTAAGTGCTCAAAAAGTTAGTTATCATTACTAGTGAACATTCTTGTGGACATTTTTCTGACAAATTTTTCAAATAATTTCGTGAAGTATCTCAGTCTCATAAGGACAAATATTGTATAAGACCATTATTGTAGAATGAGTACAAGAATCTAAGGGGGGGGGCTTAATCATAGGGTCACATCATTTGTTGGATGGAGGGAGAGATGGGTAAATGAAAGGGGAAAGATCCAGTGTGAAAAACAAAATATACAAATTTTATGAACTTCATATGTAAACCAGTATAAAATATTTTTTAATTTAACAATTATTTTAATGAAAGTTCACAGAGACTTTGGATTTCCATTCGTTCATTGTTGCACTTTTCTCCCTTCCCACCCTTCCCCTCCCCCCAAATTTTAAAAAAGCGGAGTTCCTATGAAGGCATTTAAAGACAATATATCAGACCATGGCACCCATTTTACTAACAATCATCTAGTGGCTCCTTAAGTGGCTCAGAATAAAAGTTTAAGTTATTAGCATTGTCCTTAGGTCCTCACACAATCTGGTCTTGAACCCTTTTTCACTTCCTAAACTTCTTCCAGCCAAGTTCATTACTTTCTCACAACTCTTGCCTTTTCCTTCTCTAGAACACTCTTGCCCACACATTCACCTGGTTTGCTGTTCATACTTTTTAGTCAAATGGCACTTGTAAAGAAATGTCTTATCTAGTCATTTAAAATCCCAACATTCTATGCCACAGTTCCTATAGTTTTTGATATTTTTAAGTTCTTGTCCCTATTTTCATCTGTCAAATAGTATATCCGTATTGTCTTTATTTTCTGTATTTCTTCCTGGAACAACTCGTGATTCCATATACACGACTAAGTACCCCTTAAAAAAAGCCATAACAATTTATACCCCAGAGCATGAGTGTAATTTTTGTACTCCATGTTGTTGTAAGTTGCTGTTAAATCAGCTTTGACACTTGGTGACTCAGTGTACAATAGAAGAAACTATCACTTGTTCCTGTTTTATCTTCACAACAGCTGCTATGTTCAAATCTGTTGTTGTAGTCTCTGTATTTTCAGTATTTCCAGTACTGTACTGGATAACTGTTGCAATCCACAGGTTTATATTGAGAGGTGATTGTCAAACTTTTCTTCCCTAACTTTATTAGGGAGTGTGAAAGCTGTACTGAAACATGTTCATTGCAGATAATCCTGTTGGTGTTTAAAATGCTAGTGGTATGTTTTGGTGTTAGGTGCCATTGAGTTGACTATAACAAATGGCAATTCTATGACTAACTGATCAGAACATTGACCTATCTTGTTCCATCTTCACTAACAGTACCATGATCAAATCCACTGTTGCAGTCATTGTGTCAATCAAACTTCTTGCCAAGGATCTTCCTCTCTTTGGTTGATCTTTCCCAAAACGATGTCTTTTTCCAAGGGCTGGCCTCAAAGTGGTGTAATTTCCAGCATTTTAACAACACACAAGCCAGCACATTATGACAAACTCAACAGAGGGCTTGTTAGTCTGTATTCACCAACTGATTACTATTTTAAATCTCTGATAGCCTTGTATGCACTCTTACGGGATTGATTCAGGCTTGTAGAAACCCTTTTATCAGGTTTTGGAGTCTGTAAATCTGTACTGGAGGATCCTGTCAAACATCTCCCTTGAATCAAGTGGTGGATCCAAACTGCTGACTTGTGCCTTAGCAGAGTAGCTTATAATGCACTATGTCATCAGCACTCTAGCCTGTCTCATAGAAAAATAGATCTAATTCTTCTTGCTACAGCGTTTCTGACAAAAATGATCTAGTTCCTGCTGAATGCTTCTAGGAACTGGTTAATGCTTTCTACTGATTAAAAAACAATCCTACCAGTTAACAAGCCCTTCTTTATATTGAGCCAAAATCCATTTCTTGAAGTTTCTTGTGACATACTGTCCAAGTTAATTTATCCTTTTGTGGCTTAATATTCATTATTTGTGTCAGAGAATTATTACTTCACATAGTGAGCTGGTTCCATGTAAAGAGAAGAGGGGGGAAAAACATTGGGAATTTTAAGAACCTCAGAGCCCACTTAAGATCTGCCATGTTGGGAAGGCTCAGATTACAGGAAATGTCAGTGGGAAGTGTGGGTGAGGCTAGTTCTGGGAGTGCTAGTGTTATGTGATGACTGGAACAACTGCTATTATCCAAGTGACCAGGATAACAACAGGAAAAACAAGAAGAAGCACATTGCCTTTCCTTCACTTTCCAATCTCCCTCTAGTGCTTTTTATTGGCACACTTTTATCTGAAGCCAGATACCAAAGATGTGTGAGAAACATAGATTGCAGCATCACATACGAGAGTAGAGAAGGAAGAATTTTAGAGCTGAGAAATAGATAGGAAAATCAGCATGCACACTCTTCCCTATTCCTCCCTTAGAATTGTTCTAAAATCAATAAGAATAACTTGTTATATGCCAGTAAGTCATCTGCAACTCATAGTGATCTATGTCAAGCCCTAAACCTTGCTTTATTCTGTCTCCAACACACCTACCCTCATTACCCCAGTCACTGAGTCAATCCATCTTATCACGGATTTTTCTCTCCTGAGCTATCTCTCCACCCTCCCAAAAATGATGTCCCTCTTCAAGGACTGGTCCCTTCTTGCAACATGTACAAAGTATATCAGATGAAGCTTTAGAATGCTTGCTTCCAAGGAACAGCCTGGTTTCATCCTCTCCAGGGTGAACCTGTTTGTTCTCTTAGCATAAATTCTCCTTCTATCATCCCTAGCCATTATACATCTCTCAGATGCATAGCAAGTGATTGTAAAGGTGTATCAGGCACACCTTAGTCTCCAGACATACATTGTTGCTTTTCAGTACTTTGGAGAGGTTTTGAAAGCAGACTTTCCCAAAGCAATATGCCTTTTAATTTACTAGCTGCTGGTGTTGATTGTGGAGCCAAACAAACTAAAGCTGTAAATAATCTCAGTTTTTTCACCATCTATCATGATGCCGCCAATCGGCCTAGTGGTGAGAATCTTTATTTTCTTGATATTGAGTTTCAATCCATAATGAAGGCTACAGTCCTTGATCTTCTGCAGTGAGCACTTAGCCTTAGGAAATTTCCTCTTGAATGATTAATTGCCTCTGAAAACCTGCTAAAGGTCAGCTCTGAGTTGATTTTGACTCGACAGTACACAACCATTATCATTATACAGTCATGACAAATTATGAATCTTAGAATACAAAAGTAAGCAAGCAATGTGAAAATGAATTTAACTCTGAGTTCTCTTCATAAGATTCAAAAGTCATTTAAGGTTCAAGTAGAGTCCACATAGGAGATGTTAAGTTTCAGAAAACTGGTCCTGAAATATTGGATTTTACCACCTGTTTCCTACTGCAACCGAACTAGCTGAGGAGATAAACTTATCTGGATGCACTGCAAGAGTTGGATAGTAATCTCAGACAGATTTATAAACCTTACAAAATAAAGTTCCTTTTAACATTTGACAACACTACAACTTTGACTTTCTACACGAGTTCTTTCTTTTAAGAAAACAACCAACCAAACAAACAGAAAACCAAACCAAAAAACAACAAAAACCACCATTCGATTGCGGTTGAACATCCGAACTGTTTTGATGTTGCAATGGTAAACAATGCTGCTGTGAACACTGATACACAAGTCTCTGCTTGTGCCTCAGTTCTCATTTTCTCAGGGTATGTTACAAGCAGTTGGATAGCTGCATCATATAAAATTTCTGTATTCAGCTTTCTGAGGAAACACCAAATTGCTATCCTGAGTGGTTGTACCATTTTACAATCCCACCAAAAGTGTATAAGTGCTCCTATCTTGTACATTCACACTATGGAATATTATGCAGCATGCAAGAACAATGATTTTGTAAATAACTACCTAACTTGGGAGAGACTGGAGAGTATTATGCTAAGTGAACTAACTCAGTCACATAAGGACAAATACTACATAAGACTACTAGTGTAGAAACAGATAACTAGTTAAACGTGTATGAGAATATAAGGGGGAAGGGAAAGCAGAAGCGTGAGGATGGGAGGTCTCACAGTTTGATGGGTGGAAGGGCAATGGATTGGGAAGGTGGAGGATCTCGTGTGAGGGACAATGTATTTGAACTTTGTAGGTAAATCAGTATAAACTTTAAAAGAAAAATGAATTAAAAAATAAAGAAGAAGAAAACAAAATCCTAACACTTGGTCAAAAGGCAACATTAAAAAAAGCAAAAAAAAAACCAAACAAAATAACAACACAATAAAAAAATTAAAAAAGAAAACACTAAACAATGTTACAAGTACAAAAGAGAATACATTACGTTACTACATTGGTCTAGGTGTATGCTTTGCCTCCAAGGACAACTAGAATAGAAGGAAGAAGGGTCTGGAGCGCTCAAACTCTTGACCTGATTTTGCAACTGACTACAGCTGGTCATCTTCAGGAATTTTCCTACCCTAGATCTCAGTTGCTCCATGCATCTACTAGTATGGCAGTTTCTTCTAGGAATCCTTGTGCTCCTGGGCAAAAGTTGAGGGAGACCCAAAGTTTCACCATCAAAGGGTGTTAGGAAGATCTCAGTTGACACATTATTGTTGTTGTGACATGCTGTCCAGTCAGAATCAACTCATAGCTGACCCTCCAGCATATTTTTCAGAGGCTATAAATACCCATCTTTTTCCCACAGAGAAGCTAGTGTATTTGAACCTTGTGTCTGTGGGTTGGCTACACAACTCCTTACCACTAGGCCGCCAGAGCTTGCTCAGTTGATAGGAGGTGACAATAAAGCTAGCTTCAGTTACTCTGGTGTCTGTAAATTCCTTCTGCATTTGGTACATGACCAAAAGATACTAATGCCAAATGATGGAAAGCATCCTCCTTGCATTAGCACCATCTGTTTCCTTGGCATCCACTGCAGACAGCTGTGTTGCCAGCTCTCAAGCTGTTTATTGCTATATCACATGGTGCAGTTATTGATGGGCTGACTGGATCTTCTGGAAACAGAACATTTTTCTTTCTCTTTGAAATGCTTATTAATATTATATAAGTCTTACAAGATCCCCAACAATGATTCTAATACTCTCTGACAAGAGGCCAGTTTCATAACTGTGAGTGTATATCTGAAAAAATTATTACTGCAATGCCAATTCTCAAGCAAGATCTAGATGGTACTAGAGAAGTGTCAACAAAAATGGTTAATGAAATGGTCAAGCGGAAAAGTGGGTCACATATAAGAATGAAATTAAGATGATCTACAGTGATTGACATGGGCAGAGGAATATACAACTTAAATTTCTATTATCATGAAGTCTGTGATAGAAGGATTCTGGGATTGAAATTGAAATTGAAAACAGTAAAATAGGGCTCAAAATGGATTCTATCTTTGCATAACAAATTGTTGATAGTGTCTGCTGTTGTTATGTACTATGGATCCAGAACCAACGGACATTCAGTGGGTTTTCACAGTCAGTAAATGACATGGGATTAGATTGCCTATCTTTCTCCATTGGAGCAGCTGGTGGATTCAAACAGCATGCTGTCAAGTTGGCCGTGCAGCTAGGCCATCAGGGCTCCCTGATATAATAAGTAAGGTTATTAAAAATATAAGTTTTATGTTCTTTAAAAATATATACAGAATCTGAAATCATTTATTCATATACTAATCCTCAATCTACATTGCTCTTGAATTAATTCCAACTCACAGCAGTTCTCTGTCATGTGTCTGAGGCTGTATGTCATTACAGGAGATTTTCCACCCTTCTTTGGAGAGCAGATTGATGGATTCAAGCCACTGACCTTTCAGTTAATAGTGCAACCCATAATATGTTACATTTGTTATTATTATTGTTGTATATTATCGAGTTGCAACCAACTCATATCTTACTCTCCAGCAGATTTTGCTCGTGGAGCAATTGGTGGATTCAAACAGTGTGCCTTTGGGATTGCAGTACCAGAGTTTAGGAAATAGTTTTGTAAGGTTTTTTTATCTAGATCTTAAAGGATGAGTTTGAGCTCAATCACCAAACTCAGATAAATGGGTGTTTCCTCACAAAAGGACCATATGATAGAATCATGGAAATAGGATATGTGGGTTTATTTAAGAATGATAAATTTCACATATAACTATTTGTAGTGCTTTGAGAGAGAGTTGTGGGTTATGAAATTTGAAACCACTTTGTGTCAGATTATGAAGAATTATGAAAGATGTCCTAGGATTTTATACTTTGAAATCTCTTGTAAAAGAGAAAATATCACCACATCTGTAAGATCAAATGAGAAAACACCATGGTCGGTTCTGCTTTAAAGTGCCATTGTTGGAAGGTTTAAAAAAAAAAATTCCTGTGCTTGTCCATATACTTAGCTGTAATAAATAATTCAATCATATAATAATGGAAGAGGGAATGTTAGAACTCACTTTTGGATTCTAATCCTCCCCCCAAAAGAGAGACCTGGAGTGATTAACACGAGGAGGCAACTGGAAGAAGTCCTGTGATAGACAAAGTATGGCTTTGTGGAGTAAGTGAATATTGGGAATTACAAAGGATAGTGTGTATTGAGCTTTGTTCACCTGCCCTCTTTCTACCAAAAAAACTAAAAAATGTGTTACATGCTTGGTTCTTGTACCTGTAGATGTGATTAAATCAGTTGGCCTTAGATAGAGCAAATTGCCTCGCATGATCTAATACAATGTAATATAATCTCCATAAAGAAATCTATCAATGAGTTTCAGTCATCCTATGTGGGATGGCTTTAAATCTAATCATTTCTAAGTTGTGCAAAGGCAGAGATAGACACTGAAATACATAGAAACGGAAAAGCTGTGTGAGGATCACCTATATGACAAGGAAGCAAGAAATACTCAGACATCTAACAAGGAATAGATCAACACAGCCAAGAACTCAGATTTGTACTTAGCCTCTGGGACTGTGAAAAAACAAACATTTTAAAGCCATGTGCTTAAGATATCTATGTCATAGCAACACTGGAAAACTCATACAATGGGGAAGTCAAACTCACGGCCCTGGTGTCATCTCCCTTCCTTGACTCCTTCTGTCCCAGGGCCCTTCTTCCACCAGCAGACACCTGGGATGTGTTGTCCTATAGCTAACCTATCAAATGCCTCAGTCCACTCCTCTCTTAGATGCACCTCAGAGATCTCTAACTTCTTACTCATCCTCACTTCTATGCTCCTTTTCTATGTAATAAATGACTACACATTTAACACCTTAAAAAGCACTCACTTTCTATCATATGGTTAACAAACTACAGGTCAGGAATTTGATGTTTTGATGGAAAATAATTGCATTTTTTCATGATTTTTTACCCTCCCTTTTCTCCATTCTCAGAGACCTACCCTGCTGTCTTTGCCTCTATATTTTCTTCAATGACCAGGAATTAATTTGCATATATATATTTGTAAATATATATTCATACATTTATAATATTTGTTTATATATTTACACAAATTATACATACATATATACACATAGGAAGCTCTGGTAGCCTAGTAGTAAGAAATTGCGCTATAATCCGGAAGAGATGCAGTTTGAACCCACCAGCTGCTCTGCGGGACAAAGATAAGCAATCTCCTCCTGTGTAATTAACTGCCCCTAAAAACACTCTGGAGGGTCAGCTTTGGGTTAGTTCAGGCTCAATGGTACACAACAATAACATACACACATTCATATGTGTGTGTGTGTATGCATACATATGTATACACACATATAAGATTATGTATATGTAACACATATATACAAACACATGAACTTTTTTTAAAAACAAAATTCACATTTTTAACTTTTATATATAAACCTGTTACAATACAATTCTACAATTCTCATACAAAAGAGAAAATAACCAATCAGCCATTTGCAACATTCAGTTGCAAGAGGACCATCAAGTTGGCAGCTGTTCTATATTCAGCCTTCCTTCTTCTGGCAATCATTTCTATAATTAGTACTGGCACATTGCACCTAATTAGTTATTTCTGTGGCATATGGTCATAAGATGTCTGCATTCCTCAGTCACCCTACTTTACTGTTTAATTGCCTGTAGAATTTTTTAAAAAAATGAATAATTAAGCTTATTTCTTTGTCGCTTGTTTTTAAATTCCCTTAGATTCTATTCAGGTGATATAATTATACTGTATCCATGGTAACACTCATTTTCTACATCTATAGGTGAAATCTTCTGGGGTTGCTGGTGATTTCTTTTTTCTTTTAATCTACCTTTAACGTGTAGACCATGAATCATGGGGCAGTTAAAAGTCACTGTGCTAATATGAATTGACCTTTTACTTAGCAAGCTACACTAAACTCTCACAGTCGGTATCTAGCTGCAGGTCTTTGATTTTTTTTTTTAAGTTCAACAGGGAAATACTCTTTCTACATCACATTTTTGTTCCAATTAATTGCTCAGTTATAATGACTATCATGGACTATGCAATCCCACTGAAATAGTGATGATATTTTTAGATAAGGTATATACAAGGGTTTAAAATTTAAATAATAAAGTCTATTAAACACTTCAAGAAAGATTAACTTTAAAAATATCAAAGCATTTGTCAAAGCAATTATTATAATACCGTCCATCATTAACATGACAGAATAAACCTTATGTACTATTTTTAGCAACATTGTTGCGTGCATAGATGCCCTGTTGATCAGCAGATAACAAAAGATTTGGAATCAGGCGACCTAGCTTTGAATTCTAATTCTACATGTTCTCAAGAGAAAGCAGTCCTAGGAGAGGCTCCAAGCTGATAAAGGTGGAGGGTCACTGTAAAAAGAGCAACGGTCATATGTGACCTTTACTAACTTCACAGAGGTGAACTGTTCCTGCCAACAGCTTCAACAACATGAAACCAATCACTCCCATGTCTCTTTTTACTCATCTCAAAACCCATCTTGCTACTTTAATGGATCCAAAACCCAATACAATAGCTCACAAACCACACAGAACCATGTTGTGGAAGTCAAAAGTCTATAATTCAGGATGACTCTGAGAAGAATGGGAATCCCAGAACATTTAATCGTGCTAATGCGAAACCTATACTTGGACCAAGAGGCAGTAGCCAGAACAGAGCAGGGTAACACTACGTGGTTCAAAATTGGGAAGGG
>NW_006399847.1:4924742-4937604 GCF_000299155.1 Elephantulus edwardii
CACAGGGTCGCTATGAGTCGCAAACGACTCAATGCCACATAACAACAACAACAGTTGAATACAGTCAGTCACTCAGAACAGCTTCTGAATTATGCTTGCAAGCACCTCAGTCTTGAACCTTATTGTTTTAGGCCAGCATTACAAACTTCTCAGTCCTGCCAATAATGGTGCTTTTTTAAACTGTATGTAGAACAGGGCTGTTTCCAGGCTAGGAAGATGAGTGGAACAGCCGGATTCTGAAAGGTGTATTTTCTGGTGTGTGGTGGAGCCTAGGGTGTGGCTATGGCTCATATTAGGGTGTGAGCTGATTGGATTTAGAAAGGCTTTTGTATTTAAAAAGACTTTTGGGCTCTTGAGCCTGTGGCCCTCAGACCTGGTTTTTGTTGATCTCCCAAATAAAACAGGCTTGGAAGCAGGAGTGGCATCCACTTCCAGAAAAGCTCATCTCTGGAAACTCTATGAACTTGACAAAAAGATGAAAGTTTTATGTTCAAGACTTTCATTCATAGGGTCATTGTGGGCCATCTACAACTCTATGTCATGGTGCCACTCTCCTACTGTGGGATGAGAGGAAAGTTACTCAATTTGTTCCAGACAATGCCTTTTTTGTTTTGGGAAAATGGAATAATAATAGTAATATTATGGGCTCACTGTGAGGATTGATAGTGTCTGATTATTAACCAAAAGGTTAGAAATTTGAATTCACCTAACGACAGCATGGAAGAATGCCTGGTGACCCATAAGATCACAGCTACTGAAAACTTTATGGAACTCTGTTCTGCTCGGAAACATATGATGTTGCTATTATTAAATATACAACAGGTTTAGTATTTTCTCTGCATGTGTAAGCATTGCAGACAGTGCATTTAGTACATAACAAGTGCTAAATAAGCTAATATTTTTCCTGATTATGTGGACATTTGGGGTGGGGGGAAAGGAAAACAACTCAGACTTTCTGAGACAAACCGAACAGTTTAATAGTAACTCACATGTATAATAAGACAGAGATTCTCACCACTGGGCCAATTGGCAACACCAGATGGAGAAGAGATTGAGGTTGTTAACAATTACAGCTTGTCTGGTTCCACAATCAACTCACTTAACATCAGCAGTCAGGGAATCAAAAGACAAATTGCACTGGGGAAATCTGCTGTCAGGGATCTTTTCAGAGTACTGAGAAGCAACGATGGTCAGTCTAGAGATTCAGGTACACCTGATTCAGGCCATGGTCTTCACAATTACTTGCTATCCATCAGAAAACTGTACAATAACTAGCGATTATGGAAGAAGAATTGATGTTTTCGAATTGTAGTGCTGGAGGAGTCTTGACTGTCAAGAAAACAGGTTAGTCTGTCTTGGAGAGGATGAAACCAAGTTTGTCCTTGGAGGTTAGGATTTTGAAGCTCCGTTTCACATACTTTGGGCACATGGCCAGGAGAGACTGGTTCTTGGAGAAGGACATCATGCTTGAAAGGATGTAGGGACAGCACAAGAGAAGACGACTTGCCAATGAAATTGACTGACACAGTAACAGGGACAATGAGGGTTGGTGTGTCAGAATTAGTGAGACTGGCTCAGGATAGGGCAGTGTTTAGAGTTGCTGAACATAGGATTACTATGATTGGCAGATGACTCAATGACACATAACAACAACAACACACATGCACACTGAAAATCTGAACAAAATTCTAGATGCAGTTGGTGGTGCCAAACATTAAAAGTCAATAATTCACTCAAATCCATCTCAAATTTTCACACTGTAATAATATGACCTTTCTAGCCTGTGTCTTATAATTTCTTCAGAATTACAATCTTGTAAATTTAATTACTTTCAGCCCTTAGAAGATAAATGTGGTTATGTTTTGAATTCTATGGCTAGAAATTATGTAAGTACCAAGCCCATAGAGGCTGAGGGGCTCTTAGCGCCATTGAGAAGAGCCAGGTGTAGAGAATGTCTTTTCAACCAGGAGTCCCTCTGCTGAGAAACTGCTAGATCCAGAAGAAAGAACCGTTTTGCTGAAGATGGCACAAACTGGCAAACAAACAAACAAACAAAAACACTAGTGGTAAACACAGCATAGTGGAAAACATATGGCAGTAATTCACACTGAAGGAGACTAGTCAGTCCAGAGAGAAAAAGAAAGAAAGCTGCCCACTTCCATGTAGGTTGTAACAGGCAACGTCGGAGGTGTGCCTAGAGCTAACAGAGCTCTAACAATCACCTTGGAAGGAATAAATCTGAGTGCACCTTGTACAAGGGTTGCACATCATGCTTCTTTGGGTAACATGTAAGATGCCATGCCAGCCACCAAGCCACACAGAATGGTAGGAGCCTGCAGCACAACTGTAGAAGGGCCCAAGGAAGAGGTTTATAACATCCTGTGGTCTTCTTGTTCACAAGACAAGGTTCAGTGAGGCTTAGCAGCACAGTAGAAGCCTTGAACGGGGGCAGGGCGGTTAGAGGCAGCAGTGGTATGAAAACAGTATCTGACATATGTCCTAAACTGTGACACAATGACCCAGCAACAGCAATGGACATGAGTTATTTGGGAAAGAGTGAGCAGTCCTCCTTTTGAGAAGCAATTGTTAGTATTTACCATATATTTTCTATGAAAAATAATGGCTCTCGCTTTACCCACAAGTAACTTACATGCCTGACTCCATCACAAATGAACATGGCACTGTGGAGTGGTTCAAGACAGTGGTTGTGACCTATTTTTAACAGTATTATGTCTGCCTGGAAGTTCTAGGTATATGCCAGGCAGCTAAAAATAATACACAAACATTATTCCAAACATGATTGTAATTATTTGCAGGTTGATTAACCCAGATGACAGAATTCTTCAATTTTTCAATCTCAGGCTGATAGAAAAAGAAACAAAATAATTTACCTAGAAATTTACCTTTTTATGTTATTGTTGTTAGGTTTCATCAAGTTGAGTACGACTCATAGTGACCCTGTGAACAAAACATCTAAACCCTGTTCTATCATGTGCCATCCGCCACTTCCTGACATACAAGAGTCCATTGTTGTATTCAGTGTTCCAATTAACCTGAATGAGAGCCTACTTTTCTTGGCTGACCCTCTACCCTTTTCAGCATCATGTCCCTCTCCAGAGAATAGTTTCTCCTAGCAACATGCCCAAAGTATATGAGATGAAGCATCAACATTCTTGCCTCAAAAGATTACACTGGCTGCACCCACTCCAAGACATATCTGTTTGTTCTTTTGACTTTCCATGGGATGATCAGTGCTCTTCTCCAACACTACAGCTTCAAGGCATCAATTCTTTTTTCTGGCATCTTTATTTATTGTACAGATCTCAGATGCATAGCAAGTTATTGGAAAGACTATGTATGGCCTGAATCAGATGCACCTTAGTCCTCAAATTAGCATCATTACTCCTCAACAATTTGGAGAAGTCCCTAACTGCAGACTTTACCAATGCAATTTCCTGACTGTGGGTACTAAGGGTGTTAATTGTGGTGCCAAGCAAGATGAACCTGTTGACAGTTTCAATCTCCTCTCCATCCATAATGATGCGCCTACCAGTCTAGTGACAAGAATCTTTGTTTTCTTGATGTTTAGATACAATGAATACTGAAGGCTTCATTCTTTAATATTCTGCAACAAGGGCTTCATGTCCTCCTCACTTTTAGAAAGCAAAATTGTGTCATCTGCGTAGAGCAGGTTATTGATGGCTCTTCCTCCAATCCTGATGGCACATTCCTCTTCATAGTGTCCTGATTCTCAGATAATTTGCTCATCATACAGATTGAATATGTATGGAGAGAGAATACAACCCAGACATGCTCCCTTCTCAATTTTAAGCCATGCAGTGTTTCACTGTTCTGTTTTCACAACATTCTGGTCCAGGTAGAGTTTCCACATTCTTAAAAATGTCAGCCACAATTTGTGATGATTCACACAGTCAAATGCCTTTGCATAGACAATAAAGCACAAACAAAAATTGTGCTGTTAAATTTTACTTTCATCCAGGATCCATCTGACATCAGAAATTATATCCCTGGTGTCACAGTCTCATAAATCCTGCTGGAACTTCTGGAAGTTCCCTCTCTATATACTGTTCTAGCCATTTTTGAATGATCTTCAGCAGTATTTTGCTTGCATATAATATCAATGATATTGTTCGATAGTTTCTGCATTCAATTGGATCACTCGTTTTGGGAATGGGAATATAGGCTTCTTCCAATATGTTGGCCAGACAGCCGTCCTCCAAAATTATATAACTAATACACACACACACACACACACACGTGCACACATTGTTGCTGTTGTTATGTACCATATAGTTGGAATCAACTATGGTTGACCCCGAAGTGGGTTTTCAGAGTCAGTGACTCTAACAGGAGAGTATTCATCTTTCTCTCTTGACAGAGCTGGTGGATTTGAACTGTATGCCTTTTGGTTGACCACACAACTTCTTACCCCTAAGCCATGAGAACTTCCTAAAGATTATGTTGCTGTTGGTATGAGCCAACAAGTCAGCACCATCTCATAGCTGACCATCCAGCAGGTTTTTAAAATGGAGGAGTGATAGAGAATGGCAAAGGACACACTGACAAAGGAGATTAATCAGAACTGGCTTTGACAAGCACTGTGGCAATGGGACAATTAAAACAGATTTTCAAGGGGGAAAAAATAGGAATGAACTGGGGGGTGGGGGTAGAGAAAAATAGTGCCACAATGAATGAATAGAAGTCCAAAATCTCTGTAAATGTTCATTAAAATTAATAAAATTTAATAAAACTTTTAAAAAATCCATTTACCTTGTATAAAAAAGCGGGGGGGGGGGTGGGAGGAAATTGTCCATCTTTCTTCCCTGGTGCGGCTGGTGGATTCTAACATTTGAGTTGGGAGTGAAACTCCTTACCACTAGACCACCAGAGCTCCCTATGCATATGTTGTTGTTATGAAGCACTTAGTCAGACCAACTTATAGCTGATGTTCCAATAGGGGCTGTAAATCACATTGGAGGAGATGATGCATTTTTATCTGGAGGAACAACTGATGAATTTGTGCTGCCTGCCTTTGGATTGTCAGCATAACTACCTACTTGTTAAGCTAAAATATATACATATAAAGTCAATCAGGGATCACACTTGTTTCTTGGGCTTTCTATGACCCTAACAATAACCCATTTTGTATAACCCAGAACAAAATGGGATAAACTTAGAAGGCCTAGCATATGGTATAAATAGGCGGGCAGATACAGCCAGAGATACTCAGCCAGGAGAGTACTAACATCAATGAATGGGATATTCTAAAGATTAAATTCCTGTGTGCATTAAAACTTTTCCCCAATAGGGTGAAAAGAAAGCCTAGTAACTGGGGAAAAACATTTGACAAAGACATCTCAGACAAGAGTCTCATAAGGAAACTATAGAATACTACAGGGCCTCCACAGGAAAAAGACAGATAACCCAATACAAAATGGCCAGCAGACACATATGAAGAAATGCTCAAAATCACTAGCAACAAGAGAGATGCAGACCACAAGAATAATGTGATACCATTTCACCCAAGTAATAGCGGGAATGTTTAACAGGACAGCAAGCAATAAATGTTGGAGAGGATGTGGAAAGATTGGAACTCTCATAACTACTGATGGGATAGTAAAATGGTATAACTACTCTGAAAGGTATAATTACTCTGAAATGTCAAGAAGACAAAGATTCTCACCACTGGGCCAATTGGCAGCATCAGGATGGATGGTGAAGAGATTGAGACTGTTCACAGCTTTAGTTTGCTTGGCTCCACAGTCGACACTCTTGGCATCAGTAGCCAGGAAATTAAAAGGCATATTGTCATGGGAAAATCTGCTGTTAGGGACCTCTCCAAAGTACTGAAGAGCAATGGTGTCACTCTTGAGACTAAGGTGCATCTGATATAGGCCATGGCCTTTGCAATCACTTTTTATGCTTCAGAGAGTTGGACAATGACTAGGGAGGATAGAAGGAGAATTGATGCCTTTGAGCTGTGGTGCTGGAGAAGAGTATTGAGAATACCATGGACTGCTAGGAAAACAAACAGATTCATCCTGGAAAGGGTTAAACTGGGTGGCTCCTTTGGAGGCAAGGATTCTGAGGCTCCGTCTAACATCCTTTGGACATGTTGTGAGGAGAGACAGGTCCTTGGAGAAGGACATCATGCTTGGGACGGTGGAGGGACAGGCAGAAGGGTAAGACCTCTATGAAGTGAATTAATTCAGTGACTGGGGTAATCGGGATGGGGTGTTAGAGACAGTGCAATTGGCACAGGACAGATCAGAGTTTAGGGCTGTTGTTCATAGGGTTGCTATGAGTCGCAAGCGGCACGTAACAACAACAACAATAACAACAACAACATCTCTGAAAGGTTGTTTGATGTATCTTCAAAAAATCTGAACGTAGAAATTCCATATGACACAGTTAGGTATATACCCTGAAATAAGATGCCTCTGGAAACTCTACAAACTTTGAGAAATGACAATAATTATAGAAAAGCTCTGGTCTTTGTCCATAGCATTGCTATGAGTCATGCTTGTTTCAAGGCAAACAACAACAACAAACAGAACTGAGACACACATGGAGATTTGTACACCAATATTCATAACAGAATTATTCGTAATAGCAAGAAAATTGAAACAGTCCAAATGTTCATAAACAAACAAATGGATTTAGAAATTGTGGTTCACTCACGCAATGGAATACTATGCCACTCTCAGGAACAATGATTTAGAAAAATCATTTATAACATAGGAGAAGCTGGGGAACATTATGCTGAGTGAAATAATTCAGTCTCATAAGAATAAATACTGTTAGGCAGAAAAAAAGAGTTGAGAGAGAGAATTAAAAAGGCTAGTCCCAAGTAGTGGACAGGCCTTTATTAGTAGACCTGAAAGAAGCACCAAGTAGCTGTACACAGAGTAGGTTAGAATGGCATGCAGCAGACAAAATCAGTTTCCTTTTATAGGGGCTGTTAAGGAGATATAGAGGAGATGGTAGTTTGCTCAGGAATTTGGAAGCAGGCTCCTGTCAGAATGTGATCATTCTCAGGGCATTATCAGGATATGGATATTATCGTGTTTCCTCAAGGAATGGTCAGGCCTGGGGGTCAGACCTGGGGAAACTGCAACATCCCTCCTCCAAATACTGCATAAAATCATTATTGTACAAATAGAAAAACAACTAGCAAGATGTATTAAAAGTCCAAAGAGGGAAGGAGATGAGGCAGCACAGTTGACAGTGGGGGGGTGGAAATCATGGGCCACAGAGTTTGGTGGGTGGAGAGTGGGAGTGAAGGAATTAGGAAAGATCCAGTGGGATCTGACAAGATAGGGTAATTGTTGTTGTTAAGTGCTGTGGAGTCTGTTCTGACTCCTTACGACCTTATGCACAATAGTATTGAACCTTGCCCTATCCTGTGCCAATCTCACTGTTTCCAACACACTTTACACCATTATCACAGTTCCTGTGTCGGTTTACTTCATCCGTGGTCTTCCTTTCCTGCACTGTCATTTTACCCTTCCAAGCATGATGTCCTTCTTGAAGGACTGGTTCCTCCTGGAAACATGTCCAAAGTATGTCAGATGAAGCCTCAAAATCTTTGCCTGCAAAGAACAACTTGGTTTAACCTTCTCCAGGTCAAACCTGTTTGTTCTCTTGGCAGTCCATTATATGTTCAATACTCTTCTCCAGTATTACATCTGAAAGGCATTGGTTCTTCTTCTGTCATCCTTAGTCATTGTCCAGCTCTCTGATGCATAACAAGTAATTGTGAAATTATGGCCTGAATCAGGTGCACCTTAATCTCTAGACCGACATAACTTCTTTTCAGCACTCTGTAGGGTTTCTTCACAGCAGATTTTCCTAATGCAATTTGTCTTTTGATTTCATGATTGCTGGGCCAAGAATGTTAAATGTTAATTGTGAAACCAAGCAAGCTGAAATTGTTAACAAGTATGCACAACTATATGATGGTTAATTTTATAAAACGTAATGTATGGCAATGATCATAAGACACAAAAATGTAAATGAAGAAGTGTGTGAAACACAATGTATATTAATTTTATATGCAAAACAATACAAACTAAATACAATTTTTAAAATATAACCAAAAAACAAAGTGGCAAGTTTCTTACCAGTTTAAGGTAAATATCTTCTTCTAAGTCAGAAGATTTAATTTACCACAAATAGAAGAAAGCTTATTTTCTCAGATGAATGCACCATAAACCTCACCAATTGAATTAATTAATGTATTAATTTATTTAGCAATCACTCCCAGCATGCCTACTCTAGAAAGTTCGTTAACTTGATACATAATTACAGGGAGCAAGTAATGAGAATATGAATATGAAGTTGACAAATTAATGATTAAGAGCTTGGGTTTTCAAGTGTAGTTTAAATCTTGGTCCTGGAATTGGGCATGTACTTATCTCCCTTATTTTTATCTCTCTCAGCCTTACCTTTTCATTTGTAAATGTGGCTAATAAACATGTTTTTATAACATTATGAATATTAAATATTATTTCTTTATTATTATTATTATTATTATTATTATTATTATTATTTGAGTTTAATTTAACAGAGCAGACTGGTACTCTATTCAATCATTCATTCATATTGTTAGCTATCTAAATCAATTTCATTGTCTATTGAATCGAAATTGACGCAGATGACCTTCCAGTTCACTTTCAAATGCTGTAAATCTCTCAGGAAGAGATTGTCCATCTTTCTATCAAGGAGCAGGTAGTGGATTTGATACAACAAAGAGGCACCATCTTTGGGCTGGCAGCACAACTCTCTACTCATTAGGCAACCAGAACTCCCTTACTGTTATGTGGCATTGATTATTATCCCTACATTCTTTTTTTTTCTTGTCCTCCTTGCTGGCCCCCTTCAAAGATCAGCTGATGAGACACAGTCTGGCAGCCCCGACGACTATCCTTACATTCTTGCCACTGTCTCTATATTGTCCTTGCTTTCATTTGTCTTCGATTCCTTTTTCCTTCTTGATTGTGTCCTTAAGGAATTGCTGTCTTTGAGGTCTTGAATGGTTGAGCATTCTAAATACTGAGTACTTCACTGTTAATATTCACCTCATAAGTATGTCTATTTTTTACTGAAAGTTCTGATTAAGGAGTGAATTTACTTCCAACCTCAAAGGGAAGCTAAGGGCCACAGTCCTAAAAGTTCCACCAGTCCCTGCCAGAGACCAGTAAGTGTGACTTTTATGAGATTTTGAATTTCATTCTACATGTATCACTGCCTCTCTATCACTGTGGTTCCTCTTAGAGTGGTAGTGGCCAGACGACTAGGTCTTCTGGTGTTGGAGCAATGCAAACTGAGGACTGAGAGGTCTATTAGTGTTAATGACTAATTATTTTCACATAACTTTGATTTTTTTTCCCTCACTTATGTTTTACTCCAGACAAGGAGAAAAATGGAAGTGCCATAGCTAGATAATCGTAAGCTTTTGTATCTCAGATACTACTTACCCACTGAGAGTGTAGATCTTTGTCCTTGTGGACTCTCTTAGGCCACCTGTTTTTGGTGTCTTCCATCACTGTAATCCTGAGGCCTCAGGATCAATGAACCACACCTTTGGGTATTTGGTTATGGTTTAGAGGTTTGCATACTTTTGGCGCTGTTAGCTCTATTATCTATGTGACTTTATTTGCAGCACACACAAAAACTCAACATTTAACTATCATCTTCCAAATTTATGTACCATGATGGGTGTGTGAAGTCCCTTCATTGGCCCATGTCTGTCCTTCTTCTCTCTTCTCAGATGTACCCACTCATAGAATAATGTCTGTTGTTACTGGAAATGTAGGACTGTATATATAATGGATTATTCCTTTTCTTAAGTGACAGAATACTGAACAGCCTTAATTTTATATATTTTTCCCTTCACTCAATTTACTGTGGGTATATTAGTTAATAACTAATTTCTCTCATTTCTCCCCTACTCGATTCATATGTAACCATCAAAGTATGTTTTGTTCTGCTATACCCTTTCCCTCAGCTTTTATAGTTTCTTTTTTTTTTTTTTGTAATATTGGACTCATACAGCATTTGTCCTTTTGTGTGTAATTTATTTCAGTCAGAAGAATGTCCTCCAGGTTCTTCCATGTCATGATGTGTTGAGAATTCTTTGTTAGTCTCTAATGTAGCATGGTATTCCAGTTTATGTATGTGTGAGAGTTGTTTATCCATTCATCTGCTGATGGGCTCTTAGTTTGTTTCTATGTATTTGTTATCATGAATAATTCTGCAATGAACTTGGTGTGCATAAATATCTTTGTGTCTTAGCTCTTATTTCTTTGGGAAATAAATCAGATAGTGAGATCATTGGATCAAATGCTACTTTATTTACAACTCCCTATGGAGGAACCGTACCAGTTTTCACTATTTTACATTCCTACCAGCAGTGTATGACAGTTTTAGCTTTCATACGCTTACTGTCATTTGTTGTTTTCCTTCTTATTGAATTTTGCTATTATTGCTAGGGTGAGATGATGTAATTATTTTGATTAGTATATTTCCAATCACCTGCTATGCATTAGAGAGAGGAATAAGAATGATAGAACAATTAATGCTCCTGAGTTGTGGTACTGGAGAAGAGTACAGACTATCCCATGCATGGCCAAAAAAGTAATCATATATGTCCTAGAAAAGGTGTGACCAGAGTTCTCCTTTGAGACAAGGATGACAAAGCTTGGTCTTTCATACTTTGGACATGAAGCAAGGCAAGGCTATTTTTTGGAAAGGGGCATCATGCTTGGAAAGATGGAGTGTCAACAAAAGAGAGGAAGAACCTCAAGAAGATAGATTGACACTGTGACTCAGCAATGGGCTTTAGTGTATCAGAGGTAATGGGGATAACACAGGATAGGGCAAGTTTCAAGTTGGCTATTGATGGGATCACTATGAATCATACTAACAAAAATGATAATGACTAATGTAAGGAATGATGGTGGCTTTGTTGTTGTTGATATGTACCATCGAGTCACCTTCGACCCATAGTGACCCTATGTACAGAAACTTTGAAGCCTGCCCTATCTTGAGCAAGTCTCACTCATTCCGACACACCAACTCCTTTGTCCCAGTCACTATATCAATCCATTTCATCAGGGGTCTTCCTTTCCTACACTGTCCCTCCACCACTCTATGCAAGATGTCTATCTCCAGGAGTCAGTCTCTCCTGGCCACAGGCCCAAAATATGAGAGACGGAGCTTCAAAATCCTAGCCTCCGAGGAGTAACTTAGTTTTACCCTCTCTAAGACAAACCTATTTGTTTTCTTGGCAATCTATGGTATGTTCAAGACTCTTCTTCAGCACTGCAATTCAAAGGCATGGATTCTTCTTCTGTCATTATTAGTCATTGTCCAGCTTTCTGCTGCATAGCAAGTAATTACAAAGACCATGGCCTGGAATAGGTGCACCTTAGTCTCTAGACTGACCATCATTGTCTTTCAGTACTCTGGAAAGGTCCTTGACAGCAGATTTTTCCAAAGCAATTCATCTTTTGATTTCCTGACTGCTGGTGGGAAGAATGTTGATTATGGAGCTGAACAAGCTGCAATTGTTAACAACCTCAAACTCTTCTCCATCTATCATGGTGCTGTCAATTGACCCAATGGTGAGAATTTTTGTCTTCTTGGTGTTGAGCTTCAATACATATTGAAGATTTCAGTCCTTGACCTTCTGCAGCAAGTGCTTCAAGTCT
This sequence comes from Elephantulus edwardii, assembly GCF_000299155.1. Lineage (NCBI taxonomy): Eukaryota > Metazoa > Chordata > Mammalia > Macroscelidea > Macroscelididae > Elephantulus > Elephantulus edwardii. The sequence goes on from NW_006399847.1 coordinate 4,936,478, forward strand.
TCTTCAGTTTCAGCAAGCAAAGTTGTATCATTTGTATAACGTAGGTTGTTGATGACTCTTCCTCTAATCCTTATGCTACATTCTCCCTCATAAAGCCCTGCTTCCTGAATGGTGTGTTCTATACATAGATTGAAAGGGTTTAGAGACAGGAAGCATCCCTGACACACTCCTTTCCTGATTTTGAACCATGCCATGGTTCCCTGCTTTATTTTGAGGACTGCTTCCTGGTCCAAGTATAGGTTTTGCATAAGCATAATCAAGTGTTCTGGGACTCCCATGTTCCTCAAGAGTAGCCACAATTTGTTGTGATTCACACAATCAAATGCCTTTTCATTGTCAAAGAAACACAATAGACATTCCTCTAGTACTCTGCTTTCTGCCAAGATCCATTTGACATTGACACTGGTAGTTCTGTCACTGCCAACCGAAGGTTCAATTCCACCAGATGCTCCATGGGAGAAAAATCAGCAATCTCTTTCCATGATATTTACTGCCTCTTACACACTAGAGGGTTAGCTTAGAATTCTGTAGTACTTAACAGCAAAAATTATGACTAATGCAGGTAGATCTGGTGGCCTCTAGTGGCTAAAGAGTTGCCCTACTAACCTGAAGGAACTGGGTTAGAATTCACCAGCTGCTCAGCAGGACAAAGATGTAATCTTCTGCTTTACAATTTACAGCTTCTGAAAACCTTTTGGAGTCCATTTGTATTCAATGGCACAAAAGAACAACAATAACAAATGCTAACAAAAATGATGAAGATGGGACAGGAGAAAGCAAGGCTCAGATCTGTTGTTTACAAGGTTGCTGTGAGTGGTCATCATTTGGACTACCTTTAACAAGAACTACTGAACAAAAACATACATTTCATCATGTATTTAAAGAACCCCTAAATGTTTTCTCTGGTATAGTGTCTGTTCATGTCTTCCGTCCATTTTTTTATTGGATTTTTTTTTTTAATTTAAGTTGTTTATTTTTCATTTCAATGAACATCTACAGAGATATTGGAATTCCATTCATTCATTCATTGTTGCACCCTTCTTCCCGCACAAACCCCTCCCCCCACCCCCACCCCCATTTGCTCCTCTCCTTGAAAAGCAAAAGAAAAACTCCCTCATTGGTACACA
>NW_006399847.1:4941870-4942660 GCF_000299155.1 Elephantulus edwardii
TTCTGTTCCATCAGTCTACGTGTCTGTCATTGCCTCAGTACCACACTCTTCTGACTGCTGTGGCTGCATAACATTCCTTGAAATCCACGATTGTGAAGCCTCCTACTGTGTTCTGCTTGCTTTGCTATTTGAGGTCTCGTTCCTTCCCATATGAAGTTAGTAGTTGCTTTTTCCATTTTCCTAAACAATATTGATGGAATCTAGATTGAGTTACCATTATACCTCCTTTGGGCTTTATTGATATTATCATGATATTATATTTTCCTATCTAGTACAAAGAATACTATTTTTTTTATTATGGAGGTCTAGTTTAACATTTCACAGTAATATTTATAGCTTCCTTTGCGTAAATCTTTCGTATCTTCGGTTAGGTATATGTCTAAGTATTTTCTCTTTCTAGTGACAATTGTAATTTGTATAGCTTTCCTGATTTTTTTCAGCATTCTTTTGTTGCTGTAGAATGATCTCACTGATCTTGTAAATAGCCACTTTTCTTGAGTCTTTCAATTAGTTTCAAGAGTTTTCTTGCTGAGTCTCTGGAATTTTCTAGGTATAGAATCATCTGTAACTAGGGGTATTTTTTTTTTTCTTTACCAGTTTGGATGTCTTTTATTTCCCCCTTTGCCTTATTACCTAAGCTAGGATTCCCAGTGTAATGATGAGTCAGAATGTTTTCAGTCTATCTTCTTTTAGAGTGATGCTGACCAGTAGTTTCACGTATATTCTATTTATCCCACTAGTTTATTTACAAGATTCCAATACAAATTCGAACAATATCTTTCAATTTCCC
>NW_006399847.1:4943970-4961804 GCF_000299155.1 Elephantulus edwardii
AATTGGTATACCATCTATTCCTGGGGCCTTATTTTTTGCTATTTCCTTCAAAGCAGCTTGAACTTCTTCCTTCATCACCATAGGCTCTTGCTCATATGTTATGTCTTTAAATTCCTCTGTATCTGCCAATTCCTTTCTATATAATGACTCAGTACTGAGTCCCTCACCCTACTCCATCAAATTGTACAACCCTATTATTAATCCCCTCTTCCCCCTGTACATCCACATCCCTCTGCTTCCAGCCTCTTCCACCCCTCCTGGATCCTTATACTCATTCTACAATAACGGTCTTATACAATATTTATCCTTGTGCAACTGAGGTAGTTCACTCAGCATAATGCTCTCCAAGTCCCTCCAAAGTTAAGTAATAATTTACAAAGTTATTGCTCCTGCAGGTGGCATAATATTCCATTGTGTGAATGTACCATAATTTCTCAATCCATTCTTTTGTGGTTGGACATTTGGGCTGTTTCCATGTTCTTGTGATGAATAATGCTGCTATGAACATTGGCGTACAAATCTCAGTTTGTGCCTCAGTTCTCATATTCTCAAATTCTATATGACCCAGCTAGTCCAATTCTTGGAATATATGTATATGCTCTTAATCATGTTAAAGTATTTCCCTTCTGTTACTATATTGCTAAGAATTTTTATCAGAAATGAATGTTTAATTTGATCAAACTTTTTTTCTGCATCTATTGATATGATCATGTAGTTCTTTCCTTTTGTTTATTTACATGGTGGATTCAAACTCAAGACAAACTCATTACTTTCAAGTTGGAACTGTTTCATAGCTGACCCTCCATTACCAGTTTTTAATCCCAGGTGGTGGATTTGAACTGCTAAAGAGGTATGGCCTTTGGGGTCACAGCTTTTTAATTCCTTATCTAGTAGCTCTATGACCTGTTCTTCTTTAAAGAGTTGATCTGGTTCTATATTTTAACCACTAACTTGCATCATCTTGTCTTTTTTAGTCACCTGAATAGAAGTTGTCTGGGAGACATTTTAAAAATGTATCTGCTGGTTACGTGTTGGTCCGTTCCTCTCTGATTTTTTTGTTTGTTTGTTTTGCTCTAGACTGTATCCTTCAATATGGATTGACACTCAATATCAAGAAGACAAAGATTCTCACCACTGGGTCGATTGGCAGCATAAGGATGGATGGTGAAGAGATTGAGATTGTTAACAACGTTATTCTGCTTGGCTCCATAGTCAACACACTTGGCACCAGCAGCCAGGAAATTAAAAGATGTATTGCAGTGGAAATGTCTGCTGTTAGGGACCTCTCCAAAGTACTGAAGAGCAATAGTTTCACTCTGGAAACTAAGGTCTTCATGATACAGACCACTGTCTTTGCATATTTGTTATGCGTCAGAGAGCTGGACAATGACTAGGGAGGATTGAAGGAAAATTGATGATTTTGAGCTATGGTGCTGGAGAAGAGTAGTGAATGTACCATGGACCTCTAAGAAAATGAACAGGTTCATCCTGCTAAGATAATTAAAGAGGGTTAACCAGCCTTTTCTTTGGAGGCAAGGATTCTGAGGCTTTGTCTGACATACTTTAGACATGTTGCATGGAGGGACTAGTCCTTGGAGAAGGACATCATGCTTGGGAGTGTGCAGGGAGCACAGGAGGTGAAGATCCTTTATGAGGTGTGTTGATTCAGTGACTGGGGTAATCAGGGTGGGTATGTCAGAGACAGTGAGATTGTTACAGGACAGAACAGGGTTTAGAGCTGTTGTACATAGGGTAGCTATGAGTTGCAAGTGACTTCACAGCACATAAACAACAACAACAACAGCTGTATATGCAAGTATAAATGTTCTCCTTTGGTTTGTAATTTGATCACAGTCAAATTCTTTGTAACTGTGTCTGGGAGATTGGAGTTATTAGTAAGGGTCTGGGTGCTTAGGTCTGTTTTCTGGTTGTGGAGAAGCTGCAAGTGGGGTGAGCAGGTGTTATCAAGTGTAAGAGCATGTTCTCATGTTTGTCTGATGTCCATCACTTTATCTACTGGAGTGTCTGGCCATAGGTAGAGCAGGAGCCTGCATATGTTCCACAATGATGAGCATTCTAATGGCAGAGGCCATTGGGGCACAGTCCACTTTATTAAAAATCCTTTTCCCTGGTTGCTCTGGGCTTGCTGCTAATAAGAGTGAACTGAGCATACTTATATACTTTCTATTTCTAGTGCCATAGTGTTTAATGTGTGAGATTGCTAACCAAAAGATAAAAAATTCAGGTCCACAAGTCATTCTGTGAGAAAAGATGACTAATATCCACACAGAAAGATTTTTAGCCTCTGAAGTCCAATGGAGGGTCACCAGGACTCAGAATTGGTTGCAAGGCACTGAGCTTGGTGTTTGAACTGGTAGGGTTGGGGGTAATGCTCTCCTCTAGAAACATCACATAACAAGAATGGGGGTGTGTATCCCTGAGTGTTAACTAGCACTACAGGTTATTATAACATAAAAGAGAAGGCATGAGATTCCAGAGAAGGAAAATAATTATTTTCAGTTAGAGATATCAAGAAGCTGTGCCTTAAAGTTATTCTTGTTAGGTGCCTTTGAGTCAAGAAAAATTCACAGCAACTCTATAAGTGAACAATAGATTTGAACCCTGTCCTATTTTCTTCCATCTTCATCATCTCTGACACACTTGAGACCATAGCTTCAGTCACTGTGTCAATCCATCTCATTGGAGGTCTTTTTGTCTTAAGTTGACCCTCCACCTTTCCAAGCATGGTGTACCTTTCCAAGGAATAGCCTTTCTCAGCAACATGTTCAAAGTATGTGAGATGAGGTGTCGCCATCCTTGCCTCTAAGAAACTCTCTGGCTGCACTTTTTCCAAGACACATTGTTTGATTTTTTGACAGTCCATGGGATATTCAGTGCTCTTCTCCAACACCACAATTTAAAGGCATCGATTCTTCTTCTGTCATCCTTAGTTATTATCCAGCTTTCAGATGCATGACAAGTGACTGAAAATACCATAGCCTGAGTTAGCCTTACTTCTTCCTGCTCCTCTGGGTTAATAGAAAGGTGTATGGTGGAAAGCAAAGCAAACTATTATTTGCTGTTGTTATTGTTAGGTGACATTGAGTATACACCAAACATGAAAGGCAAGGATAAAAAAATTGAGGATTTCTATCAACTTGTTGAGTCTAAAATTGACTGAATCTGCAATGAAGATCTATTAATCATAATTGGTGACTGGAGTGCAAAAGTTGGAAACAAAAAGGACTGGTGGTTGGAAAATATGGTCCTTGTGACAAAAAAAAATGAGGCTTGGAATCTAATGATAGAATTTTGTGTATTGAATGACTTAATTCACGGCAAATCCTTTTATCAAAAAACACAAACAGCAACTACATACATAGATTTCAACTAACGGACTATGCAGGGCTCAGATCATATACATTTGTTGGAAGAGATAGTGGAAAAGCTCAAAATCGGCAGCCAAATTATCACTTAGGGGAAAAAAAGACAATTTCTCTGCAACAATTTACATTTCTCTACCTTTCATAGATAATCGCTCAACCTCTGCTCATTTAAGCTAAACCAAAGAGAGAAAGACGCCCAGAGTTCAAGGTGCCCAATCATCCCTCCACAAGCTTTTCCTTGGGTGGGACCCCCTAGGTCAGAGGATTAGGAGCTCTCTGGAAGGAAGAGCCTCCCTTTGCTTCACTCATTCACCTCCCTTTTCCATCCATAGTCACTACTGTGAAGATTTAATATTTGTCTTGTCATTTGCTTACATTTTTCCCCCTTAAATTATGTCTGCCTGTGTCTGTCTCAATGCAGATTCAGTGAGGTTCCTTTTCTTCCTGTGTTGCTGTCTGGATCTTACGATGGCTGGAGGCCACATCTCTCTCTCTCTCTTCCTTCTTCAGTCACATGTCATGCTCAGTCTCCATCTCCAATTGGCAAGTCATTCAATTCTTTATTTTCACATTTTGTTCTCAGAGGTCCAGGATTGCAATCTATATATGTGTTTCATTCTATTTTTCTGATCTCTGTTGTAAGATGATTGGGTGGAGTGTGCTGCTAAGATGCCATCTCAACTCTTCCTCTGGATTAAATAAGAGTTACCATTGAGAAGACACAAAATAGTTGCTTAACTATTGTGAAGAGTATTATTGATGCTGTTATTTTTCACAGTGGTTGAACTCACAGGTCAACAAATAACAAAATATGGAGCAGAGCTTTTATTCTTATTCATTTACGAAGTTAGAATATATATTATTTATACAAACGATCCTTCCCATTTCCTTCACACCACCCACCATTGAATTGCACAACCCTATGATTAACACCCTACCCCCCACCATCCCCACCCCTCTATTTCCACCTTTCCCCCTGCCTTGGATCCTTATACTCATTCTACAATAATGGTTTTATACAGTATAAACAAATAAACAAAAAATCGATTGTAAAAGTTCTGGTGATAATATGAATGGAACAATAGTCATTAATTATAGAAAACATAATATATATAAAATATTGCATGAAATACAAAGTATGTGTATAAAACACAATGCATATGAATTATTTTATGCAAACAAATAAAAATGTAAAAAAAATAAAACTTAAAAAAGAAGCATAGCTGATTTGGTTTTGGGTCCTCAATAAAGACCAAATTGAATCAGTAATTGCCACAGGAAATTTTCTATAAAGAACATCCATGGTATGTATGGAAGAGCAATGACAAGAAGCAGTGGTAAACTGAGAGAACAAGGAAAGAGAATGGGATTATTGAAATCTGCATGTTTAGCGGCTCTGGTGTCTTAGTGGTAAAAAAAATGTACTGCCAACTGAAAGGCATTCCATTCAAGTCCAGCATCTGCTCTGCTGGAGAAAGAAGGACAATCTCTTGAGAGATTGTACTGCCCCTGAAAAACTACCAAAGGGTCAGTCATGAGTTGGTTCAGACTTGACAACACATTACAACAACACGTGTTTAGATGAGAGGAACATCTGGAATCAAAGTCTAGACCTCTGTGGAGAGAATGCTACTTGGCTGGTACCCCTGAAACAAGTGAAGTTTGGTCGAATTTCTGCAGCTGGTGTGAAGAAGAGAAGTGAAGTGACCTCACAGCTAAAGGAAACTTAGAGGGAAAAGCAATTCTCAGGTCCATCTGGAGCTGTCTGGTCTCAGCTCTTGTTCACTTTTGGATAGTCTAACAACACACAGCAAAGGAGGAACTTGCAGAATCTAGGACCCTGCAAGCATCACAAAGAAAAGAAGTGAAGGATGGATTCAGCATTGAGAGACAACAAGTTGCTCACTAGCATTACAGGTTATTGTAATGTCAGCAAAAGATATGGGAATGTAGACGACAGAATTCCTTCCAGAGAGCCTGAGAGTTGTGCCTTAATATGCAGAAATGAATGAAAACCCAACCTAAAAATTAAATGCATGAGATTCATTTCTTAATTCAAGTCACAGTTTCTGCTGACTTTGATAACAACAATGCTGTGCACGGGGCTAAGCTTCAACCAATTCACACATTTTCCCAAATATAGCCTGGTAAGAAAGTAGTTTGTTTAGTGTTAGATGTGTGAAAAAGGAACATTGTTCATTTTCTGCAATCAGTGACAATTATGCAAATGTTAGAATGAGATTTTAGCCCATTTTTTAAAAAAATAGTTTTGGTTTGCATACAATAACTTGTTTACATTGTATTTCATTCATGTATATTGTGTGGTTCCCCCCTCCCTCCACCCATCAAACTATGTGACCCTATAATTCCCTCCCCAACCCCAGGCTTCCTACACCTTCTCCTGCCATCTTCCAACATCCATGCACACCTTACTGGTTATCCTGTTTTTACAGTAATGGCATTACATATGCAACATTTGTGCTGATGCCCCTGAGTGAGTTCACTTGCCATGCTGCTCTCTATCCTCTTCTATGTTATGTAGTATTTTTCTAAATCATGCTTGGTATCACTCTACCTGCTTTAACTGAGCCAGACATTAAATAGTTTGTTACACTGTAATTTTTTTTATGATGGATTAAGGCACGGATGTTTTAAACATAACAGGAAGAGGGGGAAAATAAAGAAGAGTTAAATTCTTCCTTCTGCTTGTCCTGTTTTATTTTCTATGTTCCCAAGAGAGCTCTGGTGACTTACTATTGTTGTTGCATGCCATGATTTTGGAACCAACCCATAGCTGATCACCCAGCAGTTTTTCAGAGGCAGTTAATCACCCTGAAGGAGACTGCCCATCCTTCTCCCACAGAACACCTAGTGGATTCAAACTATTTGTATTTGTTCTGGTAATTTAGACAGAAGAAATTGTACTACAATGCAAAGGTATGCAATTTGAATCCAATAGCTGCTGCATGGTAAAAAGACTGGCAATCTCCTGTGCAATTTACTGCTCTGGAAACCTCCTAGAGGGTGAGCTATGGACTGGTTCCCATTCAACAGCAAATAACAAAAAACACAAGAAACCTCAAGAAGCAACCTGAGATCTGTACCTTGAAGAAGTTTCTTTCTTCTGCTTGTTCCTCTCCTATGGTAAATTAAATATAAAAAAGTGAGGAATTTGAAAATTGTGCATCATTAATGCAAACTTCCACTAACTGATAGATAATTGATCCACAGAAGTCACCATGGACCAAGTCTTTACAAAGTCATTTTTCTTTACCACATCTTTGTTTGTGGTTTGCTTTTCTTATTATTTAGGATTCTCAAAGCTTCATGTGATCATGTCTTTGAGCAGAATGCAGAGGATCCAGGGCATCATCAATTAACATCACAGGGGAGAATAGATGGTACCAGAGAGGATGTTGATTATCCACCCATTCTTGCCTGCAATCTCTTTCCATCTACAATAAAGAGAGAGTTCTCATTTCAGATGGGAGTGAATTGGAATACTTCTTACCAAATGTTTGACTAAAACAGGGAAGAATCTTTTCTGACCCTTCAGTGGAACTCACACAGCATCATGAAGCTAAATTTTTACTTTCATGAGGGGGAAAAGAGATTCTTTATAGTTTTTGAGCTCTGGAGGCCTAGTGGCAAGAAGCTGCACTGCAATCTGGAAGGCACGCTGTTCGAGGCCACCAGCCGCTCTGCAGGAAAAGATGGGCAATCTCTTCCGATGCAATTAACTGCCTCTGAAAACCTGTTGGAGAGTCAGCTATGGGTCAGTTCTGACTCTACAGCACTACAACAACAACAACAACAACGTGTTTACTCTAGGCGGAAACAAACATACACTATTAGTATATGAGTAAGAACCAAGGACAAATTGGAATGCCTGTCAAAAACAATTGGTGGAAAGAAAATAAGTGGAAACATCATTTTAAAAGCTTATATTTTTCCCATTCTAGAGTAAAAGCCATCAATCTTCTACATTTTATTTATACAAAAATGATTTTTTAAGAGGCAAAATTTATATCCATTAATTGTTCCATTTTAAAGTGCTACTCATAGTTAAGGGAACTCTGGTAAAGAAATAAGGTTCAAATTCACAAGATGTTTTGTGGGAGAAAGATGGACAGTCTCCTCACATGTGATATACAGCCTCTGGAAACCCACTGGAGGATTTTCAACTATCACTGAGTTGGTTCTGACTCGATGGCACAAAACAATGACAAGACTCATATGTAAGAGGACTCTGATGGTGTAATATATACGAATTTGCACTGTTTTTAAAAAAGCCACACTTCCCTAAGGTTTCGAATCCACTAATGACTCAGCTGAGAAAGAGGAGTAATCTCATCTTATTTGTTTCACAGTTTCAGAAACCTGCCTGAAGGTAAACTGAGAATCAGTTCTGACTCCATTTTCATGACAGAGACAGAGTAGAAAGACACACAAAGAGAGAATCCCATTTAAGAGGTGTGTTAATCTCTAATTTCTTAATTTTCTAAAATAAAAAGAAAATGCAATACTGCACTTCAGAATTAAAATGGACTTAAAAAGATACCAGGTTCCACAAAATTCCTTTTAACTGAGAACCTGTTTGCATTCTCAAGTCAAAAGGATACTAAGAATATGCTGTTGTTGTTGTTGTTTAGTGTCTTTTATTCATGGACAACTCATAGCGACCCTATGAACAAAAGACATGACCATTTGTATAACTTCTATCATTTCTCCAAGTTCATAGGGTTTCTGGAGGCAAGCTATTTTGGAAGTGGATGCCACTCCTGCTTCCAAGCTTGTTTTAATTGGGGAGCTCCACCAAACACTGTCCACTCTGAGTAACCATTATCACATTTGACACATCAGTGTCACAGTGTCCAGCATCACAGCAATCATGAGTTACCTCTGTACAGCAAATGGACTGAACAGTGCTACACCACTTAGAAGAATGTTTGACCAAAAACAATTAAAACCAAGCCTGAGGGCCACAGGCTTGAGGGTCACAGGCTTGACGGCCCAACTGAATTTAAGAACCAAGGCAAGTTCAAATTCCATGAGCTCCTTCGTTCCACATTCCTCCACAATAAAACATTCTCATTGGCTTTGACTACCCAAAAATGCCTGTCTGGGAGCATTCTGCTACTTCCCCAATCTCCTCCTTTTCTGATGCTACATTCTTCTCCATATAGTCTAACTTCTTGAATAATTTGTTCATCATATAGACTGAATACATTTGAGGAAAGGATAAGTGTTAATGCATATCTTCTTTGATTTTATTCCATTGTATATTACCTTATTCTGTTTGTATAACAGCTTCTTGATTTAGGTATAGGTTTCATGTTGTTCTTATTATTTATCATTGAGTCATGCATGCTTGACTCATACCAACTCCAATAACAAAAGACTTGAAGCCTTTCTATAATTATCCTTTCTCCAAGTTCATAGAGATTCCTGAGGTATGTGGTTCAGGTATGTGCCTCCCAACATCTCTTAAAACTGGGTGCTCCACCAAACACTGTCCACCATGGACAGCCATTATGACTTTTGAGAACCCAATGGTAAAATGTTGAGCATCACAGCAACCTAGATTATCTCAGCACAGCAAATTGGCAGAGGAGTGCTGTACAATTTTGAAGTATCTTCCTCCAAAATATAGTATCAAAGGATTAAAAGATAATACCTCGGACCCAACTTATTAAAAAAAAATAAGGGTCCTCTATAAGGTTTTGTTGACTCTAAAGAAGAGGCTTTAATAATAATAATAGACAAAAAACCCACAAACAGAACAACGAAAACAAAACCCCCAAACATTTCACAATGACCGTCAACACAAGAGAGCCCATCTTACAGAGTTAGTTGCTCCATCCAGTTTCCAAAATGGAGACAAAGGCTTGGCCATAAATTCAAGTGTCCTCCTGGAGGTCTTATTGACTCTAAACAAGAGGTTCAAATAAGTAAAATAATGTCAACAAAAGCAAGAGTGCCACAAACAACGCAGAGCCAATGGAAGTCCAAAAATGGAAGACAAGGGTTTTGTAATGTATATTGTTGTTGTTAAGTGCCATCTATTACTAACTCCATAAATAAAAAAACTTTAACCTTGCTCTATAACTATTGTCCTTCCTCTAAGCTTATAGAGTTTCCACAGGCATGTTTAGGAAGTGGATGTCATTCCTGCTTCCAAGCCTGTCTTAATCTGTTAGCTAACCAGATATGGTCAACCATGTGTAACCATTATGGCACTTGACAGACTGATGACACAATGTTCAATATCACAGCAATCTATAGTTACAATACAGAAAAATGACAGAATAATGCTGTAGCACTTATGAGTGTTCATTTAAAAAATAATACCAACCAGGCCCAATGGTCCAAATGAATTTAAAAATGGCCGCAGGTCCGCCCATGCTTCAAGTTCCCCTCAGTTCCTAACAAAAGGCCTCTGGCCAGCCAACCAGGACCCAGAGACCTAAGAATATACTTAAATATTTTATTATACACATATTGTTGTTGTTAGATGCCATTCAGTCAACTGGGACTTGCAATGACTGACTCTGTTAGCAGCAAATCAGAACCTTGCCCTGTCATGTGCCATCTTTACAATCTGAAGCATGCACAAGCCCATTGTTGTAGCCACTGAAAACATGCCCAGCATATTGGATATTAAGTTTCACCATCCTAAACTCTGAGAAGCACTCTAGCTGAACCTCTTCTAAGACTGATTTGTTTGTTCTTTTGGCAGTCCATAGGATCTGCAGTACTGTTTACCAATATCACAATTTGAAGGCATCAATTATTCTTCAGTCTTTCTTATTACTTGTACAATTTTAAGCTGCATAGGAAGCTACTGAAAATACCAGCCTTGAATGACTTCAGCATTCAAACTGGCATCATTGATCCTCAGCACTTTAAATAGTTCCTTAATAGAAATATGTCTTGATTTCTTGACTGCTGTTGTCATGAGCATTTATTGTGGCTTCCAGTGAAATGAAATAATTTACAACTTTAGTCTTATATCCATCTATCATGATGTTGTGTATGGTTACAGTGGTGAAGATTTTGTTTTCGTGTTGTTGAGATGCAATCCATATTAAAGGTTGTAATCTTTCAGTAGGCTGTGACGTTCCTCAGTGCTTCTAGCCCTTTTCACTTTCTGCAAGCATAGTTTTGTCATCTGCATAGCACACCTTGTAAATGAGTCTTCTTCCAATCCTGATGCAATGTTCTTCTTCATATAATTTAGCTTCTCAAATTATTTGCCCAACATACAGATTGAATAAGTATGGGAAAAGGATGCAACTAAATAAATCACAACTTTGCTGATTTTGAACCATGAAATGTTCACTTAATTTTTGGTGTATGTATAGGTCTCACATGAAAACTATTACATGTTCTTGGAGTCTCATTCTTCTCAGTGTTAGCCATAATTTGTTATTCTCTGCTTTCTGTCAAGGTTCATTTGGCCTGAGTAATGATATCTTTTGTGCTACAATCTCTTCTAAATCCAACTTGAACTTGTGACAGTTCTCTGTCAATGTAACTATTCCTAGCTCTTTCTGGATAATTTTAAACAATATTTAGTTTGCAGATGATATTAATAAGACTAATAATTTCCACATTCTGTTGGATTATTGTGTTTTAGAATGAGAATAAATGGATCTCTTCCAGTCAGTTGCCCAAGTAGCTGTCTTCTAAATTTGTTGGCATAAGCTAGTGAGCATATCCAGGGCTGCATCTCTTTATTGGAACCTATCAGTTCATATTAACACTGATTCCTAGGACCTTATTTTTTTGCTTATGCCTTCAGTGCAGCATGAACTTCTTTCTTCAGTGCCATTGCTTTTTTAGTGTATGCTAGTTCTTGAAATGGTTCAGTATCATCCAATGCTTCCTGGATCTCCATATATTCATCTTTTTTTATACTTTCTTCTTGTACAATTTAAGATTTTTTTGTGTGTAGAATCCTTCAGTATTATAACTCAAAGTTTCAACTTGTTCTTCAGTTCTTTCTGCTAGAGAAATTCCAAGCATTGTCACACTTTCTCTGACCTACAGGAAAGTGCTGCAATTGGAATTAACTGATCAAGACTTTGCTTAGTCAAGAGTTGTGGGGAAAGGAACTCATAGTTTAGTGGTCTCACAATCTGTGGTCCTCATAGCTTTTATTGACAAGTTTGTCATATAAGCAGTAAAGTATGTTAACTGGATTCCAAGATGTTTTCTACAGTTGTTTTTAATTTGCCGACCTTCCCTATATCCATAACTGCATCTTTATCAGAAGGCAGCTTCAGTGTGAGAATCATGGTCTTGAGTTTCTCAATGTGTATTTTGTCCTAACCCAGACAGCTCCTGCCTTCGTCAGATTAACACTTACAGAGTATTATTCTTTTTTTCTAATTTGTTTTCTGTGGCTCTTTGCTTATTTTGTTATGATACCTTTCTTTGCCTCCTACCCTTTGAGACCCATGTTCAGTTCTCTTCAGCATTAAAGTCCAATTGGACATTCATTTGGGGTTTTCTTTTCTTTCCTGTCTTTGTAAGGAACTTTTGCTTTCTTCATGGATGATGACCTTGATACCATCTCACAACTGTTCTGCTCATTGGCCATTAGTGTTCAGTGCATTAAAGCTAGTCTTGAAACAATTTTTAAATCCATTTGACAAGTCCCTAGTTGCATATTGAGTGTCTTCAAACCAGAGGGAATCATCTTTTGGCAGTAAAACCAACAATTGTTCTGTCATTTGTAGGGGATTTAAGACATTTGCAGGGGATTTAAGACCTGCTATTTCAGAGTGGATGATTTCCAGTCCTGTACCTTCATCTGTCTTAGCCTGGAAATTCTGCTGAAGCCTTCCCACCATGGGTAACCTTGCTGGTATTTGAAATACTGGTGGCATAGGTTCCAGCATGATAGCAACATGCAAACCACCACAGTATGGCAAACTCACAAACAAGTGATGGTAATAAATATCAGCATCTTAACATAATAAGACAAAAACACTTATTATTTTGAAGTGCCGTATTTTAGTAGCATTCCATTCTAATAAAGCTAATGTGTCAAAAGGAACTCAGATAATTTTTAATGCATTTATTTAGAATCTGAGAAAAATCAATAGAGAAAATAATTATAGGAGAATGCTAACCATTGAGAAACAAAAGAAAATCTTTCCAAGAATTTGTATTCTCATAGCTATTCTGTCAGATTAAGGACATAGAATTAGGATCTCCTAGGCCTCACACTGTAACTGACTGTGATCAATTAGTTGTGGCTTCCACTGCACTTGGAAGGGATAAAACAAGGTTTAGGGCTGTTGTACATAGAGTCGCTATGAGTCACAGACGACTCGACAGCACATAACAAAGACAACAGGCCTCATACAGAAGCAACAGAGTGTAAGCCTTGAAGTATGTCCGATCTAATTTCATATATTTTGTAATTTATGACAGATTCCTAAAATGCCCTGAATCTTAGTTCCATTATCTATAAAGAGGAAATAAGGGTCTTAAGAGTTCTCATGAAAAGCCACAGTCAAAAGACGTTTTATTAAAAAGTGTCTGCTCTAACTAGTAATGTTCATTATTTCTACTTTATGTGCTTCTAAATAGAAACAAGACTTCAAGTAGTTACTTCAGGCATGTTAGCTTTGGAGGCATGGTCCATAGGAAATTGTGCTGCATCCCAAAGGCAAGTGTATCTGATGGTTCAAATTTACCAGCAGCTTCATGGGAGAGAGATATGCAATCTCTTCCTGTGTGATTTATAGCCTAGAACACCCAAATGAGGCTGAGTTATGAGGCAGTTCTGACTCAGCACGAAAAGATATTTGAGATCAAAATTCAACTTAATTTGACCTTTCAGAAGTTTTCCAATTTCTGAAGCTAAAAATCTTTAAGGAAGAGGATTGCTCCATCTTCCTCTTCATGGGGTGGGGGAAGTGGTGGTGAATGTGAATTGTTTTTACTTAGATTGGCAGCCCAACAAATAATACACTGAATACAAGTACCAACTTAGCTAAGGTCACTAAAATTTATTGTTAATTTATTAATTAAGATATATAAGAATCTGAGGTAACACCTTATAATCTTATTAGCATAATTGTTTATTTGACTAAAAATGCATAAATGATGAAGATTTTTGGTATACTGGCATATAACTAAAAGGTAAAGCACAACAAAATGAGTTAAAACTCTCTCTTTTAATATGCTTCACTTGTCAGTTATCTTCACTTGACAGACTAGTCCTATCTTTTATACAGATTCTGACACACACTAACAAAGCCCATTTTGCTGTCAAGGACAATTATTCTTTTACCAATCACCTAGAGTGATTGCTATTTCTAAGGAATCAGTATCTTAAACTGAATAATTGAAAATGTATTGAATACAAACCCTAAATTAATTAGCCATATTCTAATTCTCAAAACAAAAGTAGAGGAACCTGGAGCAACACCAGTGATGTGGGACCTAGAGTGACGCTGGACCCATTGCAAACCACCAGGAGTGAGCTGCTGGGAGCAAGCCATTCAGAGGGAGCCTTTGGGAGCGAGTACAACAGCTGGAATTTAAAAGGAAGTACTCTGCAGGGATCACTGCTATTTGGACCATGTGGGACCCCCCCCCCTAAAGCTCAAGGAGAACTGAGTGAGACAGCAGGAGGTTGAGTGAGGCAGCAGACCCAGTTCTTGAAGAGAAAACCAAGGTTTCCTGGTTTTCTATTCAGGTCCTCATGAGTGTGTGCCTATCCTGCATGGGTTTGTGCATGTGCCTGCCCTGTGATTGTGCCTACCTGTTCGCATCTCCATGTTCTTTTAATGTGCCTTGCATCTCCTCACATCTAATCAATTAACTGCCTTTAGTCTGGAGTGCCTTGGACTGGCCTCACTGCAACAGGTGTCTGAAAAAAAAAGCTGCTTTCATAAACTTTTTCTCTTCCAAACTGAAACAAATCTTCCCTTGGGTCAAAAGTTCAAAGATAAGTACAGACAGTGCAGTTTCCCCACTCTCTTCAGGAGCAGTGACTTTCGATCAAGAACCTGCTATCGTCTCAGGCACGTAAAACTCTACCACAGAAATGTCACATAAGAAGCAGGCCACCTGATACCCTACACAAGCCCAAATCAAGATGTCATGTCCCAAATGTGACACAATATCAATGGATTTCCTGAAAGCAGAAAGTCTGATGGAATATTTAGACACAGAATGGGTGAAAGACAAACTTGAAGAATTACAACATACTGAAAGCAAAACCCAGGAGGAGCTTAAAGAAACAATCCAAAACAATGCAGATAAAACAAACAAGACATTAGAGGCTCTGGAAAAACAAGAAACCACAATCCAAAATATAAGGTCCAATGCTTCAGATACTGTCAAAATGATGGAGATACATGTGAACAGAGTTGAAGAGATGAAACACAGAACCACTGAAACAGAAGATAGAATTGTCACTACTGATCTGCTAGAACAAAAAACAGAATAAAAAAAGAGGGGAAATAAGGAAACTTAAGAATAATGTAGGATGCCATTAAGAGAAATAACATGTGCATCATCAGAATCTCAAAACAGGAAAAAGCAAGTAAAGGTACTGAAAATGTTGTGGAAAAATTATTAGAGGAAAACCTCCCAAGCATAATGAAGAATTAGAGAGTATATATTCAAGAAGCTCAGTGAACACCATATAAAATAGACCCCAAAAGAAAAACACCAAGACATAACATTGTCAAATTTGCCAGAACCAAAGATAAGGAGAGAATTCTGAAAGCAAGCAGTGAGGGAGAAACAAAGGGTAACCTAAAAGGGAAATGAAATAAATTTAAGAGCTGATTTCTCAGCAGAAACCAAGCAAGTAAGAAGACAGTGGAATTATATATATCAAACACTCAAAGAACACAACTGTCAACCAAGAGTATTGTACCTAGCAAAATTGTACAACAAATATAAAGGAGAAATCAAGATATTCCCAGAAAAAGAGATCCTAAGGGAGTTTCTAAAAACAAGACCAGTGTTGCAGGAAACACTGAGAGATGTCCTTCTAACAGAGGTGAAACAGAAAGCAGGATGGGCCAAAGTAATTAGCAACAACACCAAAAAGAACTCAGCAAAATGATAGCAATAAAACCTTGCCTCTCAATAATCACACTGAATGGGAATAGTTTAAATGCATAATTGAAGAGAAAAAGAGTTGTTGTTTTTGTTGTTGTGGTGGTGGTGACGATGGTGATGTGCTATCGACTGGCCTGCAACTCATATACAACTATGTACAACTCATTGCAACTATGTACAACAGTCCTAAACCCTGATCTATCTTGTGCCGACCTTATTGTATCTGACACACCTACCCTTAGTGCCCCAGTGACTGAATCAATCCATCTCATCAAGGGTCTTCCTCTCCTGTGCTGCCTCTCAAGTATTATGCTCATCTCCAATGACTAGTCCCTCCTTGTAACAGGTCCAAAGTATGTCAAATGAAGCTTCAGAACCCTTGCCTTCAAGGAGCAGCCTGGTTTACTCTCTCCAGGATGAATCCGTTTGTCCTCCTAGCAGTCCATGGTATATTCAACACTCTTCTACAACACCATAACTCAAAGGCATCAAATAACTTTCTATCAACCCTAGTCATTGTCCAGTTCTTTGATGCATAGCAAATAATTGCAAAGACTATGGCCTGGATCAGGTGCACCTAAGTCTTCAGACTAATCTTTTTGGTCTTCAGTATTCTGGAGAGGTGCCTGATAGCTGACTTTCCCAGTGCAATTCATCTCTTGATTTCCTGGCTGCTGGTCAAAAGAGTGATGATTGTGGAGCCAAACAAGCTAAAACCGATAACAATCTCAATCTCTTCACAATCCACAATGATGCTACAAATTGGCCCAGTGATGGGAAAGTTTCTTTTCTTGAGGATGAGCTTCAATCTATGTTGAAGCTGCTGTCCTCAACCATCTGAAGCAAGTGCTTCATGCCCTCCTCAGTTTCAGCAAGCAGAGTTGTGTCATCTGCATAATGTTTGTTGTTGAAGAATTTTCCAACAATCCTAATGCCACATTCTTCCTCACACAGCCCAGTATCCTGGATGATTTGTTCTGCAGATGGTTTGAAAAGGTATGGAGATAAAATATACCCCTGGCAGAAACCTTTACTGATTTGGAACTATGCAGTGTCTCCTTCCTCTGTTTTGAAGACTGCCTCTTGGCTCAAGTATAGGTTTCACATAAGCACAATCAACTGTTCTGAGATTTCCATTCTTCTCAGAGTCAGCATAATTTGTTGTGATCCACACAGTCAAAAGCCTTTACATAGTCAGTTAAACACAGGTAAAAAAGACAAAGTACCTTTGTCTTCCTGAGCTGTTCTTTGAAATTTTCTGTTCAGCTCCTTAATTTCTTGAATCCATCAATATGGTGTCTAAAAGAGATACATCAGAAAAGTGAATATTAAAAAAAAGCCTAAAAATATGAGGGTGCTAAAAATTATACCAAGCAAATGGCAACAAGGAAAAAGCAGGAGTAGTGATATTAATCTCTAATAAAATATATTTCAATGAAAAAACCATCACAAACCAAGGAAGGTCACTGATGTTGTGTGGTGCCATCAAGTCGCTTGCGATTCATAGCAACCCTATGTATAAGAGTCCTAAATGCTGTTCTATCCTGTGCCAACCTAGCCATCTCAAACACAATCATTACCACCGCTCCAGTCACAAAATCAATCCATCTGTTTGAAGGTCTTCCGCTCCTGTGCCGCCCCTCCACTCTGCTAAACATGATGTCCCTCTCCACGGACCAGTCCCTCCTGGCAACATGCCCAAAGTATGTCAGACGAAGCTTCAGAATCCTTGACTCCAAGAAGCATTCTGGCTTCACCCTCTCCAGGACAAACCTCTATGTTCTCCTACCAGTCAACACTCTTCTCCAGCACCACAGCTCAAAAGCATCAATTCTTGTTGTATCATCCCTAGTCACTGCCTAACTCTCTGATGCATAGCACATAATTGTGAAGACTGTAGCCCGGATTAGGTGCACCTTAGTCTCCAGCCTGGTGTCATTGCTCTTCAGTACTCTTGAGAGGTCCCTCACAGCTGACTGTCCCAGTGCAATTTGTCTCCTGATTTCCTGGCTACTGGTACCAAGAGTGTTGACTGTGGAGCCAAATAAACAAAAAACTGTTAAATATCTCAACCTCTTCACCATCTATACTTATGCTGCCAATTGGCTCAGTGGTGAGAATCTTTGTTTTCTTGATCTTGAGCTTCAATCCATATAGGAGGCTGCAGTCCTTGACCTTCTGCAGCAAGTGCTTCAGATCCTCCTCAGTTTCAGCAAGCAGGGGTGTGTCATCTGCATAATGCAGGTTGTTGATGACTCTTCCACCAATGCTGATGCCACATTCCTCCTCGTACAGCCCAGCATCTTGGATGATCTGTTCTGCATACAGATTGAAAAGGTAAGGAGACAGAAT
>NW_006399847.1:4962524-4964689 GCF_000299155.1 Elephantulus edwardii
GTCCAGAATAAGAGCTGCATAGTAAAGTGGACTGGGGCGGGGCGGGGGTAGGGGAGAATTGTATAACAATGAAACAATATTTCTTTTCAAAAAGAACAGAAAATTGGGTGTGGCGGATTGAGCAGGGAGGGAAACGAATGAATGGATATCCAAAGTCTCTATGAACTTTCATTAAAATCTCCATTAAAAAGGAATGATTACATAAAATAAAACACACAGCTTTTAAGTGTTTTACGTTCAAGGCAGTCTGACAAAAGTATACAACTCTGTAACCATGGTATTAGTCAAGATATAGACCAATTTTTTGTAATCAACCCAGAAAGTTCCATTCTGCTCCCTTCCCATCAGCCAGCCACCTGTCCAGGCAGTCCTGGTGTGAATTATTGTCACCTCAAACTGGTTTTTTGGGTCCTCAAATTTTATATAAATGAAAGCTTCCCTGGGTGGCGGGGGTGGGGTGGGGCGGGGATCCAGCAAACAAGCAAAAGTAGAGTTCTGATCTTTTTGGGAAGCACACCTCACTTAAAGGGACATTGACTCCCAGTAAATCCATGCAGTTCTGAGAAACTGTGAACCACACAGTGCACTCAAATATGACAACAGTCCTGAAGAAGCCACAGGCTTGGACAATGTTTGCCCCATTACACATCAGGTCACCATGAGTCAGAGCTGACCCAACAAAAATGAACAACAGCATTTCTTGGTTTATATTCTTTCACTCAGTTAATCTCAGCTCATAAGTGTTTCTTCTTTTGTTCTGAGCAAAATGCACAGTGAACACTCAGATAAATACATTGTTGGTACTATTGAATTGATACCAACTCTCCATCGACCTTCCAGTGGGTTTTCAGAGGCAGAAAATCACAAGGGAGAAGACTTTCCATCTTTTTCCTGTGGAGCAGCTGGTGGACTTGAACCACCTGCCTTTGGATTGGCTGCACAGCTCTTTACTACTAAGCCACCAGAGTTCCTTTTGTAAATATTTAAGTTGGCAGTGTTATAGCAAATGACTGTTTATAGGAAGTATCTTACAAAGTGTTAAGCTATTGCATTCTCATTTATGATCCAATGATTAAGTCTCATTAACCAGAGATCTCTGAAAGCTTTATGCTGTTTTCAGTGTTCTATATGTGCAATATTTGAGGAAAATGGGTCAGGGGATCTATGTCAGCAATTTTTCTCATTTTACCCTTAGAGTCCCTAGACATGCTGTAATCAATTCTAAGACTTACATACATACCCTGGTGAAATGTGCAGCTCAAATTGTGCTTTAAAATGTTATGTTCCTACAACTGTGCCTCAGGTAACCATGGCCATGTGAGATTAAAGGAAGTCATAAGGGGGGGAAAAAGTATGTGTTTTAGACATAGAATATTTAATGAAACTTTAGATATCCATCTACATTTAGAGTTATATAATTTTACTGAATGTAGGTTTCAAAGACTGCCTCTGATAGATCTACAGCTGTGATTTTATGCTGCTCCCTTTCTGCAGAGGTGGGGAGAGCTCTGCAGAGACTCTGTTCTTCCCACCTTATTAAAAAATAAACATCAAAGAACTTGAATGCAAAGCATTAGCTTAACATTTCATTAATAATTTCAATGTAAAAGAAATATTAAATCCCCCACATGGAATATGTTATGTTCTTCAGTTCCTGTTATATTTGTAAAATGTTTCTTAATGTAGCAATGACAGATTTTTATTATCAAAGTTGTACTCACCAAAGAAAAAGATGTGCGAACTTTTTAGCACCATCACATGAATATGGAAACAGCCCAAATGTCCAACCACAGTTGAATGGATTGAGAAATTATGGTACCTACACATGGTGGAATACTATGCAGCATATAGGAGCAATGATTTTGTAAATCACTATCTAACTTGGGAGGAACTGGGTAGCATATGTTAAGTGAACTAACAGAGTCCCATAAGGATAAATACTGTACAAGAACATTTTTGTAGAAAAAGATAACTATGTATGAGGATATAAGGGAGTGAGGTGGGGAGAAGAAAGGTAAGGATGGGGCGGGGTAATCATAGGGTTGCACAATTTCATGGGTGGAGGGAGAGTTGAGTTTAGGAAATAGGAAAGATCTAGTGTGAAAAACAAGGTCTACCAACTTTGCAAGTAAACAAGTATAAAAAATTATATTAAAATATATAAA
>NW_006399847.1:4966124-4966654 GCF_000299155.1 Elephantulus edwardii
AGGACTAAAATCATAGACTAAAAGCTTCATTAAAGAAAAATTTGGACGAACCCTAGTAGTTCTAATCCACAACATAAACAGTCTTCTAAGTATCTTGGAAAATCTCCAACCAGAAGATAAAATAGATGAATGGGACTTTCTAAGAATCAAATCCCTATGCACATTCAAAAATTACTCCAACAGGGTAAAAAGGGAAGCCACAGAATGGGAAAAAGTACTTGGTAATGATATTTCAGATAAGGGCCTTATATCTAGAATTTATAAAATACTTGAGAACCACAGCAAGATAAAGGTAAATAATACAATTGATAAATGGAAACAGGATATGAACAGACACTTCACCGAAGAAGACATTCAGATGACCAAAAAGCACATGAAGAAATGTTCAAAATCCCTAGATCTAAGAGAGATGCAAATCAAAACAACTATGAAGTATCAAATCACCCCAGTCAGAATAGCAAAATTTAACAGAACAGTAAGCAACAAATGCTGGCTAGGTTGTGGAGAAACTGGAACCCTTATTCACTGTT
>NW_006399847.1:4966754-4970269 GCF_000299155.1 Elephantulus edwardii
GTCCAAGACAGATGTGTTTATTCCTTTGGAAGTGTGTGGAAAGCCAGTACTTTTCACCAACACTAAAAGTCAAAGACATTGATTATTTTTCAGTCTTCCTTATTCATTCTTCAACTTTCTGATAAAAGGAAGCAATTGAAAAGTATTGGTTTTGGACTAGTGTTTTGGCTATTCAGTGCTGTAAGTAAATTATTTTTCTTTAAGTATTACTTATTATTATTATTACTATTACACTTGTTATATAATTCATTATTTTATTGAGAGTATTTTTTTACCTGAAACTTATGTAATTGTCTGATGCTGTCAAGTCAAATACAAATCATGTACAATAAATGAGAGAGAGAGACTAGATAGCTAGATAGATAGATAGACAGAGCTAGATAATAGATAGGCAGGCAGGCAGATCTTACAAAAATAAAATGCTCAAAGCATATATTCTTTACTAGGTAAACTACTTGTTTGGTTTTAAGAGATTTAACGGAATATTTTTGGTGTATAGTTTAATGATTATCTCATTTAGTACCCAAGTTCCGGAAAGTCTCGTGAATGACAGACTCTTTGGTCAGACTATTCAATGATAGTAGGCATGCACCATACAGTTCTTCTGGTCCTACGGCAAAGGAGGGAGATTTTTCCTGGGTGCACTGGTCACACTTTTCATGTTCTCCTATCCCTAACCCTCCTCTCTCTGATGTTCCAAGCAAAGGGACCAACCTTTATGTATTGAACAGCTGCTTCGAAGATTGTTAAACCTCAAGAACTATGTGCAAAGAGCCGGACGAAAAGCAAGCTGCATAGAGACAGGCTGCTGAGAGACCTTCCTGCTGCACAGAGACCAACTGACACAGCGTGACGTGGAAAGTAGGAATTTGAATCAGAACTTTGGTTGGAACAATTAGCTTCTGAGCTACAAAAACATAAAGCCTGTCCACAGGACTGCTCAAGAGCCTGGCCAAAGCCAGAAGTGACCAGCTGAGCTGCTGTGGGCCCCATGCCCAGGAGAAAGGTTAGCAGAAAACTGGCTGAGTTCTCTTAAGCCCCACTAAGACTGAGTGGGTCTGTTGGAATTTGACGGAGTTTTCTTGTCCCCCCCCCCCCAACAGCCCATGATTGGGCAGGCCAGCAGGAATTTTACTAGGTTTTCTTGGGCACCATTGATTAACTGGGAGAGCACCCAAGAACAAGCACACTGGTGGTAATTTAGCAGAGTTCTCTTGGGCCACACTGACTGCCCAGGAATGGGCAGGCCAGTGAGAATTTATCTGACTTTTCTTGGGCACTGTGGATTGCCTGGGAGAGCACCCAAATGTGAAAGGCCGGTGGGAATTTGACTGAAGTTTCATGGACACTGCAGACTAGCCAGAAGTGAGTGGGTCAGTGGGAATTTAACTGAGTCTTCTTGGGCCCCCCTGGACCCAGGGCCCTGCTTTGGCAGGGGATGCTGCACAAGGACACCTGGGTAAGGGCCGCTAGGCAGGGGCCACTGAGTGAGAACCTCTGGGTGGGAGACAGATGGCTAGAATATGAATAGGTACCTCACTCATGAGTATACCCGGTCAGCTGAGGTCTGAGTGAGGTGCTGCAAGTGGTTGATCTGCTCCTGTGGTCAGTCCTCTCCCTATGCCCCATGCCTGCCCTACCCCCATTCAGTTATACACCTGTGCATACACGTCCAGTCAATCAACTTGCCTTTAATCTGGAGCACCTTGATCTTACCTACAAGAAGCTGCTGTCACAGGCTCTGAAAGGAATTTTCCCTTGAGTCAGAAGTTCAGAGAAAAACACAAGTGGGGTGGCTTCCCAAATGATTTCTAGAGCATTGTCATCAGATCAAGAACATATCAATGTCTCGAAGAAAGCAAGCTATCTCAAACACTACACAAGCACAAAGCAAGATGTCACCCCCAAAGGTGACACAGTATCAATGGATTTCCTGAAGCCAGAAAGTCTGATGGAACTTTCTGACACAGAATTTGAATGAACAATGATTGAATATTTTCAGTAGGTGAAAGGCAAACTTGAAGAATTACAGGATACTGCAAGCAAAACTGGGGAGGAGTTAGGAAAAAACCCAACAATTCATAACAATGCAGATAAAACAAACAAGGCATTAGGAACATCTAAAAAACAAGAAAGAATGATCCAAAATATGAGATCCAATGTTTCAGATGCTGTCAACATGAGTGACACATGAGCAAAGTTGAAGAGATAAAAAATAGAACCAGTGAAATAGAAGATAGAACTGTCACCACTGATCTGCTAGAGCAAAAAGCAGAATCAAAAAGGAAGAAAAAAGAAGAAAACCTATGAATAATGTGGAACACAATCAAGAGAAATAGCATGTGCATCATTGGTATCCCAGAACAGGAAGAAGCAAGTAAAGGCATCAAAAAAGTTGTAGAAGAATTACTAGAGGAAAACTTCCCAGGCATAATGAAGAATGATATATATTCAAGAAGCTGAGAAAACACCATATAGAATAGATCCCAAAAGAAAAACACCAAGATATATCATAGTTAAATTTTCCAGAACCAAAGATAAAGAGAGATTTCTGAAAGCAGTGAGGGAAAAAGAGAGTATCCTATAAGGGAGAGTAGATTAAGATTAAGTGCCTATTTCTCAGCAGAAACCATGAGAGCAAGAAAAGAGTGGAAGGACATATATCAAATACTCAAAGAACACAACTGTCAACCAAGAATACTGTACCCAGCAAAATTATCCATCAACAATGAAGGAGAGATGAAGATACTCCCAGAAAAACAGAACCTAAGGGAGTTTGTAAAAACAAGGCCAGTGTTTTAGGAAGCACTGAGAGATGTCCTTCTTACAGAGGTAGCACAGAAAGCAGCATGGACCAAAGTACACCAAAGAACATAAAAAAAGAACTCAACAAAATGATTGCAATAAAACCTCACCTCTCAGTAATCACACTGAATGTGAATAGTTTGAATGCATCACTGAGGAGAACAGTAACAGATTGGATAAAAACCCAAAATCCATCAATATGTTGTCCACAAGAGACACATCTGAAATTAATATAAATAAAGACTAAAAAATATAAGGATGGGGGGAAAATATACCAAGCAAGTGGCAACCAGACAAAAGCAGGAATAGCGATATTAATCTCTGATAAAATAATTTTCAATGCAAAAACTATCATAAAGGACAAGGAAGGTCAATATATAATGTTTAAAGGGTCAATAGAACAAGAGGACATAACAATAATAAATATTGATGCAGCAAATGAAAGACCCGCAAGATATAGAAAACAAACATCACAAAACTGAAAAAGGAAATAGACAACACTACTATAGTAGTTGAAGACTTCAATCTGCCACTTTCAAGAAAACACAGAACTACCAGTAAAAAAAAACTCAATTAAGATGCCCTATATATATATATATTGTTGTTGTTGTTATGTGCCATCGAGTCGCCTGCGACTCATAGCGACCCTATGTACAACAGCCCTAAACTCCACTCTGTCCTGTGCCAATCGCTCTGTCTCTGACACTTCC
>NW_006399847.1:4972349-4982712 GCF_000299155.1 Elephantulus edwardii
TTCAACAAAATTCAACACCCTTTCTTTTTTTATTAAATTTTATTAATTTTAATGAACATTTACAGAGATTTGGGGTTTTCATTCATTCATTGTTGCACTATTTTCTCTACCCTCCTCCCCAGTTCATTCTTTCCCCCCCCCTTGAAAGTCTGTTTTAATTGTCCAATTGCCACAGTGCTTGTCAAAGCTAGTTCTGATTAATCTCCTTTGTCAGTGGGTCCTTTGCCATTTCCTATCACTTCTCCTTGAGTGAGACTTCACCCTGATTCATAAGGAAAAGGGGATGGAGTATTCTCTTAGCTACTTCCTGCTTGAAAGGGACGCTGTAGGTTTCAGGGTTAAGATCTTCTCTCACTACTCTAAAGGGCCCCTTTGGCAATAGGAAGCACATAGACTATTGTGGAGATTGATTTTTCAACACCTTTTCTTGATTAAAACACGCTACAAAATAAGATTAGTGGGGAATTTCTTCAACATAGTAAAAAGCATTATGAAAACCCAAGGGCCAACATTCTTCTCAATGGAGAGAGATTAAAGGCATTCCTTTTGAGAACAGGAACTGGGTTAGGAGGCCCACTATCACCTCTCCTATTCATTACTGTATTGGAAGTCTTAGTGATATCAATAAGGCAAGAGAATGAAATAAGAGATACCCAAATTGACAAAGAGGAGGTAAAATTATCACTCTATGCAGATGATATGAAAGTATACTTAGAAAACCTTAAAGACTCAGCAAGAAAACTACTGGACATAGTTAACCAATTCAGCAAAGTGTCTGGATACAAGATCAGCATACTAAAAATCAATTGGATTTCTCAACAGTGACAAAGAGAATGCAGAACTGGAGCTGAGAAAAATAATACCCTTCACAATAGCTAATCACCATATTAAATATTTAGGAGTAAACCTAACCAGAAGCACAAAGGATCTGTTCAAAGAAAATTACAAAACATTAATACAAGAAACAAAAATAGACCTGGAGAGGTGGCAGAATATACCTTGCTTATGGATAGGAAGACTCAATATTGTGAAAATGACAATATTACCAAAGTGATTTACACCTTCAAGAAATCCTAATGCAAGTATCAATTCCATTCTTCAACAAGATGGAAAAGACAATCTCCATTTTCATTTGGAATGTAAAGAGCCCCAGAATAAGCAAAACACTACTTAAAAAGAGAAACAAGGTAAGAGGTATCTCACTCCCCGATTTCAAATCTTACTACACTGCCATGTTGGTCAAGATAGTGTGTTACTGGTACAATGACACACAAATAGATCAATGGAATAGAATTAAGAATCCAGAAATCAGCCTATCTACCTATGGTCAACTTATTTTTCAAGAGATGAAATCAGTTAAGTGGGGAAAGGACAGCCTTTTAAACAAATGTTGTTGTTAAGTGCCGTTGAGTCACAGGTGACTCATAGTGACCCTATGAAGGAGAGTCCTCAACGCTTGGGTGTCTTTCATCCTCTCTCCAGGTTCGTAGGGTTTTCGGAGGCAAACTATTACAGAAATGGATGCCACTCCTCCTTCCAAGCTTGTTTTAATCGGGGAGCTCCACCCCATACTCTGTCCACATTGGGTAACCTACCGTTAATGCACTTGACACATCAGTGTCACAGAGTTCAGCCTCATGGCAACCACAAGTTACTGCTGTACAGCACCTTGTACACCAGGGCTATATGGCCTAATGGAATGTCTGAACAAAAACAGTGAAAGACAGGCCTGAGTGCCTGGCAAAATTGGAAAACTATCTGTAGAAAACTCAAGCAAGATCCATACCAGTCCATACACAAAAACCAATTCAAAGTGGATTATGGACCTAGGAGTAAAAGCAAGGACTATAAATATCATTAAAGAAAATCTTGTGAAAACTCTAGAAGTTCTAATCTACAACATACACAGTCTTCCAAGCATCCTGGAAAATCTACAAGCAAGAGAAGATAACATAGACGAATGGGACCTTCTAAGAATCAAATCCCTATGCACATACAAAACTTCTCCAATAGGGTAAAAAGGGAAGCCACAGACTGGGAAAAATATTTGGTAATGACATGTCAGGTAAGGGACTTACATCTAGAATTTATAAAATACTCAAGCATCACAAAAAGATAAGCATAAATAACCCAATTGAAAAATGGACACAGGCTATGAACAGACACTTCACCAAAGAAGACATTCAGACAGAAAACAAACACATGAAGAAATGTTCAAAATCCCTAGCTCAAAGAGAGATGAAAATCAAAACAACTGTGAGATATCATCTCACTCCAGTATATAGCCATATTTAACAGAAGAGCAATCACCAAATGCTGGAGAGGTTGTGGAGAAACTGGAACTCTTATTCACCGTTAGTGGGAGTATAAAATGGTGCAACCACTATGGAAGGCTGTATGGCGCTTTCTCAAAAAGTTGCAAATAGAAATACCATTTGACCCAGCAATTCCACTACTGGGAATTTACCCTAAAGAAACCATAACCACCACCCAAGCAGATATATACACACCTGTGTTTACTGCGGCTTTATTTGCAATAGCAAAGAGCTGGAAATAACCCAAGTGACCAAACGAATGGATAGAGAAGCTGTGGTATATTCACACAATGGAATACTATGCAGCATTGAAAAACAAGGAACTCATGACATATTATGCAAAATGGATGACCCAGGAGAACATTATGCTGAGTGAAATATCTCAGTCACAAAGGACTAATATTGCATACAGTCACTGTTGTAAAATGGGACTGACATCAGGGTTGTGGGAAGACAGAGAAGGAGGGGATGAATTTGACATCAGGGTTGTGGGAAGACAGAGAAGGAGGGGATGAATTATGTATACTGCATTGAAACAGATGCGGGAGAAAACTGTTTAAAATGGATATATGATTGGATATTATTGTCATTATAGAAGTCCAGAATGAAGGCTGTACAGTGGAGTGGACTTGCAGGGATGGATTGCACAACAATGAAAGAGGTTTTCTTTTACTTTTCAAGGAGAAGAATGAATTGTGGGGAGGGGGTGGGCAGGGAGAAAAATGCAACAATGAATGCATGGAAACCCTATGTCTCTATAAACTTTCATTAAAATGAATTAAAAAACAAACCAACCCAAGAAAACCTCAAGAACTATCCATCGGTTGATGAGAGAGGCACCAAGTTTTATGCTGGATGTTCCATGAAACCATGACCCTAAACCTTCAAATCAAATAACCCTATAAGCAGCCTCAGAAGCTTTATGTTTGCTTTGTTTTCCTTTTTTTTTCTTTGTAAGTATACCTATTACACTTTTGACAATTTAATTTCATACAGGTAGAATACTTATTGACAAAAATTAACTGAATTTGGGGACCTCTGGTGGCCTAGTGGCAAGAAGCTGCAACTACAGTCCCAGAGGTGCACGGTTCGAATCCACCAGATGCTCTGCCGGGGAAGGAGGGGCAATCTCCTCCTGTACCAGTCAGATCTGATTTGACGGTACACGCACACAAAAATAATAAAATAAAATTTAAAAAAAATTAACTGAATTTGTGCAGTCTTCAGCGGCAGCACAATTTTTCTGTCATCACAAACCTAAGCACAATATTCCATAAATAATAAACCATCCTTTTTGCTTCCTTTCAACCCTTAACAGCCACTAATAAACTTTGATCTGAATCTATTTGCATCTTTTTTTCTTTTTTAGAAATGAGATCATACAATACTCGTCCTTCTAGAGTTGGCTGATTTCACTTAGAATTCCTTATTTCATTCAGTTTATTTTATTTTTTTTAAGGAAAGTTTGGTGGCATAGTCAGTAAGGAGTCACATTGTCAACTCCAAAACCACACCATTCTGGGAGTTCAAATTCGCCAGCAGTTCCATGAATAAAAGATGAACAACCTCATCTCATGTGATTCCCAGCGGAAGATCAGCTCTGAATTGTTTCTGTCCAAATGGCAGTGAGTAGTGAGCATCATGTTCAAACTTTATTATATTGCAGTATGTATGAAAACTCCATTTCTATTATTACTTATTTATTTCTGAGTACTATATTTTACTGTTTATTTTGTACATTGGTGATCATTTAGGATTTAGGACCTTCTAGTTTTGGGAATAATTTTGCAGTGAAAGTCTTTTAGCCATGTTAAGATTAAAATAGAGACACAAACCATCACTTTTATCCTATATGAGCTGAAAACTCTCCATATACATGCATGAACTGTCAATCAGTTGGCTTAGAGTTTTTAGGAAAAGGTCCTGGGGCTACATAGAGACTGCAGAGGGTTTGAACACATACACATTCCTGACTGAACTTTGGGCCCAGCTTTGAAAAGAACCTCTTAGAGGTTCTTTAGGGCCCTTGACACACAGTTTTATAGGTGAATTAATTTGTAATGTTCTTACATCTTGATTTTTAAGTCATATTCTTGGTGAAGAAATTCATAAAACTTTCTGCTCCATTATGTTATAAATGTTGTTAAAAATAACCAGGAAGAACATACTAATAGTGACACAATAAAAAGGAATAGAAAGGAAATAAAAGACTAAAAGTTATGTAAGAGATTCAACCTGGATGGAAATAAAAGAAATCTAAATTTAGCACAATTAAATAATTACAACCTATAATATTGAAAGCTATAGCTAAAAATAATAAGCCAGAAGTCCAATAGACATAGTCTCTGTTAAGTATAAGCATGGAGTTTCCTGGAAAGCAATATAACAAACAATCTATTTCCAGGGATTCAGTGGTGCTCATCTTGATGGTGCCAGTAATTCTACTTTCCACTTTAAAGATTACATACTGAGGAAATAACAGAAAAGAAGTAAAGATGATTCTCCTGGAATAATTTATAATACCAAAGAAATGGGGGAAATTGCATGTCCTGCTGAAGACTCTCCTAATAAAATTAAAGGCCCGCGTATGCTTCAGATATAAAAATTGCAAGAGAATACCTCTTCCAAATTAACAATGAGGAAAAAACCTTGATAATCTATAAACTCACGACATTTCTTGGCCTATTCGAGAACTAACTCACAATGCAAACAAGAGATACAAACTCTGAAGAGTGGCAAAGCTCAAAGAGAGAGGAAAGCATGAACAAAAATAAATAGGGAAAGTGGTATGGCTACTTTATAAGTTGTTGTTGTTAATGTTGTTGATGATTACTCTCAAATCAAGCATGACTCATAGCAACCCTATGAACAAAAGGCCTGAAGTCTTTCTGTAACTAGTGTAGTTTCTCCAAGTTCATAGAGTTTCCACAAGCATGTGGTGAAGGAAGTGGATGCTGCTCCTACTTTTATAACCTGTCTTAAATTGGGAGTTCCACCAAACCCTGTCCACTACGGGTAACCATTATGGCATTTGACACCCCAATGGCACAAGGTTCAGCATCACAGAAACCTCAAGTTACCTTGGTACAGCATATTTACAGAAGAGTGCTGTACCACTTAAAACAATGTTCCTCCAAAATATAATACCAACTTTAAATACAAAGGCCCTCCCTGAGGTCTTGTTGACTCTAAACAAGAGACTTAATAAAGCAACCAATATAGTATAAGTAGAAAAGAGAAAAGCTGAAATTTTGACAAATTCTTACAGCTCAATAAGGGCCTCTGTATGGGCTTAACATAAACGGAAGTCTCCCATCATAACAAAAACTCACATTCATGCATAAAGTTCTTTCCGAAAGATATTTACTTAATATGGAAAATATTGGAAGTAGGGCAGAAGAGACAGGGCCCTCCTTCTAGTTCTCCTAAGTCCTCACTTCTCAGACCTCACTTATAGGAAGTGAAGGTCTGAAGCCTAAGGAGAAGAAACAGGAACCATGTCTATATTAAATCCTAAGGAAAGGACTTAATGCTTCTGAGGAAGTGATAGATGCAAAAACTATCTTCCTGTGGAGGAGGGGTTAAAAAGAATTCCAGGATTCTAACATATGCAAAACTGGGCTCTGCTATTATTGGGCGAGGTACATGTTATTGTTAGGGGTCAAGGACTTGATTCTGATTCATAGTGACACTATGAACATCAGATTGAAACACTACCCTTCCTGATCCATTCTCATAATCTCCATCATCCTCAAGCCCATTGTTGCAGTCACATGTTAATATATCTCATTGAGGATCCTCTTGTCTTTTGCTGATCTTCTGCCTTCCCAGACAATGATTTTTTTTCCCCAAACTGAGACCTTCTGAAGCATACTCAAAGTATGTGAGACAAAGTCTCATCACCCTTACCTCCAAGGAGCATCTTAGTTGCACTTTCTCCAAAATAGATTTACTTGTTCTTTTGGAAGTTTATGGTATGTCAGATATTCCTCACCAACACAATTCAAAGGCATCAATTCTTCTTTGGTCTTCTTTATTACTTGCCTAGCTTTCACATACAAGTTAAGTTTTTGTGTGCTTGTTTCACAAACAAATAAGCAATTGAAAATCCCAAGGTTTGAGTTAGATTTACTTTAATGAGGTAACTATTTAATGAAGTAACTACTGGGCAGCAGATTTCCTCAATTTAACATCTTGATTTTTTTTACTATTGTTAGTAGAGCAGCTGATTGTGAATTTCAGTAAAATGAAATCATTGCCAACTTCTTTTCTCCATTTATCATGATGTTTCCTATTGGTATCACAGTGAAGACATTCAATTCTATATATTTATTTATTTTTACCACAGGAGGAAGAAATGAGAGGAATACTGAGAAGCCCGCATTACCAACACTAAATTGACTAAATATTAAGACTGAGGCTGGACCAGGGAAACAAGGGCCACTTTACTCTCACCATAATCTTGGCACTGAAAAACAAGCCATTGTTGGAAGAGGGAAAAATTTATGGAGAGATTTTATTGGCTATGCAGGAACCAATAAATTGTACCAGAAACCTGAAAACTTACACTCAAGACCTCACCCTAAACACTTTCTTGTTTGATGTCTGACTCACAGCAACCCTATGCACAACATAACAGATACCTGCCCAATCCTATGCCATTGTCACAGTCATTTCCTGTCTTTTCCTGTCCTTCTATTTTCTTAACTGAGATTAAAGTAACCATCTCAAATCCACAACTGTATAATCAGAACTGACACATAGCTGGCCCCTCATTGGGATGTCAAGGCTGTAAATCTTATGGGAGGAGATTGTCCATCTTCATCCTGAGGAATCTCTAGTGGAATAGAACTGTCACAGGAGCACTTCCTTTGCCCTAGCAGTACAACTTGTGAATTATCCAAACTCAGTTCATCTGATAGAATCACTCATCTACACCAGTAACCTCACAGAGAGGCAAGGTGTGCCAGTTTGACAATGAATACTATTTGCCACACTTTCTGCTTTTCTTCTAAATGAAAGATCCATCTTTCAATAAAAATATTGCAGGATATACAGGAAAGCGAGAAATAGAAACCGGGGTGGGAAAGAATCCAGTAAAATACTGTTAAAAAAAAAAAAAAGCAACGAGTAGCTGGTGGAATTGAACTGCTTACCTTTGAGTTGGTAGCTCAGCTCCTTACTTACCGAACCACCAGAGCTCCCTCTCAAAGCAAAAATACTCCCCAAACCACATGCATCCAGATAATGATAATATATTTTTAAAATTCTTTTATTGTATACATTATTGTTGTATACCACTGAGTCAGAACCGACCTACCAGTGGGTTGTCAGAGGCAGCTACTCTCACAGAAGGAGATTGCCCATCTTTCCCCCACGGGTTAGCTGGTGAATTAGAACCACCTGCTTTTGGGATTGCAGTGCAATTCTTATGGATTATAGTGCAGTTTCTTGCCACTAGGCCACCAGAGCTCCTTTATTAATAGATATAAATTTATACTATCATATTAAGGTTTCTCTTCATTAATAGATGTATGGCTATAAAGATTTTCCCCAATAAATACTTTGTTGTTTAAAAGAAACTTAGATTGTTTGGCTATTAGAAAAGTTACAAGCTTTAGACTGCTATAGTGGACAAAAATCCTTTGCTGATAATAAAAGGGTCTGACAAGAAAATACTCAGAAATAAGTTCTTTTTTGGAGGCAAAGATGGTGAAGCTTTGTCTCACATATTTTGGACATGTTGAAAGGAGAGGGTATTCATTGGAGAAGGACATCATGCTTGGAAAGGTGAGAGTCAGCAAAAGAAAGGAAAACACTCAAAGAGATCTACTGATACAGTGTCTGCAGAATGTTTCAAGGATGATTAGGGTAGTACAGGATAGGATATGGTTCAGATCTGTTATTCACAGGGTTGCTATGAATCATACTCAACTCGACAGCATTTAACATCAACAATGTTAAAGAACCCTGATGGAGCAATGCACCTGACTGTTAGGCAAAAGGCTGGCTATCACTCCATGAGTGAAAGATGTGGCAATTGCTTCCTTATAGATTATGACCTTGGAAATCCTATGGGGCAATTCACTTTGTCTTACAGGATTGCAATAAATTGGAATTGACTCTTTGGCAATAGATTTAGTTTTAAGGTAATGTTGCTATCATCAACATCATCTAATTGTTGTGTTATTGTTATTAGGTGCTGTAGAGTCGTATATGACTCATAGTGACCCTATTGACAAAAGATCTGAACTCTGTCCTGTTTTGCACCATCCTCACACTTCCTGACACACAAGAGCCCGTTGCAGCAGTCACTATGTCAATCCACCTGATTATCTTCCTCTTCTTCACTGACCCTCCACCTTTCCCAACATCACGTCCCTCTCCAAGGAATAGCACCTTCTAGCAATATGTCCAAAGTATGTGAGGCAAAGCCTCATCATTCTTGCCTCCAAGAGCACTACAGATATGTTCCTATCCAAGACATATCTGTTCTTTCTTTTGGCCATCCATGAGATGTTCAATGCTCTTATTCAACATCATAGCTCAAAGGCATCAGTTCTTTTTCTGTCATCCTTATTCATTGTCTAGGTCTCAAATACCCAGCTAGTAATTAGAAAGACTATGGCCTGAATAAGATGCACCTTAGTTCTCAAACTGACATCACTACTCCTCAGTAATTTGGACAGGTCCATAACTGCAGATTTTCCCAGTTCAGTGTGTGTCCTTATTTCCTGACTGATCATACCAAGGGTATTAATTATGGATCCAAGCAAGATGAAGCTATTGACAGTTTCAATCTTCTCTCCATCCATCATGACACTGCCATTAGTCCAGTGGTAAGAATCTTTGTTTTCTTGATATTGAGAGTCAATCCATACCAAAGGCTGCATTTCTTGATCTTCTGCAACAAGTACCTCAAGTCGTTCTCACTTTCGGCAAGTAATGTTGTGTCATGTGGATAACACAGGTTATTGATGACTCTCCTTCCAATCCTGAAGCCACCTTCTTCACAGAGTCCAGCTTTTCGGCCAATTTGTTCAGCATATGTACTCTGCGTATTGTGTCCATTTAATGCTCATAATCTGGTAATAGCAATATGGCCTCTATTTATAGATAAGAAAGTTAATATCAAATTTTAACTATAAAGTATCAGCAGTTATCAAACTCCCTTAATATTAAACAAATAATGATGATAATGGTGGTATAGTCCTTATAGAGTTATGCTGCCAACTCAAAAGCTATGTGTCTCTTGATTTCTGCTTTTCAGTATCAAAAAATGGTTGTTTTTATTACTGTGAGGTACTTGGAGCTTTGTTTTGTTTTGTTTTTTTCTTCATCTTTTTAATGTTACAGAAGAAAGTGGTAGTTTTTAGGTGCCTTTGAGTTAGGAATGACTCATAGCGACACTATGAACAGTAGATCAATAGCCTGTCCTTTAGCCTTTTAGTATGCTATCTTCACACTTCCTGACATACTCAAACCCATTCCTGTAATCACCGCGTTCATAGTATTTTCAGAGGCCCATTATTTAAGAAGTGGAAAGCCAATCCTGCTTCCTAGTCTGTCTTAATCTGTGAGTTCTACTAAATCCTGTCCACTCCGGGTAACTCTTATGGCATCTGACACAGTAGGCTTCCAGCCCACAACAGATTGTTAATTAAATAAAAAAGACCAATCAACTTACACCTTACAGAACCCAACAGCTTCAGATAGTAGTAAATAAAGTCAAAAGTGGTAGTAAATAGATGTATTAGTATACCTCTCCTGCTCACCAACAAAATTCTCAGTTTTGTTTTGTATTAAAAGAAGTTGGAATTTACCATAAAACAGAATAATCCAAGAAGTATCCTTTAGTTGCATGATGTCTGTGACTATAATGTTGTTGTTTCTTGTTATGCGCTGTCAAGTCGCTTGTGACTCGTAGCGACCCTATGTACAACAGCCCTAATAAACTCTGCTCTGTCCTGTGCCAATCGCACTGTCTCTGACACTCCCATCCCAATTATCCCAGTCACTGAATCAATCCACCTCATAGAGGGCCTTCC
>NW_006399847.1:4984412-4986105 GCF_000299155.1 Elephantulus edwardii
ATCCATTTTGGTCTTTTCTTCCTTTTCTGTCTTTGCAATGACCGTTTGCACTCTTCCTGGATGATACCCTTGATATCCTCCCACAACTCATGTGGCCTTCGCTCATTAGTGTTCAAAGCCTCAAACCTGTTCCTGAGATGGTTCTGAAATTCAGGTGGGACAGACTACAATACTTATTCTTTTTTGAGCACTACTATGGAAAGTATGCACAGAGCCACTGTACCAAAGAAAGAACTGGCTGCCCCAGAACCATTTCAGAAAATAGCATATGATAAAAAGCCAATGGTAATAAAGGAAGACATTTAATAGAATACCAATGAAGCCCTGGTTGTCCTCACCAACCCATGCCAAGAAATCTGGAGGATAGCTACCTTACCATCTGACTAGAAGAGATTCATATTTATTTCCATTCTTCAAATAGGTGATGCAACAGAGTGTGGAAATTATTGAATAATATCACTAACATCAAAGGGAACCAAAAATCTTCCTGAAAATTATCCAAAAATGACTACTAGAACAGTACAGAAAACTTCCATAAATACTAAATGGCCTTGGAAGAGGCTATGGCATCAGGGATAACACTGATAATGGAAGATGGATTTTGAATGAATGAAAGAGTATTAGAAGAATGTCTAATTGTGTTGTTTTAGTTTGGTTTGGTTTTTTTATTTTATCAATGATGTGTTTTATTGTTCATAGGGTCACTATGACTTGCGCTTGACTCTAAGGCAATGAACAACAACATATTATTATTAGAGCAATTTCTTTAAAATTATATGTACAGTTAACTACATAATCTGTAATTTTTATTTCTTATAATTACATGATGGTGGCCACTGTAAATCACTTGTTGATTATACCAAGACATTTGGTTGTGTGGATCACAACAAATTGTGGCTAATACTGAGAATAAAGAAAATTCCAGAAAGAATATTCAAATTCAATCTTACAGCCACTTTGCGTCCTTTCTTTCATTGACACTTTCTAAGCACTATGCTCTTATCCAAGGATTTGCCTCTTTTGTGACTTCATGTTCAACTAATCATAATAAACAAATATTAGCATCGATAAATAAATTATCCCACTCTTTCCCATATCCAAGTCTTTGAAATATAAGACTTTGTAGCGTGTGTTGTTTTGTTACTACAGATTACTTTTATATTCATTAATTTTGTCAGCTTTTCGAGGGTTTTAGATACAATAGTGTAAAAATTAGTTTTTGTAAACTTTTACCAACAAAGACATCTTGTCGGTATAGTGTGTAATGTGTCAGAAAACTGACCAGAAGATTTGTGCTTACAATGCTTTGTTGGAGAATGATGGGCACTCTTCCTCCCATAAATATTTACAGGCTTAGAAACCTAATTAGGGATCATAATAAGTTAACATTTTTTGAGAAGAAAGTACCATCATAATTAAAGTGGGGAGAGAAAGGGCTTCCATACAGATCTAAGAAGATTATAACTATAATGTTCTGATTTAATGTAGAAAGATTTTGCACAAAAATGTTGTTGTTAGGTGCCATTATCTTGGTTGCCACTTTTAAGGGTCCCACATACAATAGAGCAAAACACTATCCATTCCTGCACTGTCCTGACAGCTGTTGCTATGTGTGAGCTCATTGTGTAGAAACTGTGTCAACCCTGAAGATTATCCAAAAATGACTAGAACAGCACATCAGCAGAGAACTGCC
>NW_006399847.1:4987165-4991895 GCF_000299155.1 Elephantulus edwardii
GGTGACTGGGGTAATCGGGATGGGTGTGTCAGAGGCGGTGCGGTTGGCGCAGGATAGAGCAGGGTTTAGGGCTGTTGTGCATAGGGTCGCTACGAATCGCAAACGACTCGACGGCACATAACAACAACAACAACAGCAGATCATTAGAACTTCACAGTGGTCATATTTATTGGAATTATAATTATTGGAACAATTGCATTACAAGACACTTTTATAAAGAAGGTCGTATTTGCACTTGAATCTTAAAATGTGGGTGAGATTAACATGAAATTTGTCCATGTAAAGGAAAATTGTAAATAGGATTTCAAAAATATTCATTCCAATAATTTCTTGAGGGCCTATGTAGAAAACTAGGTATGTGTAGTGGACCACATAGTCAATTTCTTGCTTGAGAAGATCAGGTTATTGTGCAACAGAAACTCAAATGCCAGGCAGCATGTTAAACTCTGGGAATGCAACGATGGGAAGTTGGAGCATAGAAGGAGTATGGTTCATATAGTGAAAATTATGCAGACAGCATAACTGATACCAAAAGCCAAAGATAGTGAAGTATGAGATGTAAAATGTGGAAAGTCTCTAACTCAAAGAGACAGCACTACTGATCAAGACTAGGGAAATGAAAATGACCATCAAATTATAACCCTTGAAATAAATTTTTTAAAAAGTTAAGTGTTTATTTACATAGCGGCATTTTCTTCATTCCATAAAGCCTGGAGCTTCTTATGAACAACTGCATAATAAAAAATATATTTTTCTAAATAAATGAAGTATATTTAAAATATAATAAGCTAAACTAGATAATGATATAATTTATTGATCAATAAATATAATTAACTCTAGTAAATCGTATGATTACCAACATAGACATAGATTTATGAAATTCACTAATTGCTTTATACATCTTTCTTCTGTGTAAACTCATCAGTACTCAGTGATAAATGGATTTTTGATTGGATTAAGCTGATGAGACATGTGCATAAGAGAACACCTATTAAAAAACAAAAAGTCTTTCAAAATATTCAAAATAATGAAAACATATATTTCATTAGTGAAGTCTTTATCTTCAGTTTAGATATCATTCTCTTTTAATATATATCCATATTAGACCCAGAGATGGAAAAAGATGTCTTATTTTTACCTAAAACCTCTAGTTGTTGTTAAGTGTCGTCAAGTTGTAGATGACTCATAGTGATCCTATGAATAAGAGACCTGAACACGTGTATAACTTCCATCGTTTCTCAAAGTTCATAGAGTTTCCAGAGGCAAGTTATTTCGGAAGTGGATGCTGCTCCTGCTTCAAAGCTTGCTTTAATCAGAGAGTTCCACCAAACACTGTCTACCATGGGTAACCATTATCACATTTAACACATCAGTGTCACAGTGTTCAGCATCACAGCAACCATGAATTACCTCTGTACAGCAAATGGACAGATCAATGCTATACCAGTGCTATACCACTTAGAAGAACATTGGACAAAAACCAATTGAAAACCAGGCCTGAGGGCTGCAGATTAATATACTTTACATTTAAAAACCTCTAAGATTAGTAAAATAAAAGTAAATTTTATTTTTACACGATCATGCTTCCTCTTCCAATTTCTCTGTTAAATTTTATGTCTTATGTCCTAAGACTGATAAACTAGCAAGTTTATAGAAAACATGTGTTGGAAATTATGGGCCTCTGTTCACTTGGAACTTAATAGTAAGGAGATAACTAAAAAAAAAAAATGAAGCCACAAGTTTATGTGAGACACAACCTCGTCTTCCTGGAACCAGAGAGTTTAGATGGTTTCCAGCTACTTATCCCTACAAGTTCTAACTTGAAGCACATTGTTTGGCCCTGGATATAATAGGAGATGGGGGGGGGGACGGAAAATGAAAATTTCAGTTATAAACTAGTAACGACAATCCAGACAATTTGAAATAGTAGAGAACAAAGTACTTCCTGACAGTATCACCCTGTGATACTCTGTATTTATTTACCTAATATCTCTGAGAAGATATTTAGATGTAGAATCAAGTCTATTCACTGAGATTACATTTCAGACAAGTATCATACAAAAATAAGAATATTATTAATAATATTTATGCATTATTTTTAAAACAATCGGTTTGAGATTAAAAGGTCAATAGTTACACCAAGGCAATGCAGAGAAAATAAGAGGGCATGGAAATGAAAGTACTGAAAAGGGGAAAAATTAAATAAATTTTAAGAGAATATTAGCATATTGTGGCAAATGCATTTAACGTCACCCAACAATTTGTGTGCCAGTTGTCAAATAGGATCTTAATGTGTCCTAACTTTCACCAAAACACAGTAAAATATTACATTAAAAAAGTAACATTTATGCTTCTATTTTCCTGACACCATAAAAACGATACTTAGACAAGGCATTTAGGCTTGGAAGAATATTTCCAGAAAGGTAAGACAGGATTTTTTCTTTATTTAAGCATTTTGTAAAATGGTACATATTTAAAAAAATAAAAGATGAGCCATTTGAGTAAAGACTGTGAAATAACTTCTATATCTTGTTTTTGTAGCAGTCTTATTTATACCATTAAGCTGACTTTTGTTATTTCTATTTCCTGGATAAACTATAAAGATACTAAGGCCCATTA
This sequence comes from Elephantulus edwardii, assembly GCF_000299155.1. Taxonomy (NCBI): domain Eukaryota; kingdom Metazoa; phylum Chordata; class Mammalia; order Macroscelidea; family Macroscelididae; genus Elephantulus; species Elephantulus edwardii. The sequence continues at coordinate 4,989,785 of NW_006399847.1, forward strand.
ACTTAAATAATGGTTATCTAGTCTCAAAGAGTATAAAGAATAAAAATGTATGGTGACTAAGAAAAGAAAATAAAGCTTCTGCTGAATTTCTTCCCATCACCATTGAATCAATGACAATGTTTTATACAGAGTAGAACTGCCCCATAACCTTTTAAAGACCATATACTTTTTTAATATGAATGCATAAAACACAAAGAACAAATATGAAACATGATATGTTAGAATTAGAGTTCTAGTCCCTTCTAAAATACCACAGGAAGGTAAAGGCACTTCAATGTCTTCAAAACCCAATCAAGTTGGCAGATGCATATTTTGACTTTTTAAAAAATTGTTCTTTCGTCTTTTTTGATCAGAATACAAGAGAGCACTTATTGTTGCTATATGACATCAAATTGGAACTGACACGTTGCTGACATTCTAGCAGATCTCCAGAGGTATGGGAGAAAATTATCCATCCTTTTCCCACAGGGAAACTGGTGGATTTGAACCACATGCCTTCGTGATTGCAGTGCAGGTTCTTACTGCTAGGCCACCAGACCTCCGTTGTGGCTGTGTGTTTTCAAGAAGGAACTTACCCATATTTGATCCTCCAGCAGATTTTCAGGGGCAGTTAACTGCAATGCAGGAGATTAACCAGTCTTCTATAGAACAGCTGGTTAAAATCTTATGCCTTTGGGATTGTGGCACAGCTTCTTACCACTATGACACAAGAGCTCCACATGCTCATAAATAATGCATAATATGACTACATAATATGCTATTGTTGGGTGCTAGTAATTTAACTATAACTCATAGTAAACTGATGAAGATGATGATAAGATTGACCTATATTGCACCTCCTCACAAATCCCTGCCATGCTCAAATCATCTGTTGTTGTCACTGTCTCAAGCCACCACATTGAGGGTTTTCCTCTCAGTTTTGCTAAACCTCTACTTTCCTAAAAATGGTGTCTTTATCTCCCATAACAAACTCAGTTTGTGAGTCAAGTTTCACAATGCTTGTTTCTAAGGAGCAGTCTGGTTGAAATCCCTCCAAGACAGACTGGTTGGTTCTTTCGGTAGTTCCTGAGGTATTCAATACCATTTCACAAATAACAACACAACCTCATCAAGTTTTTTGTCTTCCTTAATCATTATCTAACTATCAAATACATATTAAGTATTTGAAAATACCATGGCTTGGGTAGTTGTTATTACGTGCTGTCTAGTTGGGTATGACTCATAGAGACTCATAGAGAACAGATATGAGCCTTGTCCTATCCTGTGCCATCCCCACAATCTCTGGCACACTTAAGCCCATTGCTGTAATTTCTGTGTTATCCACCTGTTGAAGGTCTTGCTCTCTTTCGCCATCACTCCACACTTCCAAGCATGATGTCCTTTTCATGTCCAAAGTACATGAGTGAAACTTTGTTATTTTTGCCTGCAAGAAGCCCTCTGGCTGCACCTTCTTCAAAACAGAAGCACCGTAAAACTATTTCTTTAGAAACAAATTTAACAAGAACTGTATAATTTCCAAACTAAAATGAGTGGACTACAAACTTATTTTAACTCATTGAGAAAGTAATCCATTATTAAATAAGTGGTACTGATAAATTTTAATGAATAAAATATACCTCTATTTTAAATATATTGAAAAATAACTTGTAGATAGTTCTAAAAATGTGTGATAAAGAAGAAATAGAAAAATTAAAGAGATTGCATCAATAAATTAGGAGTAAGGGAACTTCCTTAATCAAAACTTCAAGCCAGAGCAAGAAAAGAAACTATAAAATTGCCTGATTACATAATTTAAAAATTTCAAAATTGGAGAAAATGACAAAACGTGCTCCTGATTTTGATCATGGTCTTTTTGATCACTTACTATGCACTTGAGAGCTAGACAGTGACTAAGAGTGACAGAAGAATTGATATATATGAGCTCTGGTAGTGGAAAGAGTATTGACTACCCCATAGAGTGCCAAGAGAACTAAGAGATATGTCTTAAAGAGCTTCCTTAGGGACTATTATGTCAATGTCACCCTATTTTTCAATAGAGATGGGTGACCATTGTTGATTGCTGTTGATAAAATTCTATATATTTTATTATGTCTACATATTTTCTATACACA
>NW_006399847.1:4994173-5001802 GCF_000299155.1 Elephantulus edwardii
TAAATTTTGCTATTTTGACTGGGGTCAGATGATATCTCATAGTTGTCTTAATTTGCATCTCTCTTAGGGCTAGGGATTTTGAGCATTTCTTCATGTGCTTGTTAGCCATCTGAATGTCATCTTCGGTGAAGTGATTTCTCTATATTTTAAAGAGAATATTGTAATTTTAAATCTCACTTTCCATGAATCAGCCCAAGAAGGTTTAGTTCAATAAACATACATTTAACATCTTCAGGAAACATAGGAATGGACTATGTGAAGTGGTTGGTGAAAATATAACACTGATAAAAACTTTCTCCAAGGTTCCTAATTAAAGAAAAGAGATGTAGAGATCTCTGTCACTTGTACATACTTCTCTTGCTGTAGTTTAGCATGAAGACTTAGAAACACTGACCCCTGAACCCATTTGTCTCAGTTGAAATCTAAGAACCATGCTCTACAGTTTTCTAGGATTACCAAACTTTCTGTGCTATTATAGTCTCAACTGTAAAATATGCATAAAAGATAATGTCTTGATTACTGGGTGGTTGACATAACAATGTCAATTACTACATATATGGCTGGTTTTTAGAAAGAGTTAATGTTTTATGTTGGTATTATTACTAAAATAAACTCATAGTTCTTTTTTGAAACACTTTATGTAATTACTGTCTTCATTATTCTATGAGCTCCGAAAGGAAAGGTTTAATGATTTCCTAACGTAGGATAACATCTGATGTAGGAAGACCTCATTACACATGTATTGAAAGAAAATTAGAGAAGTAAAGAAATAGAATGTTGAAGAAAAGTGAGAGAAAATACAGATTGGATCCAGCAGCCTACAATAAATCTTTCTGTTGTAGTTCATATGGCCTAAAACACATTCTAAGGTTTAATTTAGGGGAAAGGAATTGTTAGATTGATGGAAACTATTAGATAAAATTAAGTCTTGAGTCCTAATATTTGGCTAAGTGACTAAGTGTGTATTTTCTGCATGAACTAATGAGAGAATAAAGAAATCAATGCATGAATTTGAAAGTAAAGATCAAAAGTAGATACTTTCTCTATCACTAGGGAAAATGACAAACTGAATAAACTTTTATAGGCCCCAGTGACACCCAGAAGCCCAGGGTGAAGATGTGCTACAGCTGCCTGCACCAATGCCTGCACATCTCCACCCTGGAACAACACTAAAGATTTAGCTGTGACGCTGTGTGTCAATATCCTCATCCAGGACCCCTTCCTGCCACATTGCTGTGAACTTCAGTTGTGGTCAGAAAAGGGTGTACTGTGTCATCATATGTGTATGCCTACTTGTCTTTATGTCTTGCTTTTAAAGGTACAACACCTGTCAACTCAGCTATGGGTAATGATTTGCATGTTGCCAATTATTACTGAGAGATGCTATGGGCAGGATCTTAAATGACCAAGGGAGCATCAAGAGAAGATGGAAGGAAAACACACAACCTCTGTATCAAAAAGAACTAGTTGACATAAAAAATTTTCAGTAAGTGCATAAGAAAAGAGCCAAATGAAAGATGATGCTCAAGCTACACTGATGGCATAGGAAAAACTAAGCCCTCAGGAATCAATGGAATATCGATTAACACGTTCTGACTAACAGATGTAGCCTTAAATGTACTCACCAAGCAAATTAGGAAGACAGCTACCTGGCCGGTTGGCTGGAAAAGATCCATAATTGTCCCCATTCCCGAGAAATGTTATCCAACAAAATACAGAAACTACCAAACAATATAAATGATATTATTAGTATCTCATGCAAGACAAATACTATTGACACTCATTCAAAAACTGCTAGAATAGTACTGACGAGGGATTACCAGAAGTTCAAGCTGGTTTTAAAAAAGGTCATGTCAACAGGGATATGGACTGAAAGCAGAGAATATCAGAAGAAAAAAATCTATTTGTGTTTTATTGATTATTAAAAAGGCATTCAAACAATTAGATCATAATAAATTATGGCAAACACTAAGAAGAATAAGAATCCCAGAACATTTACTTGTTAAAAACTTGTTGCAAAACTAAATTCCTAGACCCAGAGGCTATTGTGTGAACTGAGCAAAGGAATACTGTATGGTTAAAAACAAGAAACGTTTGGGTCAGTACTATATGCTTTCTCTATATCTGTCAACTCTATATGCTGAGCAAATCACTTAAGAAGCTGAAATTTATGAAAAGGATGTGGAATCAGGGTCAGGGGAAAATTAATCATCAACCTGCATTATGCAGGTGATACAATCTCGTTTATTGAAAATGAAGGGAACTTGGAACACTTGCTGCAGAAGATCAAAGGCTGCAGTGTTCATTATGGATTATATATCAACATCAAGAAAATAAAAATTTTGACTTCTAGACCAACTGGCAACATCTTGAAAGATGGAGAAAAGACTGATATTTTCAATGATTTCATCTTATTTAGATCCACAATCAACACACTTGTTACCAGTAGTCATGAGGGAAATAACTTTTTAAAAGAAATATATGATTAGGCATTTTAAGTATGACAACAGTCCAGAATAAGAGGTACATTGCAAAGTGGGCTGGGAGAGGGAGGTGAGAGGGGGAAGGGAGGACATTGTCCAACAATGAATGAATGAAAATTTAACTTTCCTGTAAACTTTCATTAAGCTCACAATTTTAAAAAAAGAGATCAGAAGACATATCACATTGATAAAATCTGCTCACACATAAGGACTTCTCTAAAGTGATAAGGAGTAAGGATATCAGTTTGAAGACTACCAGATCTAGAGGAGACATAGCCTTCACCTGAAAATTATCCTACTGTGACAGCAATGTACTGCAATGGAAGATTAGCTATACAAAGTCACAAGACAACAGTCCTGGAGCAGAAGCTCAGGGGCAAAAACCTTTCCCCATTACTGCCTCAGACAAAAATCCTTCCCTAAAGCTGGTACATGGGATTTGGACGTGGAGTCTCCTATACTCAAAGTGAACAGCAGCATGAGAGATTATCAGAAGCACAAGGCACAAGGCATCACAGAAATGACTTGGGGCCTAAGCCATCACATCAAAGGATGACTGGGGGATGGAGGTGCTTCATGGGGTAGAGGGAGTGCAAGTTGATCCTGATGAAGCAGAGAAAGAGACAGGACAAAACACAGGCACCAAGGAGTGACAGAGCGAAACTGAATCCATTGGTTACTTCTGTAATGGGGAAGTGGCTTTCATCTGTTTCTTTTGGTAAAATGGTTGTCTGTCAGATATTGTTCTAAAGCTGAGCATTCAGGAAGAAGGATTGGCCATCCATCCACTTCCAAAATATCAAGTCTTCAAAAACTCTACATACAAGAGTATACATACTTAGAGTAGACTAATAGATATGGTATCTGAGGCTAAGTCCTCAAACTTGGAAACACAAAGGAGGAGATTGTGAGCAGATAATAATGACTGGAATGTAGACTGTGAGAAGCATGAATGTAGAAAAATTGGACATTGTTAAGAAAGAAATGGAATGCATAAATGTTGACATAGTAGGTGTTGGTGAAATAAGATGGGTTGGAATGGAACATTTTGAATCAGAAAATGTTGGAAAATGAAAAGGTGAGGAAAAATGGGGTCACTTTCATAGTTACAATGATCATTTCTAGATCCATCTTGAAATATGATATTGTAACAGGATACTATCCAAACTCATAGAAGTAAATCTAGTGAGTATCACTATCATTCCAATAGATATGCCAACAACCATAGCCAAAGAGTAGGAAATAGATGGTTTCTATCAATTTTTGCAGTCAGACATCAATTGAACATGCATCTAAGGTGCATTAATAATAATGGGATACCGGAATGAAAAGTTGGGTAAAGGGAAGAAGGATCACTAGTCAGAAAACAGGGACTTGATGATAGAAGTGAGGGCAAGGATAGAATGATGGACTTTTGTATAATTAATGATTTATTCGTTTCAAATACTTTTTATAATATAAACACAGACTATACATGTGGATTTTACCTGCTAATATGCACAGGAATCAGATTGATTCTATATGTGGAAAGAATCATTGCAGAAGCTCAGTATCACCTGTGTAAATTAGGCCAGGTACTGACTGTGGAACAGCCCATCAGCTACTCATATGCAAGTTTAAACTAAAGCCAAAAAAAGGTTAAATCAAATACACAGGAATAAAAATCTGACCTATGTGAATTTAAAAACCATTTCAGGAACAGATTTGAGGCCTTGGACATCAATGAATGAAGGCCAAACAAGCTGTGATAATACCAAGAATATTACCCACAAAAAATGCAAAAACACAGAGGAGGAAGAAAAGGATGAGATGGCTGTGAAGAGAGTTATTGCACTAAACTTCAGAGAAGTCAAAGCAAAGTGAATAAAGCAGAAAATTAAGCAGCTGAACAGATTTCAAAGGGCAGTTCAGGAAGACAAAGCAAAGTATTATAATAAAATGTGAAAAACGTTGGAGTAAAAAGCTCAGAAGGGCTGAACTCCCTCAGCATTTTTTAAGCTTGAGGAACTAAAGAACAAATTCAAGCCTCGAGTTACAATATTTATGGATGAGATGAGCAGACTATTCAATGATCCAAAAAGCATTAAAAAAAGAGATGGAAGGAGTATATAGAGTCACTGTACCAAAAAGAATTGTCAGACACAGAAGAATTTCATGAAACAACATATGGCCAAGAGGGAATGGTAATAAAGGAGGAAGTTCAGGCTGCTGTGAAGGACTTGGCAAAAAAACAAGGTCCCAGGAAATGATGGAATACCAATTGACTGCCAAGAGAACAAGCAAGTCTGTATTAGAGAGAGTGAAACCAAGTTTCTCCCTGGAGGCAAGGATTTTGAAGATCCATCTCACATATTTTGGGCATGTGGCTAGGAGGTACCAGTCTTTGGAGAAGGACATCATGCTTGGAAGTGTAGAGTGTCAGCTCAGGAGAGGAAAACTCAAGATTAGTGAGATTGACACATTCACTGAGGTAATGAGGGTAGGTGTGTTGGAGTCAGTGAGACTGGCTCAGGATGGGGCAGGGTTCAGAGATATTGTGTCATAGGTGACTTGATGTCACATAACAACAATAACAAGATGTGCATAATTCAAGTCATGGTCTTTCCAATCGCTCGCTATGCATCTGAGAGCTGGGCAATGTAAAAAGGAACAGAAGCCTTTGAGCTAAGTGAAGAATACTAAATATTACACAAATTGCCAAAAGAACAAATCAGTATCTTTTGGAGAAAGTAAAACCAGGGTGTCCCTTACTGGTGAAGATAATGAAGCTTCAGGACATGTACTTTAGGCATGTTTTTAGGAGGGGCCAGTCCTTGGAAAAGAACATCACACTTTGTAAGGTACAGGGTCAACAAAAGAGATGAAGTCAATCAATAAGACGGATAGAAACAGTGACTAACAATTCTCTAAAGTATCAGAAATGATAAGAATGGGAAAAGATAGGTCACAGTTCAGGTCTGTTTTTCATAGGATCATTATGAGTCATATTCAACTCAATGGCAACTAACAAAAACATAATGACCACCATTATGCAGTTCACTAAAATTAGGTTAGGGAGCTGATAACCTAGTGTTAAGCAGTTGTACTATCAATCCAAAGGTACATGATTTGACTATATTAGCTGCTCCATAACATAGAGACAATGTGAATGTGAGGCAAATATATCTGCAAATGCTTCTAATTAGTAAATATATGCCTTCAAGGACTAAAGTAAAACACATGTACACAAAGAATTTCTTGTATACATTGTTCAAATACAATCTAGTTTGTGATTTGGAAAAGTACTCAGGACTGTCTGAGGTATATTCAAAGATCTTGATCTTAAAGATGTTAACTTCGTAATGTTCTTGTCATTGTTTAATATCAATGACAAATAAATACCTGAATTATATTATTATTTATTTAAAATGTCCTATGCCAACCCATTTCATTTGGTCAATGCCTAATATGTCAATATTTATGTGTTCCATTTCTTCCTTAAAAATCTCCAATTTTCCTACATTCATACTTTCTCACATTCCATGTTACAATCAGTAGTGCATGTTTACAACAGTTCCTCCTCCTTTGTGATTTCCAGTAAAGGGATCTGCCTCTAACATCATATCTGCTAGTCTACTCTAAGTGTGCTTTATTGTACATAAGGTTTTCTGAGGATTTCTGTAATTTCAGAAGTGATGCTCAATCTTTCTCTGTAGTCTGTCTTAGTATGGATGCTCAACTTTAGAACAATATTTGACAGACAACCATTTTGCCTAAAAGAGCAGATTACTCATGTCCTCTTAGTTACCTGCTTAATATATTAAATGTTCCACCTATTAAATATATTATTTGAGCATGTGAAACATTTTTAAGACTAAGTATTTTTTTAATAATGTGATTTCTCCTTCCTTTTATCTGAGAGTTTACAAATCAGACGGAGATTTTTCATTTAAATACATTATACATTTTGCTTTGTAACACTGCAATTACAATTCCATTGGATCATTCATATACATATTTATTTTAGTTTTGTAATTAAAATAACATTGGATCATTTGTACACTTTTCATTTTGCAGGTGTTGGTCCTGCCACTACACTCTATGGTCAGGAGAACAAACAGGTCTGTCCTGGAGAGGGTGAAGCCAAGTTGCTCCCTGTAGTCAAAGATTTTGAAGCTCCTTCTCACATACTTTGAGCACACTGCCAGGAGGGACCAGTTCTTGGGAAAGGATAGCATTATCTGAAGAGTGAAGGGATAGTGCAGGAGAGGATGAGCCATGATGAAATGGATTGACTCAGTAACTTGTGAAATGGAATTAGGTCTGTTGGAGAGAATGAGACTGGCTCAGGATAGGACAGGATTCAGAACTGTTGTACGTAGGGTTGCTATGAATCACAGGTGACTTGATGGTACATAACAACAACAACAATGCAATTCAAATAATGAAAACATGGAAGACTCTAATATTAAAATGTTTTAGATAAGCCAAAATGTAAAATACTATCAGATTGTTTTCTCAGTAAACAAATCAAGTAAAAATATAGGGACTATTTTTCTTGATAATCACAATCTACTGAAAATATATAGACTTTCCATTACTTCTTTTAATCAAAATATGACATATATATCAATTGAGTTCTTAAATCAGCAATGTCCTTCTTAAGCATGGGTTAACTTCTTTCCAAAATATTTTCATTAAGTTCTTGACCCTCTCCTTGTAGAATTATCTGCTTAAGGAAAGACTGCCAGCTTGCTTGTTTTCATTTTCATTGACAACATTAAGGTGTCACTAAAAGGTGGTTTAAAGTTTTCTAAGAATATTTATATGTTTTACTCTTATAGTCTAGTATTGAATTCTTAAAATAATTCTGTAAATAATGGAACTATTTTTATATATCACAGGACCTTGTATGGTAAGTATCCATTATATAGGTCCTGAACCCAATTCTACCTTTATGTAGAAGCTTCAGAATTCAGAATTCGAATTAGTGCTTGCAAACCAGGCATGCTATCTCAAATTGAAATAATCATAACCTTTTACATTATATGCAAGGGCAGAAGGTTCAGCTATTATTTTTGGTTTTTCACAGATATGTCCTTTGTAGTATTTTTTTAAAACATTCTTGAGCTCTACAAAGACAAAAAGAGCTATATTTATACTGCCA
>NW_006399847.1:5003710-5012477 GCF_000299155.1 Elephantulus edwardii
AACAACAACAACAACAACAATTGGTTGCGAGGAAATGACCACATCTAACAGGCTTAGATTGCAGTTATAAGTAACAATAAAAATGATATTTGAAAAACAGAATTTTCATCCAACCGTAAAACCTGAAGACCAAGTTAACTTAAAACCATTGTTTTTATTCTAATACAAAGTTAAATGAAGCCATGTGGATAAACAAATTGAAATAAAACTTTTTACCAACATAGTGTTTCTAAAATAATGTCCGCCTCTTAGGGACAATTGATTTATTTGCTAGGACTTTGAAATAAACATGAAAACACCAAATTATGTTAAATTTAATAATATATGCTTTAGTAACATTAATTGTCTAGGATTGTGGCAAGATAAGTACAAAGTATAAAATACATATTGATAAGTTATGGAATATGTCATATTGAGTTTTTAGAAGACAGTTTCTGAAGATTAGACAAAATTTTGAGTACAGATTATTCAGAGTGCCTATCTACTAGGAAAAGAAATTCTGAACACTACTTAATAAATTGTAGTATCTATTAAATTAGTTATGCATTAGACATGAATCACTCAACTAACCATTGAAAGTTTTTCAGAAAATAATACAGTTTAGTTTTTTTTTTCTCTAAATGTCAGAACATTTGAAGTAATCACAAAATGGCAAATGAAAAATTCAGAAGTAATGAAAGGAGTGCCTCTTCTGGGAAAAGTCAATGTAAAAAGCTTCCCATGTTGACTTTATATTCATTACATCTCTAATGGGAAATATTCTTCAACATCCCACACATTGATCTCCTAAAAACCATAGTTTTCTAGAATCACATTATATTAACTTAGAGACCACTATTACACAAAATTCAAGTGCTACTTTGAGTATCTGATGGACTCTGTGAGGCCTTTGCACAGAAATGTAGGTAGACATAGACATACACACACACAAAACTTTGCATACAATTGCAAAGCTATTGTTAGGTGTCATCAAACCAAATATAATTCATAATGACCTTATGAACAATAGGTCTGCACCTTGCCCTACCCCACACCATTGTCATGGTTTCTGTCATGCCCAAGCCCACTGTGGTAGTCATGACGTTGATCCATCGCATGAACTGCCTTCCTGTCTTTCACGGATGCTCTACCTTTCCCAGTGTAATATTCTCTCGCAAGAACTTGCTCCTCCTGAAAATAAGGCAGTTAGTGAGATACATTTTTGCCATCTTGTCTCTGAGGAGCACTCTGAATGAATTTCCTTGAAGAGAGATTTGTTTTTCTTTTGCCAGTCCATGAAATACTCAATACTCTTCTTCAACACCACATGTCAAAGTCATTGGTTCTCCTTCTGTCTTCCTTATCTATTGTTAAACTTTCAGATACATAGGACACAATTGAAAATATTATGACTTGGATTAGGCAAATCTTATTCTGTAAAGCAACATCTTTGCTCTTTGGGACTTTCAAGACGTCCTTGACAGCCGATTTCCACACTGCGACACATCTTTTGGTTTCTTGACTGCTGCTACCATGTGTGTTGATTGTGGATCCAAGTAAAATGAAATCACCGGCAGTTTCAATATTTCCTCCACAATTATGTTACCTACTGATCCAGTGGTAAAAACTTTTGTTTCCTTGATGCATATAATTAGCTCCCTAGATGTATACAATTAGCTCCCTTAAATTGGTCTCTCACTGGTTTCACAGTCAACAGAAAAACAGTATTTGGACGCTTTAAAAATGTTTGTGAAAAGCAGGTAATTGAGAAATCTTTGTTCATAAATCTAGGTTTATCTAATGATGACATTAATAATGACATCAATATAACAGCTACCTGGGTAGGGCAGTGTGTCGTAGATTAACAAACCTCCCATGGACATCAGCTGTGGCACCACTGTAATGTGTAAGCCCTACAAATAGTCACTGATGATTAATGGAGGAAAAAATCTCTCAGGAAGTCATGTTTAGAGTTGACTTTGTAGGCACTGGAGAACCTGGGTTAGAGAATAGCAAATGATCTCTAATTGACTCATCTTGTTAACCTCCTCCAAGGCATTTCCAAACATGTACCAATCCTCAGCACATTAATCGATACTCTCATCTTCAAGAATCATTCAGCAAAAGTAATTTCTTTAATATTTAAAAGATACACAAATTAAATTCATTAAGATGCCTAGTTAATAATAATTTACATCCATTTATTAGTTTAACATTTTATAAGAATATTTATATAGTTTCCTCTTATAGTCTAATATTAATTCTTAAAATAATCTGTAAATAATGTTGTAGAGGTCTATAAAAAAGAACATCTTACTATGCTCGTTGTTAGATGTCATTTATTTTGCTACATCTGGTGGATTAGTGGTAAAGAATTGCACTACCAACATGAAGAAAGACAATTTGAATCCACCAGGTGCTCTGTTGGAGAAAGTCCACAGTCCTCTCACGTGTGTCTGATTGTGTCTAAAACCCAGCTGGAGGGTTAGCTATGAGTAAGTTCTGACTTGATGGTACACCACAACAGTATAGCTAGAATAAACCTTAGAATCAAGGATGGGGAACATTGTCTTTAGTACTTTGGACATGTTATCAGGCGAGACTAGATCCTGGAGACAGATATACAGTTTGCTAAGTTAGCAGGTCAGCAATAAAGAGCCACAAAGTAAGGGAGATCTGGTGGTCAAGTGGCAAGAAGCTGCAGTGCAATTCCAAAGGTGCAGCATTCAAATCCACCAGATGCTGTGCTGGAGAAGGATGGGCAGTCTCCTCCTGTTCCAGTCGGATCCGACTCAATGGCACATAACCGGAGGGAGGGGAGGGGAGAGTCACAAAGTAGTTGCAGCGAAGAACTTGGACATAGCAACAATTATGAGAAAGGTGTAGGTTGGGGGAGAATTTCCTTCTGTTGTACATAGGTCCTCTATAGATAGAGAGAACTAGAAAAGACCTAAAAACCAATCTGGAAATACAGTATTTCTTGGATGTGAGGAATTTTCTCTCTTATGAAGCCTCAAAAATGCATTTCCCTCAGGTCTTAAAATTCTACAAGTAGCCATTGAAGGTGCATCTAAGGTGCAATATAGTCTTTCCCTGTCAGGAACAAAGAGGGAAGAAAAGCAAACACGTACTGAACCAATAAGCACAAAGGACTAAAGGACCATGCAAACTTCAAATTCCAGGACATTGTGACAAGAAAAACAGGATGGTCTAAATCTACCTCTGTTGACTACTCTTAAAGGAATCACAGTAGAATATCCTGGATAGAGTGGGGATAACATAGGAACAAAATGCAAAAACATAAAGGGAGGCCAAGCTTACTGATCCATTAGAGACCGATGGTACCCCCAAGGCTACTGCCATGAGTCATCCTTCAGACCTGGAACCCTGTGGCTCCACTTCCCATTATATATAATTGCATTATATATAGTATACAGGTATATAAATTGACTGATAACATCAGGGAAAGGAAGCATTCCTTAAAAATACCCAATTCTGTAAGGGCAAAATCAGAACTATAGGGAGTAAGTGAAAAAGAGTAGAATTGCATTGTGTGTTTAGTAACTAAAGTTATAAAATAAAATTTGTATTAATGGTTGAAATAAACACAATAGGCTTTTTAAATTTTGATTGAAATATTAATTTTTTTTAAAAAATCAAACATCAAAAGACACATTAAAAAATAAAACCCAAGCTATTACACTTATCACATATTATATATTGCTTCTTTCACAATTTTTCTTTTAACACTGCCTGAAATTCTGATATGAGTTGAAATTTCTCACTCTATCCAAGTTTACTACCCCTTTCATATTTTCCATGTATTAATTCTTTTATAGAAGTTCTTATTTCAGTGACTATTTGTTGTGATTTATGGGAGCTCTTTGGGGGTTTATTTTTCAATATGGCACTTTAATAATGCGAAAGTCTTACATAGAGCAAAAGAATGCTATTTTAAAAAAATCTGCATAGGTGGTTACTTTGCAGTCTATCCAAGATTGTTTACTTATTTTCCTTAAATAAGAATCATCCTTTCTTGGCTTGAGTTGAAACATATGACTATGACATGAAGAGTGTATAAAGATATATATTTATTAATAACCAAGTTAGCATAAAAATAGGATAAAGAGTATGATGCAATGATAGAGATGAGAAGGTCTGACCAGAAGTTGAAAAAATGAAAGTTTAAGTTTTTCCTCTGGAGAAAGTTATGCAGATAAGAAAAAATTTAAAACAAAAGTAGAGTCTATAGGGTAGTACAGACTTATTACATTCAATTGTGATCTTAAAGTTTAAATCCACTCAGAGGCACCTTGGAAGAAAATTCTTGTGATCCTTTCTAAAAAATTAGCCACTAAAACCCCTCTGGAGCCCAGTTGTACTCTGACACACATAAATACACAGGGACGCCATGAGTAGCAATCAACTGGGCCAGGGTGGGGGTTGTGTTGTGGGAGGTATGACCATGGATATAAAGAGCTTGGGTGAACTGACATTGCAGCTTGCAAAAGCTGAACAAGTCAAGAATGCATTATCTATTCAAATACATAAAACAGTAAAATTAAAGAAAAATAAATAGTAGGAAAAAGAATCTAAGGAAAGGGGAACTAAAGAAGTCAAGGAAAGAAGGAAGAAAGGAAAGTTCTAGGGAGTATTAAGTACTTTATATTCATATTATCTCAATTATTCATAAAATAATAAATGCTTTACTTATCAACATTGCTGGTTTCCAAAGATCAGATTGTTTTATAAAAACTGACATTATGAGAAAATGGATGGTGGTAACATCAAATCTCAAAATGGAAAGTGATAACATTATTTTATAACTGCCAAAGAGCTAAGAATTAGGGTACAGTAAAGCTGGCATGTAAGTTTAACTATCTCATCTAGCATTAGTCATATCTCAGAATTAATTACTGTCAGATATATGTTGTGAATGCACAAAATAGTGGTAAACAGACATCTTTTAGTGTATTGTCATAAACATGAAATGTCGTATAATGAGATGCCAGTCGTGAAGAGTAGGAGAATTTAGTTTGCAAACTGAAAAACTGGTGTTCAGAAAAGTTTCACGTCTTGTGATCATGTATTCATTGACAAAACTAAAGGGGCTACATCAATTTTTATTATAGCAAATCAGGCACCAACCTTTATTTAAGAATTCTCTCATGCTGAAGGAGAAAATGGGATGGAATAGAATGAAACTACAAATTCTGGGACACAAGAAAAACAAATAAACCTTCCTAAAAATTATGAGACACTTACTGTACATGTGTTTTATCTTCTAATTGAAAGCTGTCTCAATTCATGCTTCTCTAATGAGGTGCAATACAGCCATACCTGAAATAACTTTGGGTAATGAGACAACTTCCATTAATCTACTCATGAAAGAGCCTGCTCATTAATTAGGTTGGACAGCACAAAAGCAAAAACAATGACACTCCTGTTTGAAAAGTGCTGGCCAGAATTTAATTAGAAATTAGAGGCTAAAAGTACTCAAATATTTCCATTTACACTGATAGTGGTCTAAAGATATTATAAATAATTTTTTTGTGTTAGACATCTTTGCAGGGTGAGGCACAGGTGGCAGACTGCCTGCCAAGGTCAAAGTCATCTCCAGTTTCCTCTAAAAAACTTTTTTTAAGCAGATAAGCAGAAGAATGAGAATGGTGCAACTTAAAAGGATTTCACCTTTCCTCACCCTTTCTCTCTCTCTCTCTCTCTCTCTCTCTCTCTCTCTCTCTCTCTCCCTCCCCCCTATCTATCTCTTTATCTCTCTATCCTTGTATATAACTGATTCCAGGGCTGTTACTCAAGTCCTGGACTTGTCAAGGGCTTTATTCAAGTCCCTGTAGTCAAGGACTGCAGTCTACAATATCGACTGCAGCTCAACATCAAGAAAACAATGATCTTTACCACTGGGCCAACTGGGAGCACCATGGAGAAGAGATTGAGATTGTTAACAATTTCAGCTTTCTCCATTTCAAAATCAACACTCTTGACATCATAAGTCAGGAAAACCAAGTGACAAATTGCATTAGGAAAATCTGTTTTCAGAGACTCTCCAGAATGCTGGAGTGCAATGGTGTCACACTAGACACTAAGGTGTGTCTAATACAGGACATGCTCTTCCCCGATTACTTCCTAAGCTTCTGAGAGCTGGACAATGATTAAGAATGATAGAAGAAGAATTTATGCCTTTGAGTTTGTGGAACAGGAGAAGAGTATTATTGATCCAACCACGGACTACCAAGAGAAAAATAGGTTTGTCCTAGAGAGAATGAAACCAAATTTCTCTTCGGAAGCAAGGATTTTTTTGAAGCTCTACTTCACATACTTTCGGCACGTTGTCAGGAGGGACAAGTCCTTGGAGAAAGACATAATGATTTGAAGCATGGAGAGTCAACATAGGAGAAGAAGACCCAGGATGAGAATGATTGACACAGTAACTGGGTTATTGGGGCAGATGTGTCACAGACAGTGAGATTGGCTCAGGATAGGGTTCAGAACTATTGTACATAGGGTTGCTATGAATCACAGTTGCTTTTATCATTATTTATCACTTTTTAATTCTTTCCAAATATTAGCTTTACAATATAGTCTCAAATTCTCTGACTTTAATCTAACCCCTCTCTCATTGAAAATCTACCAAAACAAGCCTGTCAATGGATGTCACTCCTGCTTCCAAGCCTGTCTTTATATGGGAGTTCCACCTAACACTGTCCACCATAGGTAACCATTAAAGGCACTTTAGTAACACAGTGTTCAGCATCACAGTAATCCCAAGTTACTTCAGTACAGCAAATTGACAAACCAGTCCTGGACTACTTGGAAGAATATAAATAGAGATGCAAATCATGTTAAAAATGAGATATTATTGCAATGTGTTCAACAAGACATAATAAAGAAAGAAGATCTCTTGATTACAGGATTTCTATGAGTGCCAGTTGACTCAATTGTACCTAGCCACATAATAGTTATCTTCTTCAAAGTTCTAAATTCTATACTATTAACAAAAAAATACAGATGCAATTTACATACTTATTTTGATAAAATGCTTTTTTTGTTATCAAAATTACCATATTTTTTTGTCTTTGCTAAGAAGATTAAGTAAGAGTAATACCACAGACCCACACTCACACCATACACAAGAAACTTAAAGTGGATCAAGGAGCTAGGAATAAAACCAAGAACTGCAAGTTTCAACAGAGAAAAGTTTCAAAGAACTCTACAAGCCCTAATCCACAACAAGAACAGTCTCTCAAGCATCCTGAAAAACTTACAACCAGGAGAGAATAAAATAAATGAATGGGATCTTCTAAGAATCAAATCCCTATGACATTAGATTCTCAGTACAATGAGACAAGGACAAATAGTCCTTGACCTATATCCTGTGAAAAAAAATCTCTGTAAATGAAACAGTGTCCTTTAAACCATCTACCTTCCAGTCAGTTCCAACCCACAATGACTCTATAGAACAGACCAGAACTTCCCATGGGGTTTCTGAGGTTGAAAAATCTTTCTTCTGTGGAGTGGCTGATGGTACAAAAATAGTCAACCATGAAATTAACTGAATGTTTTAACCATATTTTCAGGGATCGTTATAATATTTATAAGGAAAGATAATAAATGATTCTATGACAATTTACTGTTTTCACAAGAAATGTAGGGAGAAAAAGAAAAAAATATGTAGCCTATAATGTGTTAAACTTTGCTCACAGGGAATGTAACAGAGTCAATTAAAAAATGAATGAGTGAGAAGTTTGTCTTTGTCATTGCCCTGAAACAAAATTAAATACTCAAAGGAGTATATACTAGATCCTTCCTTACCTTTAAAGTAAACTTCCTTTGTGCTCAGAAAGTTGGGCAATGCCTATTGCAAGCAAATGTAGAAAAGGAGAAAGGTAAGCTGCAAAAAGGAAATAAGTTAACAATGCCAAATGAGCAGACAGAGGAAAAGTTGTTAAATTTGCAGAAAAGAAAAAGATCAATAAGATAGAGAAGAAATGGTGAAGCAAAAGGAACTGAAAACACAACGTTAAATTGAAGGGGGAAAAATTTAATTTTCTATGAACTTGAATTTCTATATGTTTTTAATTTGAAAATAATAAAAACAAATACAAAAGTGGATGATCAATTTATGATGTTTTGCTTTCATTCTGTTTTCTACTCAAATTGTCAAGCAGGAATCAATTATAGCCTTGTTACTAATTGATATTTACTTCACTCCTTTACATTTGTATTGAGAGAATTCAAGTTGGGGGAAGCATGTTGTTGTTGTGGTTGTGGTTGCTGTTGTTGTATGTCAGCAAGTTGACCTCAACTAATAGCAATCTTGGGAGTAACAGAAAGCTTTCCATATACTGCCCTGTTCTCATTATTTCCCCCATGCTCAAGCATATTGCTGCAGTCACTGTGCCAACTCATCTCATTAAAGGTCTTGTCTTTTTGAAATCCTCTACTTTTCCAATCATAATGTCTTCTTCCAAGGACTAGCACCTTCTGAAAAGTATTCAAAACATGTTGTTATGTGCCATTGAGGAAGACACAATATTGTA
The DNA here is from genome assembly GCF_000299155.1 of Elephantulus edwardii. Taxonomy (NCBI): domain Eukaryota; kingdom Metazoa; phylum Chordata; class Mammalia; order Macroscelidea; family Macroscelididae; genus Elephantulus; species Elephantulus edwardii. Next base: position 5,012,248 of record NW_006399847.1, read on the forward strand.
AAATTTACAATACTAACATAGCAAAGACAATTTACATGTTCAATGGATGTCAGAAGAAACTCTGAAGATTGCACTGGAACGTAGAGAAGCCAAAGGACAAGGAAGAATCCAAGACACTAAAGAGCTGAACAGAAGATTCCAAAAGGCAGCACGGAATGACAAAGCAAAATACTACAATGAAATGTGCGAGGAGCTAGTCAGAAAATCAAAAGGGCCGAACTCATTCAGCA
>NW_006399847.1:5013717-5021250 GCF_000299155.1 Elephantulus edwardii
TTGCAATCACTTGTTATGCATCAGAGAGTTGGACAATGACTAGGGAGGATAGAAGGAGAATTGACGCCTTTGAGCTGTGGTGCTGGAGAAAAGTACTGAATGTACCATGGACTGCCAAGAAAACAAACAGATTCATCCTAGAGAGGGTTAAACCAGGCTGTTCCTTGGAGGCAAGGATTCTAGGGCTTCTCCTGACATACTTTGGACGTGTTGTAAGGAGAGACAGGTCTTTGGAGAGGGACATCATGCTGGGCAGAGTGGAGGGACTGCGCAGGAGGGGAAGAACCTCTATGAGGTGGATTGATTCAGTGACTGGGGTAATAGGGATGGGTGTGTTGGAGGCAATGAGATTGGTACAGGATAGAGCCTGGTTTAGGGCTGTTGAACATAGGGTCGCTATGAGTCGCAAAGGACTCGACGGCACATAACAACAACAACAACAACAATGCAATCCCAATACAAATACAAATTCCATTCTTCATTGAGATAGAAAAGGCAATCTCTAATTTCATTGGAATGGAAAGAAACCCCAAATAAGCAGAGCACTCCTTAAAAAAAGAAAGAAGATAGGAGGCATCTCGCTCCCTGATTTCAAATCCTACTAAACTTCTGTAGTAACAGTAAATTGTTACAGTGTGATACTGCTATAACGACACACACATAGATCAATGGAATAGAATTGAGAGTGCATATATGAACCCATCTACCTATGGCCAACTGATTTTTGACAAGGATATTAAATCAGTCAAGCGGGGAAATGACAGTCTTTTTAACAACTGGTGCTGGAAAAATTGGAAAATTATCTGCAGAAAACTCAGACCAGATCTACACCTCACACCATACGCAAAAACCAACTCAAAGTGGATCAAGGATCTAGGACTAAAATCAAGGACTATAAACTTCATTAGAGAAAAGCTTGGAAGAACTCTAGAAGCACTAATCCACAACATGAACAGTCTTCCAAGCACCCTGAAAACCCTACAATCGTGAGAGGATAAAATAGAAGAATGGGACCTTTAAAGACTCAAATTCCTATAAATACCCAAAAACTTTACCAGCAGGGTAAAGAGGAAAACCACAGACTGGGAAAACATATTTGGAAATGACATGTCTGATAAGGGACTTAGCTCTAGAATTTATAAAATACTTGAGCACCACAAGAAGATAAAGGTAAACAATGCAATTGCAAAATGGGCACACTATTTGAACAGACACTTCACTAAAGAAGACATTTAAATGGTGAGCAAATACTTGAAGAAATGTTCAGAATACCTATCTCTGAGAGACATGCAAATCAAAACAACTATGAGATATAATTTTACCTAGTAAGAATAGCAAAATTTAACAGCACAGCAAACAACAAATGCTGGCAAGATTGTGGAGAAATTGGAACTCTTATTCACTGTTAGTGGGAGTGTAAAATGTATTGAAACAGATGAGGGAAAGAACAGATTAGAAGTTATATATGACTGAGTATTATGGTTAGCACAGAAATCCAGAATTAAAGTTGCATAGAGAAGTGTACTCGGGATGGGGGGTGGGGGGAAGGGATGTGGGAATTGTATACTAATGAAGGAATTTTTTTTCCTTTCTTTCTTTTTTTCTCTCTTCAGAGGGTGAAACAAGCTGGTGGGGAGGAGTGGGAAGGGAGAAAATTGCGGCAATGAATGAATGGAAATCCAAAACCTCTGTAAAAAAAATAATTGTTTTTTAAAAAATGGTGCACTTTAGAAAGGTAACTTGCAATAGATTTTCCCCAATGCAATCCATTTTTTAATTTCTTGAAGCAAAAGTTATTCATACTTGTATCTCCATCTTAGAGCTGGACTGTGAATAAGGACAAGCAAAGAGAAGAGTTGATGCCTTTGAGATATGGTGTTGGAAAAGAGTACTGAATATACCATGGACTGTCAAAAGAACACATAGATTTGTCTTGGAGAAAGTTAAATCAGAATACTCTGTGGAGGCAAGGTTGGCAAAGCTTCGTCTCTCATACTTTGCACCTGTTGCTATGACAGGCTATTCCTTGGAAAAGAGCATCATGTTTGGAAATGTAGAGGGTCAGCAAAAAAGAAGACCTTCAATGTGACGGATTTATGATGTGTCTGTGACAATGGGCTCACGGGTGTCAGTGAGATAAGAATGGTACCGTATTAAAAAGGGTTTAGATCTATTGTTGATAGTCACTATGAGTCATATTTAACTATATGGTGCTTAACAACAACAACGACTACCTGAGTTTAAAAAAGTAGTTCATTAAGGCACAAATTTTCCCACTGTATTCTTCTGCTAAAACTTCAAAGCCATCATACTAACTTCAGTAAAGTCATTGCAACCTGAAGTAGGAAGTTAAGTCCTGACTTCCTCTATTTTCTCCTAGTAACTCATCCCCTGCTGTCAGGCTCAGATAATTTTCATTTGGTCTAGAACATTTTCCTTGTTATTTACAAATATGAATTTATTCCTAACCTCGCCTTGCACAGACAGCACCAAGCACATGCCCATACAAATTACCCATCATTTTTAACTTTCTATTAACTTATGGTGATGGAAATGCTAAGTTTTCACTGATATTATTACTTTTCCTTATTTGTGACCACTATCATCACATATGTGTTCAGGCCATTCGTTCATAGGGTCTCTGAGTCGTCTACGACTCGACGGCATCAAACAACAACAACATCATCACATAAATATTAGCTGAAAATGTCCTGCATCTCTTAAACATCAGATTTTTTTCCTTAGGTGTTTAGAATGAGGATAAATTAACACATCTATTAAACACAACTATTGTCTTGGGTATCTAGGGACTCTTACCTACATCTCCTCTTGGATGATTGTTCTGTGCACAAAGACTGCCACCTATGAATCCTGCTGGCACAGTTCTTAATGGTGTCTGGCTACTAAGCAAAAGTTGGATAATTACAATTTCTTCTTGGGAAGAAAGTGGACAGTGTTCTTGTGTAAAGATTTATAGCCTTGGAAATCTGTAGGTGAGTTGCTATGAGCTGAAATCCATTCAACCATCATAAGCTAACCTAGTATGCACCTGGACTGAGAGAATAGGTAGGCAGTGGTGGCTTGGTGGCATTATGATCAACTTCTCCCAGTATTATTTGTAGTTAATGTATTCCATATGCAGTTACCCCATATCTTCCACAGGCTACTGTGGTGCTAAGCATATATCAGCAAATCTTCCTAGGATGGACTAGAAAGAAAATCCTATTGATTAACCTATAAAAATTAGTCAATGAAAACCCTTTGGATCCCAACAGGTGGATACAGATGCTGCAAATGCAGTTCTAAAATAATTTTAATCATAAGGAATGCTGACAGCACAAAATTTATAGGGACTATGCTTACCTTAAGGCATTATCTCTGGCCACTCAACTCCACCAATAACCTCCCAAAATAAGATGGACAATCTCCTCCAATTCAATTTTCAACCACAGAATCCAACTGGAAGTTCACCTTTGAACTGCTTACCGTGAGGCACCAATGAGGTTTTGACTGATCTGGTTGTGCATGGGATAATTATGGGTCAGGAGAGACTCAACAATGGCAACTAACAATAGTATGTCCTGATATTTCCCATCCATTATACCCTTTGTTCCTCACCTCTACACTCTTACATTAGGCATCCCAAGAAATAAAATAATGTACCCAGCATCCATACGTGGAGAATTGTGTTTGAACTCAGTTCTTCTGACATAGAATTCCCTATTGTATGCTACCAAGCAGCATTTAAAATTGTGAAGAAGCAAATAGACCACTAGGGTCCTGTTTAGAACAGTGTAAACTGTCTTTTTGCTTAACAACCATGAGGCTGAAGTCAAGTGACAGACAGCCAAGTCTGTCAAGAAGGAGAAGCTCATTGTTTTGTCTGAGCTTCCTCTCTCAAAGCTCTCATATTCGTGCTAATAGGAGACCAGAAAGGAAAGTGGAGCAATGGGTTAGGGTGAGAGTATACATTAAAGGAGCTGAATATTATTTCCCAGGGCCTCCTTTATCCTCATGACACTGACTGGAACACTTTCATCATTAAAATTTCTCTTGGACACCTTGAAATCAGAAATATTTTACAATTGTCTTTTATTACTGCAGCATTCAATTTTTGCAAATGAAAATATGGTTTACGTAAGCTGTTGTCTCCAATAAGTAATGTAAAAACAAGGCTAGCTTTGGGTGGGAGACCAACTAGGGAAGATGAAATCCACTATATGAAATTGTAATGCATCAAAGGAGAATTAGGTACCAACTATCTTTTATGAGGTTTACTCACTCCAGTATCTCTGAACAGTGTAATTGGGAAGCTGAGGCCACAATGGAAGATCCTTCACTTCCCTCTTGTGTCTATTGAATTTTCACTTCCCTCTTGTGTCTATTGAATTTTGAATCAAATACCTTAGCTAGTCAACAAATTGTTATACAAAATTAAACTTTCAAAACATAAATTTTAACAAAAAACCTATATTTGGCAAAAGAGTTTTCAATCACTTTGAAAATTTTTGTTCCTGTATATAATTAACTAAGACCAGTGGGAGAGTGTAATGAATAAGCTCAGCCGGGGTCGGCCGGGGGGGGGGGGTGCTGAAACTCAGTCTGGTTCAGAGTTCTGAAGGGCAAAGTTAAGAATAAATGTCACTCAGATGAGGCCAAGACATTCCCTAACCAGGGACAGAAGAACCCCTGAGGAGATACACTTGAAAACATAAGGTGTGAAAAGCTGTGATCTTGCCTCTTCTGCTTTTCACTTTCTGCCTTTTTTGCTTGGAGAGTGGATGGAGGGTGAAAGAGGATATATAAAAATAACTCTTCAGATTTTTTTTCCTTGGGAATAGCAGGAAGCTATTAAGGCATGAGGACTTTTCTTCTAAGGCCAATAAAATTACAGCAAAATATTAAAAAGGAAAGAAAATATCATGATAAATCTTGTGGAAAATGTAAATGGGCACCAAAAGAGTATAACTTCTAAAAGGTTACCTAAGGTGATGAAATATGAAGTAAAAAGGACTGAGTTGGAATTTAAATGTACATTTTTAACTAGGTAACTTTAGGACAATTGCTTAAGTTCTTTAAGTTTTGATTTCTTCACCTATAAAATGGGGAAAATAATGCATTTGATAATTTTAAATTGTTGCCTAATATTTAGGATACTATTCATACACATTAAGTATAAAAAGCAAATGGATGAATTCTACAAAAGTGTATTTGCTTTTTAAATAATCTATTAGAGAAGTCTTTCACATTCGATTTGCATAATCCAGTGTATTATTTGACTTCTTAACTGTTGCTTACGTAGGAATTTTTGTCAATGAAAGGATGAAGAAATTATTGGCTTCAATTTCTTCTTTGGCTGTCATATTTATTTGTTGGTTCAGTTTTGAGGATTTGTGTTTTCCTTAAGTCTGGTAAGGACAGTACATTGCAAGAGAAATGCCAGAAATTCAAGCTTAATTTAGAAGAGGCCATGGCACAAGGGAGAGGGATAGTATTGCTGGTGTCAGATGGATCCTAGCCTGAAAGCAGAGCATAGCAGAATGCCTATTTGTGTTTTATTGACTATGCAAAGGCATTCAACTGTGTAGATTATAGAAAATTATGATTGACATCAAGAATAATCGGAATCCTAGAACACTAAATTATGCTTCTACTAATCATATGCTTAAATTAAGAAGCTACTGTCAGAACATAGCAAGGAAATACTGCATGGTTTACAATCAGGAAAGATGTGTGTCAGGGTTGTATCCTTTCTCCTTATCTACCCAATCTGTATGATGAACAAGATCCTATGAAGAATGTGTGATCAGAATAGACTCATTAGTGACCAGCATTATGTGGATAATACAACCTTGCTGAAAGTGCGAAGACTTGAGACACTTCCTGCGGAAGACCAAAGACTACAGCCTCCAATACGGACTACACTTCAAGGTCAAGAAGAAAAAAAATCCTCACCATTGGATTGATAAGCAGCATCGTGGGAGATGAAGAAAAGATTAAAATTTTCAATGATTTTGTCTTGGATCCACAGTCACTACATTTAGTATCAGCTGTCAGAAGTCAGGAAACACATGTTGGGGAAGCCTTCTGTCAGGGACCTCCCAATTACTGAGGGACAATAATGTCAGTTTGAAGACTACAGTGCACCTGATTAAGACCATGGTCTTTTCAATAAGCTTTTGTATGTCTGTAGGCTGGAAACTAAATAAGGATTACAGAAAAAGAATTAATGCCTTCCAAGTGTTGTGTTGGAGAAGAGTACTAAATATCACATGGACTGTCAAAAGAACAAATAGGTATATCTTGGAGAAAATTCAAACACAATGTTCCTTGGAGGCAAAAATTACAAAACTTGGTCTCACATACTTTTATCATATTACTAGGAGAGGTTATTCTTCGAGAGGCACATCATATTTTGGAAGGTGGAGCATCTGAAAAAGATGAAAACCTACAATGTAATGAATTGAGACAGTGACTGCAGCAATGGGCACAAGTGTCAGAGATGATGAGGATGACACATGATAGTCAGGGTTCAGATAGGCTGCTTCTAGGGTCTCTGTGAGTCTTATTTGACTGAAGAGCACCTAACAACTACAATATGTTCAAGTATAACCCATACAAGATATTAGTCTTTATCTTCATCAGTAAGTGTTCTTAGTCTTTTTTTGGTTTTGGCAAGCAAAGCTGTGTCATCTGCATATAACAATTTGTTATTGAGTGGTCATGCAATCCTGATGTGTCTGTATGTCATCTGGTTTCTGACATTATGAAGTATACATATTTAAATAAATAAAATTCAAAGATTCAACACACCCTTTCTGATTTTGAAACATGCTGTCAGAGACCTCTTCAAAGTACTGAAGAGCAACAATATCAGTCTGGAGAACAAGCTGCACCTGATCCAGGCTTTGCCATTACTTATTATGCATCAGAAAGTTGGAAATGACTAGGGATGATAGAAAGAGAGTTGATGCCTTTTAGCCGTGGTGCTGGAGCAGAGTATTGGATATACCATGGACTTCTGGGAGAACAAACAGGTTCGTTCTAGAGAGGGTGAGATCAGGTTGCCCCTTGGAGGCAAGGATTCTGAAGCTTCATCTGACATACTTTGGACATATTGCAAAGCAGGACCAGTCCTTAGAGAGGGTCATCATGCTTGGGTGGATGAAGGGATAGTGCAATAAAAGAAGGCCCTCAATGAGGTGGATTGATTGGGGTCATGAAATAGAGTCACTATGAGTTGTAGGCAACTCAGTGGCATACAAAAAAAGCAACAATATCTCCTCAATATAATAACAATCACTCACTCTCTGAGTGATTGACTCTTGATCTACACACAGGTTTTGCACGAACATAATTAATTTTTGTGCAATTCTTTCTCATTTTATAATTTGTTATGATCCATACAATCAAATTCCTTTTAACAGTCAATAACACATGTCGTTGTTGTTGTTATGTGCCGTCGAGTCGTTTCCGACTCATAGCGACCCTATGCACAACAGCCCTAAACCCTGCTCTATCCTGCGCCAACCG
>NW_006399847.1:5022550-5044513 GCF_000299155.1 Elephantulus edwardii
GACCCTCTGCAGTAAGTGCATGAGGTCCTCCTCAGTTTCAGCGAGCAGGGTTGTGTCATCTGCATAACGCAGATTGTTGATAGATTGTCCACCAATCCTAACGCCATGCTTCTCCTCATAGAGCCCAGCCTCTCAGATAATCTGCTCTGCATACAGGTTGAAAAGGTATGTTTTCTTCTCAACCTTTGTCAATAGATACTGATATAGTTGTTATTATTGTTGTTGTTGCTGTTACATGCCACTGAGTCGCCTGTGACTCATATTGACCCTGTATATAATAGCTCTAAATGCTGCCCTATCCTGAACCAGTCTCACTGACTCTGACACACCTAGATTCATTACCCCAGTTACTACGTCAATCCATCTTATCTGGGGTTTTCTACTACTGTGCTGTCCCTCCATCCTTCTGAGCATGATGTCCTTCTCCAGGGTCTTTTCTTTCCTAGCCCCATGTCAAAAATTTGTAAAACAGATCCTCAAAATCCTTGTCTCCAAGGAGAAATTTTGTTTCACCCTATCCAAGACAGACCGGTTTCTTCTCTTGGTGGTCCACAGTATATTCAAGACTCTTCCCCACTAGTTGGTAGAAGCTGTTAAATTTGTCATTGAGAGTCTTTCACTCCTTCCCTTATCCTCTTTTCCAAATATGATGACCTTTTCCAAGAACTGATCCCGCATAACTAAATGTCCTGCTGGCACTTTCTGCAAGGCATATTTGTTTCTTCTATTGTTAGTCTGTGGGATAGTCAGTATTCTTTTCCAGTATCCCTGCTCAAAGTCATCAAAGTCATGTTATACTTATTAACTGTCTAACTTTCAGATACAAGACAAGTAATTGAAAAGACCACAGATTGGATCACGCATACCATAGTGTTTAAACTGACATGGTTGCTCTTCTGCATTTTGGAAGGATCCTTGACTGCAGATTTTCCCAATGTAATGTGGTTTTTAAAAAGTTCCGATTGCCAGTACCAAGGGTGTTGAAAGTGGACACAAGTGAGATGGAATAATTAACAAAAATCACACTGAAAGGCAGACTGGTACTTCCTAAAAAAAAGCTGAACAAAGAAATTCCACATGACCTGTCTATTCCACTGCTTGGAATATACCCCAAGAGAATGAGAACTGAGGCACAAATGGACACTTGTATAACAGTGTTCATAGCAGTGTTATTCACCATCTCAAGAACATGAAAACAGCCCAAATATTGAACCACAATTGAATGGATTGAGAAATTATGGACATTCATATGATGGAATACTTACACAGCACACAGAAGCAATGATTTTGTAAAGTCCTACCTAACTTGAGAGGGACTAGAGAACATTATGCTAAGTGAATTAACTCAGTCTCATAAGGACAAATACTGTATAAGACCATTACTGTAGAACAAGTATGAGGACCCAAGGGGTGGGAGGATGGGAGCAGAGGGGTGAAGATGGGAGGGGGGGTAAAAGTTAATCATAAGGTCACACACAATTGGTGGAGGAGAGGAAGTAAAGGAAATAGGAAAGTTTGGTGTGAAAAACAATATATATGAACTTAGTAAATAAGCCAAAATAAAAATTTTTGAAAAGCAATTTCAATCTCCTGACTATCATGATGTCACCTGTTGACCTGGTTGTTGTTGTTATGCTCTGTCGAGTGGACTATAATCCATAGTAATTCTACGAGCAATGGCTCTGAATGATGCCCTATCCTGAGCCAGTCTCAGCATCTCTGACACACCTGATCTCATTGCCACAGTCACAGTGCCAATTCATCTTATCCAGGGTATTCTTCTTCTGTACTCTGACTCTCTAGCCTTTCCAAGCTGATGTGTCCCTTCTGATGATATGCCCAAACTATCTGAGATGAAGCTTCAACAAGCACATGAAGAAATGCTCAAAATCCCTAGCCCTAAGAGAGATGCAAATTAAAACAACTATGAGATATCATCTCACCCCAGTCAAAATAGCAAAATTTAACAGAACAGCAAGCAACAAATGCTGGCGAGGTTGTGGAGAAACTGGAACCCTGATTCACTGTTGGTGGGAGTGTAAAATGGTGCAACCCCTGTGGAAAGCAGTATGGCGCTTTCTAAAAATGTTGCAAATAGAGATACCATTTGACCCAGCAATTCCACTACTGGGAATATACCCTGAAGAGACCATAGCTGACATCCAAGCAGATATCTGCACAAACATGTTTATTGCAGCTTTGTTCACAATAGCAAGGATTTGGAAACAACCTAAGTGCCCATCAACAAATGAATGGCTAGAGAAGCTGTGGTATATTCGCACAATGGAATACTATGCTGCATTGAAAAACAAGGAACTCATGCAATATTAGTCAAAATGGTTGACTCTGGAGAACATTATGCTGAGTGAAATATCCCAGTCACAAAAGGACAAATATTACATGATGCCACTGTTGTAGAATGGGACTAATCTCGGGGTTGGGGAGAGACTGAGTAAGATGGGTTCAATAATGTATATTGCACTGAAACAGAGGAGGGAGAAAACTGTTTAAAAGAGATATGTGACTAGGTATTTCTGTCATCACAGGAGTCTAGAACGATGGCTCTATGGTGGAGGGGACCTGGGGGAGGGTTTGTAAAACAATGAAAGAATCTTTTCTTTTAGTTTTCCATAATTTTTGACTCATGTACTTATAACCTGTTGGTTAAATTTGTGTCTTCTAGGTTGCAACACCCCCATGATACATCTTCAAGGATATGAACATGTTAGCACAATTAATAAAAGTGCATCTAAATTCCAAAATCAATCTCCATAATAGTCTGTGTATTTCCTACTGCCAAAGGGGCCCTTTAGAGTAGCGAGAGAAGATCTTCACCCTGAAACCCACAGCGTCCCTTTTCAGCAGGAAGTAGCTAAGAGAATACAACATCCCCTTTTCCTTATGAATCAGGGTGAAGTCTCTCTCAGGGAGGAGTGATAGGGAATGGCAAAGGACACACTGACAAAGGAGATTAATCAGAACTGACTTTGACAAGCACTGTGGCAACTGGACAATTAAGACAGACATTCGGATGGTGGGGGAAGAAGAACAAACTGGGGAGGAGGGTAGAGAGAATGGTGCAGCAATGAAGGAATGAAAACCCAAAATCCCTGTAAATGTTCATTAAAACTAATAAAATTTAATAATTGAAAAAAAATCCTTGCCTCCAAGGAGCAAGTTTCTTTCACCCTCTCCTATTCACCCATTGGCCCTCAGGTCTGTAGTTATTCTATATTCTCTTCTGGGAAATTTTGATAGCATGTGATATTAATGATACCTACATTCCACTTGGTAGTTATTTTTATAATGGGTATAAATTACCAAGATAATTGCATGAGTACTCTGAGAATTGCATCTATTTTGTTAGTAAAGCAAATCTATTGATAACCTGACCATTTCTGAAGCCTTGTTTTTCACCAATACCTAAAGTGCAGATTGAAAATTTTCCTTCAGCAATAGTATACTTTATTTTGGAATTTTTAAAATATTGTTTATTTATTTTAAAATATGCTTGGTCTGAGATGGTTGAAAGTAAGCTAATTCTCTATGACACTCTGTGCATATTCCTTGGGAAAATCTGCTTCAAAATTCCTCTTTAAAGACTTTTAAAGCAAAGATGTCACTTTGATGACCAAAATAGATCTGACCCAAGCCATGCGATCTTCTTTAACATCTCATAGACATGTGAAAGTAGAATAATACAAAAAAAAAGAAAAATTGATAAATTTTAATTGTGGTGTTAACAAAGAATATTAAACATCTTATATGATTGTTGTAGTATGCAATTGAGTCACCTACAACTAACAGCAATTTTATATAGCTCTGAACACTACTGTATTCTGGACCAATCTCACTATCACTGACACACTTACCCTCATTACCCTGGTCACTGTGTCAATACATCTCATCTGAGGTCTTTCTTTCCTATGCTGACCCTCAACCCATCCAAGTATGATGTCCTTCTCCAAGTACTCGTCCCTCCTGGCAACATATCCAAAGTATGTGAGATGAACTATCCAAATCCTTTCCTCCAAAGAACAACTTGGCTTCACCATCTTCAGGAAAAATCTGTTAGTACTCTTGGTGGTTCATCACCTGTTTAATACTCTTCTCCAGCACCATAATTCAAACACATTTTTTTCTTTTGTCCTCTTTGGTCATTGTCCAACTCTCTGACGCCTAAGAGGTAATTTCAAAGACTATGGCCTGGATTAAGCACACCTTAGTCTCTAGATTGACATCGTTGCTCTTCAGCACTCTGAAGAGATACAAGACAGCATATTTTCTTAATGCATCTCTTGATTTCCTGGCTGTCTATGCCAAGAATATTGATGTGAAACCAAGTAAGCTAAGATTGTTAACAGATTCAAACTCTTCTCCATCCATCATGATGCTGCCAGTTGGCCCAGCAGTGAGAAGCTTTATTTTCTCAATACTGAGGTTCAATCCACATGTCAGACTACAGTGTCTGGCCTTCTGTAACAAATGCTTCAGTTCCTGCTCCGTTTTAGTGAGTAAGGTTGTGTGTATCATGAGCACAATGCAGGTTATTGATGAATCTTCCTCCAATCCTGAGACCACATCCCTCCTCATAAAAATCTCACTAATTATCAAAGAATAAATAAGTAAATCTTGGAAAAAATACAGATAGAATGTTCCTTAGAGACAAGAATAATGAAGTTTTGCCTTACTTTGGGCATTTCATCTGGAAAATCAAGTTCCGAGAAAATAGTGTCATTTTTGGTTGTTGCTGTGTTGTTAAGTGTCGTTGAGTTGTAGATGATTCATAATGACCCTATGAATGGAAGACCTGAACACTTGTATAACTTTCATTGTTTCTTCAAGTTCATAGAGTGCCAGAGGCAAGCTATTTCAGAAGTGGATGCCACTCAAGCTTCCAAGCTTGTTTTAATCAGGAGCTCCACCAAACACTGTCCACCATGAGTAACCATTATCACATTTGACACGTCAGTGTCACAGTGTTCAGCATCACAGAAACCACAAGTTACCTCTGTACAACAAATAGACAGAATATGCTACTTTGAAGAATGTTTGACCAAAAACAATTAAAACCAGGCCCGAGGGCTACATATTAAAATCACTCACATTTGGCTTGGTAGTATCACTTTCTATCCACTAGGCCAGCTGAGCTTTCCCTATGTTTTTGTTGTTAAGTGCCATTGAATTGTAGATAACTCATAGCGACTTCATGAATGAAAGACCTGAACACTTGTATCACTTCCATCATTTCTTCAAGTTCATAGAGTTCCAGAGGCAAGCCATTTCGGAATTGGATGCCATTTTGCTTCCTAGCTTCTTTTAATCAGGGAGCTCTACCATAGGTTACCATTGTCACATTTGACACATCAGTATCACAGTGTTTAGCATCACAGCAACCACGAGTTACCTCTGTAGAAGAGTGCTATGCCACTTAGAAGAATGTTTGACCCAAAGCAATTAAAACCAGGCCCGTGGGCCGCAGATTAAAATCACCCACCTTTGGCTTGGTAGCATCACTTTTTTTTTGTAGAGAGTCAATTAAAAATAGGGTAACTCACAACAAGATAGAGCAACACAGCAGCTACAATAATGTATGCAAATATAACTACTACCATGAAAATACCACAGAACCAGAAAATTTTCATTCTTTCATGCATAAGATAACCTTGAGTTGGAGTTTACATGATGGGAGCTAATAACAGAATAGTATTGTAAGTGAAATTTTACTCATAGATTCCATCTTTTTTAAAAAAAATTATTTTCTTAAATTTTACCTTGGTTTACATACAAAGTTTATATACATTGTGTTTCACACTATCCTTCATTCATATTGTGTTTCATACAATCATTCTTTCATTATGTTTTATAAAATCAATCACTATTGAATCATTACCTGGTCTCTCCAGACCCCTGAAGGATTTCCCATTTCCTTTACCACCAGCTCCCTTCACCCACCAGATTGTGCCACTCTATGATTCCCCCACCCACTCTCACCTCTCTGCTTCTACCATTTGTCCCCTTGGATCTCCATACACATTTTACTAGTTATCCTTATGGTTTTGCAATAATAGTCCTATGCAGTATTGATCCTTATGATACTGAGTTAATTCACTCAGTCTAATGATCTCCAGTCTCTCCCAAGTTATATAGTCATTTTCTAAATTATTGCTTTTGAGTGCTGCGTAGTATTCCATTGTGTGAATGTACCACAATTTCTCAATCCATATGATTGTGGTTGAACAAAACAGAAGGATAACTAATAAAATGTGTATGGAGATCCAAGGGGAGAAGTGGTGTGAATAGAGGGGTGATGTTGGCAAGGGGAAAATCATAGAGCAGGCTGTTTCTATGTTCTTGTTGTTGTAAATAACGCTGCTATGAACATTAGTGTGCAAATATCCGTTTGTGTCTCAGTTCTAATTTCCTTGCAGTATATTCCTATGAGTGGAATAGCTGGATCATACGGCATCTCTATGTTCAGTTTTTTTTAGAGAATGCTAAACTGCCTTCCAGTGTGATTTTACCATTTCACAATCCCACCAACGGTGTATGAGAGTTCCATCTCTCCACTTCCTCTCCAACATTTATTGTCATAGACTCAATTTTTAAAATATATAAACAAAAGGGGGGGTAGATAAACAATAATACTAATATCATGTTGTTGTTGTTGTTGTTGTTGTTGTTGTTGTTATGTGCCGTCGAGTCGCCTGCGACTCATAGCGACCCTATGTACAACAGCCCTAAACTCCGCTCTGTCCTGTGCCAATCGCACTGTCTCTGACAATCCCATCCCAATTATCCCAGTCACTGAATCAATCCACCTCATAGAGGGCCTTCCTCTCCTGCACCGTCCCTCTACCCTCCCAAGCATGATGTCCCTCTCCAAGGACCGGTCTCTCCTCACTACATGTCCGAAGTAAGTTAGACGGAGCCTCAGAATCCTTGCCTCCAAGGAGCCACCCGGTTTAACCCTCTCCAGGACAAATCTATTCGTTTTCCCAGCAGTCCATGGTATTCTCAGTACTCCTCCGCAGCTCAAAGGCATCAGTTCTCCTTCTATCCTCCTTGGTCATTGTCCAACTCTCTGATGCATAACAGGTGATTGCGAAGACTATGGCCTCTATCAGATGCACCTTAGTTTCCAGAGAGACACCACCGCTCTTCAGCACTTTGGAGAGGTCCCTAACAGCAGACTTTCCCATGGCAATGCACCTTTTAATTTCCTGGCTGCTGGTGCCAAGACTGTTGACTATGGAGCCAAGCAGACTAAAGCTGTGTACAATCTCAATCTCTTCACCATCCATCCTGATGCTGCCGATTGGTCCAGTGGTGAGAATTTTTGTTTTCTTGACATTGAGCCTCAATCCATATTGCAGGCTGCAGTCCTTGACACTCTGCAGCAGGTGCTTCAGGTCCTCCTCAGTTTCAGCAAGCAGGGTTGTGTCATCCGCATAACACAGATTGTTGATAAATCGTCCACCAATCCTGACCCCACATTTCTCCTCATAGAGCCCAGCCTCCCGGATAATCTCTTCTGCATATAGGTTGAAGAGGTATGGAGATAGGATGCATCCCTGGCGTACGCCCTTCCCAATTTTGAACCATGCAGTGTTCCCTTGCTCTGTTCTGATGACTGCCTCCTGGTCCAAGTATAAGTTTCTCATTAGAACGATCAAGTGTTCTGGGATTCCCATTCTTCTCAGAGTCAGCCACAGTTTGTTATGATCTACACAGTCAAATGCCTTTGCATAGTCAATGCAAGCAAAATCCTACCAAAAATATTCAAGACTGACTGAAACAGAGTAGTGACAGAGAACTACCAGAAATACAAGCTGGGCTTAGAAAGGCTGTGGCACTAAGGATATTATAGCCAATGTAAGATGGATCTTGGCAGAAAGCAGAGAGTACCAGAAAACGTCTATCTGTGTTTCATTGACTATGCAAAATTATTTCACTTTGCAGATCACAACAAATTGTGGCTAACTTGAAAAGAATGAGAATCCCAGAATGCTTGATTGCTCTCATGCAATACCTATGCTTGGATCAGGAAGCAGTCATCAGAATAGAGCAAGGAAAATGCTACATAGTTAAAAATTAGGAAAAGAGTGTGTCAGGGATTCATTCTGTCTGTATACCTTTTCAATGTATATCTAGAACAGATCTCTGGGAGCTGGGCTTTATGAGGAGAACTGTGGCTTCAGGATTGGAGGGAAGACTCATCAACAATCTGAGCTCTGTAGATGATACAACCTTGCTTGCTGAAATTGAGGCGGACTGGAAGCATTTGCTGAAGAGGATTAAGGACTACAGTCTTTATTAAAGATTGAAGTTCAACATCAAGAAAACAAAGTTTCTCCCCACTGGGTCATTTGGCAGCACCGTGATAGATGGAGAAGAGATTGAGATTGTTAATAATTTCAGCTTACTCAGTTCTATAATCAATACTCTTAGCACCAGTGATCAGGAAATCTAAAGATAAGCTACAAGGTCCACGGTCTTTGCAATTACTTTCTATCTGTAAGAGAACTGGATAATAAAAAAATTTAAAAAAGAGAACTGGGGAATGACTAAGGATAACAGAAGAAGAATTGATGCCTTTGAGTTGTGAAGCTATAGAAGAGTATTGAATGTATCCTGGACTTCCAAGAGAACACAGATCTGTCCTGGAGAGGATAAAGCCATGTTACTCCTTGGAGGCAAGGATTTTGAAGTTCCATCTCACATATCTTGGGCATATTGTCAAAAGGGACCAGTGTTTGGAGAAGAACATCATGATTGGAAGAGTGGAGAGATGGCACAAGAGAGGAAGATCCTGGATCAGATGGATTAACACAATAACTGGAGTAGTAAGGGTGGGTATGTCAGAGGCAGTGAGAAAGACTTAGGATAGGGCAGGGTTCAGAAATAGTACATAAGGTTGCTAAGAGTAACAAGTGACTTGACAGCACATAACAACAATAACAACTTTAAATAGTGTGGGAAAAAGAACTTAATTGCCAGTACAACTTTAAAATTATCACTTGACGCTATTGGTGTTTGTAACACTTGTTGTTGTTGATGTTATTGTATGCCATCAAGTCATCTGTAACTCACACTGACATGCACAATAGCTCTGAACTTTGCTCTATCTTGAGCCAGTCCTGCTGTCTCCAACACACCTACTTACCCTAGTCACTGTGTCAATTCACCTTATCCAGGGTATTCCTCTCCTGTGCTTTTCCTCTACCGTTCCCAGCATGATATTTTTTCTCCAAGGATTAGACGCTCTTGGCAATATGTCAGAAGTATGTGAGAGAGAGAACTTCAAAATCCTTGCCTCCAAAGAGCAACTTGATATCACTCTTTCCAGGAAAGGCCTGTTTTTTCTCTTAGCAGTCCATGGAATATTCAATACTCTTCTCCAGGCATTGATCCCTCTTCTGTTATCCTTATTCACTGTCCAGCTCTCTGTTTCTTAGCAAGCAGTTATGATGCTATGGCCTAAATCAGGCACGCTTTAGTCTCTAGTCTGACTGCACTGCTCTTTAGCATTCTAAAAGAAAGTTTTCTGACTGCTGACTTTCCTAATGCCAAGTTTCCTGACTGCCAAGAGTGTTGATTGCTGAACTGATCATCCACAATATTATAAATCTATTTTCTTGGGATAATGTGATAAATGAGTTCTACAAAGGTTTATTAACCCATAATTGATAAAGTATAAATTGAAGGCATTGGCCATGACTGCTTTAATGACTATCAGGATTTTAGAAAATATATCATCTGCTTATAAATTAAAAGCAATAAGTACTACTGAACAGAATAAATATATTATTGAAGAGTGCTATCATTTCACTCATTTTATATGTGTCTCTGTCAGTTCCCAAAGCCTTGCTTATACAGGCAACTCAGTTCCAGATGACAGATTGAGCAAAAATAACCAGCCTCACACAGGCACTCCTTGAGAAATCCAATTACAGTTGATGAAAATTTTTACTGAAATCTATAAACCAATTGACACTTTAGGATCATATGCCAATAGCTAAAATGACAATATTTAAGAAGGACACTTACTTAAAATAAACCATTATCTTAACTACCAAAATATTTGTTTCCATTTAAAAAAAAAAAGAGCAAAAGAACAACGTGTACCTAATCTGGCACCATCCTCACAATCTCCATTGCTCTTAAACCCTCTGCTACAAGTGATTTTCAATTGAGTTTCCCTAAGTGTCTTCCTATCTTTCCCTGAATCTTTACTTTTCCAAGCATGATGTTCTTTTGAAAAGACTAACCCCTCCTGATAATATACCCAAAGCATATTAGTTTAACCATCTTTGCCTTGAAGGAGCACTCTCACTTCTCTTCTTCTAAGATCGACTTGTATCACTCTTTTGGCAGTCCACAATATATGCAATATTTTTTTTCAGCACCACAATTCAAATGGATCAATTATTCAGTTTTCCAAAATAATTCTCCAACTTTCACATGCACATGAAGCAATTGGAAATATCAAAGCTTAGACCATGTGCACTCTAGTTTTAAAGTGATATTCTTGCTCCTAAGGACTGTAAAGTGGTCACTAGCAGCTTATTTGCACAATGCAATATTTCATTCCTTTCCTGCTAATTCCATGGGTGTTGATTGTGGATCCAAGCAAAAGGAAAATATTGACAACTTCAATCTTTTCTGCATTTATTAAAATATTGCTTGTTGATCTGATTGTGAGGATTTTTCTTATTCCATGTTGAGGTATAATCCATACTCAAGGCTGTAGTCTTTGGTCAAAGAATAGTCTATGGAACAAGGAATATCATTGTGGATGCTAGATGAATCTTACCTGAAAACAGAGAATACTATAAAGGTATTTTATGTTTTCCAATTAGTATTTTATTGCCTGTACAAAAGTGATCAACTATTTCAATCATAATAAATTATAGATAACGTTGAGTATAAGAGAAATTCCAGAACAATTAATTGTGTTCCTGTTGAATCTGTACATGGATCAATAAGCTATTATTCAAAAAGAACAAGGGGAAACTTCCTGGTTTAAAATAAGGGAAGGTGAGCATCAGAATTTCACCCTTTCATCACAGTTTTTCAATCCATATTCTGAGTAAATAATCTGAGAAAATGGACTATATGAAAAGACTATGGTTTGGGAGAAATTAAGATTGAAGGAAGATTCATTTATAATCTGTGAATGCAGATGACACAGCCTTGCTTTGTGAATATAAAAAGGTCTGAAGCACTTATTGAAGATCAAAGATCCTAACCTTGCTTCTACAGAGACACAAAAACATTCATTTTATAAAAATATTCTGAGTGACAGTTCTTGGAAGATGTCAGTGCAAATGTGTTGGTGATTGAAATTATTTTAATGTATTTGCATTTTCTTTGGAAAAATGCAAAATGTAGTTCATCAAGGTTTTAAAAATACAGAATATATTTTTAATGCAAATAAAAAAATGTACTCTATGTTTGCCTACATCTTCCTCCTCACAGGGAAGTGTTTCTGTTAAAAAACTATACTAATTATTTTTACTGCCAGAACATGTGGGCAGGGGTGGGGGGAGGGAAATGGCAAAGCAGAATTTTTGAAAATAATCCAAGGTCTGGGGCTAATGGTGGTAGTTGTGTTGTGTGCCTTTAAGTTGACTACACCTCATAGTGACTGTATGCACAATAGATTTCAACTTTTCTCTACCCTGAGCCAGTCTCACTGTATCTTACACATCTACCCTCATTACTCTAGCTACTGTGTCAATCTATCTCATTTGAGATTTTCCTTTCCTACACTGTCCCTCAACCCTTCCAAGCATAATATCCTTCTCCACAGACTGGTCCCTCCTGACTACATGCCCAAAGTATATGAGAT
The DNA here is from genome assembly GCF_000299155.1 of Elephantulus edwardii. NCBI lineage: Eukaryota > Metazoa > Chordata > Mammalia > Macroscelidea > Macroscelididae > Elephantulus > Elephantulus edwardii. The sequence goes on from NW_006399847.1 coordinate 5,034,405, forward strand.
GAAATCTTGAATTTGTTTCCAAGGAGCGACTTGGTTTCATCCTCTCCAGGACAGACCTTTTTATCCTCTTGACAGTTCATGGTATGTTCAATACTCTTCTTCAGCACCACAACTCAAAGGCATCAACTCTTCTTCTGCATGAAAAGTAATTGCAAAAACTCTGGCCTGGATCAGGTTCACATTAGTCCCTAGACTGTCACCCTTGCTCTTCAGTACTCTGGAGAGGTCCCAGACAGCAGATTTATTGGCTGTTGGTGCCAAGCGTATTGATTGTTGGACTGAAGTTAGTAACAAACTCAATCTTTTCTTCATCAATCACTATGTTGCCAATTGGCCCAATGGTGAGAATCTTTGTTTTCTTGATGTTGAACTTCAACCTATATTGCAAACTATAGCCTTTAACCCTCTGCAGCAAGTGCTTTAGGCCCTCCTCAGTTTCAGCAAGTAAAGTTTTGTCATCTGCATAACACATACTGTTGATGACTTTTCCCCCAATACTGATCCACATTCATCCTCATAAAGCCCAGCCTCTCAAATGATCTGTTACACATACAGATTGAGAAGTTATGGATACACGACACATCCCTGATGCACTCCTTCTAATATTGAACCATGCAGTGTTTCCTTGCTCTGTTCTGAACACTGCCTCCTGGTCCAAGCACAGGTTTCACGTAAACACAATCAGGTGCTCTGGGATGCCCATTCTTCTCAAGATTAGGTACAATTTGTAGTAATCCACACATTCAAATGCATTTGTGTAGTCAATGAAACATAATGGTTAGCAAATTTAAAAGTATGTGTTATTTGTGAATGTTGTTGTTGATGTTGATTACCATCAAGTCAAGCATGACTCATAGTGACCCTATGAACAAAAGACCTTTTGATACTATTGTTTCTCAAAGTTCGTAGAGTTTCCAGAGGCATGTCATTTAGGAAGTGGATGTCCTTTCTGCTTCCTCTTTGTGAATAATGTTTTAGAATTTATAGCTCTGTATTTGTATATAGAAAGACAGAGGTGGCAGAGTTCCTATTTGGTGCAATGGCTTTGAGTTTCCTCTTAACCAAAACATGGGTGGTTCAAGTCCACCTGAGGGATGCTTTAGATGAAAACCCTGGTAATCCATTTTCAAAGAATTAATCATTGAAAACTCTGTGGAGTACAGTTATCTCTCAGAACGCTTTGAAATCCATTTGAATGCAACTAGTTGATTTTGTTTGTTTGGGTTTTGTTTTGTTTTTATTGGTTTGTTTACAAAGTTAGTATACATTGCATTTCACACTATTCTTTATTCATATTGTATTTCAGACAATCATTTCTGTGCATTATGTTTTATAAAGTTAACTATTGAACCTTGCCCATCATTACTCTATCTTTTGAATCAAAGCTCTCAGAATTTTAACTTTTAAAAAATCTAGTAGTTCAAGTGTTAAAGAAAACGATAATACATAAGAAATAGTTGAAGACATAGGCAGCTCTGGTGCCAGTGTTAAGGAGCTTTCCGGCCAACCCGAAGATATTGGATTCAAACCTACCAGCTGCTCCATGGGAGAAAGATAAACAAATATCCTGTGTGATTTACTGCTTCTAAAAACCTGCTGGAGGGTTAGCCCTGCATTGGTTCTGATTTAACAGTACTCACAACAGTTGAAGATATAGTGACCATAGTAATGAAGTTGCACATAGTGGAGACTGTGACAGTCTCACAGAATAAGGTCACATTCCAAACTGTTGTTCACAGGCTCTCTATGAGTCTATGCTGTCAACTTAACAGCACCTGACATCAACAACAGCAGCAGCTGAGAAATGAGTTTTCTAGGCTTAATTTTTTGTCATTTTACAATATATTGTAAGATACTTATTAAGGTTCTACTTTTCAGGAGATAAAATTATTTCAATCAGCTTTCAATGTTTATATTTGTTTGCCATATATTCCTTTTTTGCTCGGAAAATGTTTATCTGTTGTTTGTCATTGCCAGACACATCTTTAATTGCTGTCATGATTCATCTGTGGCTTTATTTACTAATCTGAAAGAAAAAGTCCTGGAATAGGAGGACATTTAGGACAAAGAAATGCTAGTATCCAAGCAGGAAGTTACAAAATAATCCTGGAAATCAGGTCTCTTGATGTTCACTTATGTGAAGAGAGGATCTTTCTGTAGCAGCTGCTGATTTTGACCTTGACATTCACAGATAGAAGTCCCAAAGGTGACTTTACTCTTTAATTTACTTTGCAGCCAAAGCGATCCATGATTTTCATTATTAATAAAGCCATTAGTCATAGTACAGATGTGTCTTGGAGTGATAAATTTTAAGTTTTAGGTCCTAAGTTGTGCAGACTCCATGTATTGGGGTGAGAAGAACTCATTATCCCATTTATCCTACCATTATTTTCTCCTAGTTGAATGACAAAAACTTAAAAAAAGAGAAGTTGAGCAATTGTGTGTGTGTGTGTGTGTGTGTGTGTGTGTGTGTGTGTATTCTAAAGTAAATAATACAAGCAAATGAAGATAATTTTTCCCAAGTTGAAAGGTCTCCAGATATTCTCCTCTTCCTCTAAACAGTTTCATTATTATTTCAGTACATAATATACCATAAGATACTGGCAGAACACACACATGAAAATGAAAACTAAATTGATGATATCTGTAACTACCTGTTATTTGTAGATTCCACCGCTGAAGATCCCATGGACTGTCAAAAGAACAAACAGGTATGAATGATGCAGTCAGAGTGTTCTTTGGAGGCCAGGATTATCAAGCTTCTTCTCATATACTTTGGACACATTGCTGAGAGGTTATTCCTTGGAGAGGGACTTGCTTGGGAAGGTGGAGGGATGATGAAGGAAGGGAAGACCCTCAACCAGGTGGATTAACATGTAACACTGCTGCAATGGACTTGAGTGTCAGATTGTCAGGATGCCATGGAATAGGCAGTGTTCAGATCTCTTGTTTTTAAGGTAATTAGAGTCACACTCAACTCAATGACACCTAACAATAACAACAAAAAATTGATTAATAGATTTTATCCCTAGATTACATTCAACAGAATATATCTAAAGAGTGACTAGAAAATGAGAAAGTCAGTTTCCTTAAAACACCCCAAAAGTAAAGACAGTATGTTTCTTATTCAAATGTAACTTTAAACAAGACTTATTGTTCCCATTTTCAACCAAATTGCACCCATATGCCAATTCTAAATAGTCAATTTGCTCACTCAGGAACATAATTTGTGATTTTCTACGATTATGCTCACTGTTAAGGATTTGTAAAGTACCAATTATATCAGGAAATAGAAGAGAGTACAATCTTGTCTCTGATGAAAGAATTTTGAAATCCCACCAGAAAATTCACTGGCAAAACACAGCTGGGTTTCCAATCTGATCAACTCAGAGATCAGAAATATGTCCTTAATCAGGACACTTCAGTTAAATGGGGCATACATTGTTCCAAGGATTCTATTCCTTTATCTTGTTTTTCATATTATCTTTCCACTTCCATTGTGCCAAAGAATCAGTTGGCACTTTTCCATACCTCACACAATCCTTGCAAAAAATGTTATTATTCTCTATAGCTCCAAGAGCAGCTGCTTGATTAAAAAAAATGAATAAAGTGTATACTGTTTCCATAAAGAACTGAAAGTAGAAATAAAGTAATAATGACTTATCTTTGGTAATACAAATGGTTTAAGTGCTTAGTTAGTAATCAATAGTTAGTAGTTTAATCTATCCAGAGGTACACTGAAATAAAATCGGATAATCTACCTCCAAAAGGTCACTGAAACACATTGAAAGTTTTATATGTAGCTCTGCTTGGATGCATGGGATGGACATGAAATTGACTAAATGGCAGTGAGTTTGGCATTTGTTTAACTTTTACTGGATGTTTCTTCCATGTTAAGGAGTGATCTCAACAGTGAGGCTATCATGATGAAGGCAGAATTCTCCAGGGAAAGATGGAATGAAGAGGAAAGACAAGCCAAGGTACTCCAGCAAGAGAAAGCTCTTCAAAGAGTGAAGACCTATGTAGGCCTTAAATCTTTAGACACATGGATGAACTGTGAATAGTTTCACATGCTTGGAGCTCAGTTTAGATCCATATGTCTAGAGTGCACTTCTAGAGAACATGACATCAGATGAGGAAGCTATACATAACTATGTATGAGAGGATCAAGATAAATCAGGCCAAATAATTTGGAAAGAAAGTGTCAGTTTGGGGAGGAATGGAGATTTTTGTTTTATTTCATACTTTACCATTTATCTTTTCAATTAAAATATTTCATTGAGGTGCTCAATATGATGCTTAATTAATGCAACATCTATAAATCCATTGCTGTAACATCAATTCAAACTCATCATAATTTTTAAAAAGTAGAATTGCCTCATAATAGTTCTCTGATTATAAATCTTTATGGAAGCAGATTGCTATATGTATCCCACAGAGTAGTTACTAATTCAAGTCACCGCTATGAGGTTAGTTTTGACTCACAGTAATCCTGGGTTCAAAATGCTCTCTTCTGGTCAACAATAAGTCTCTATACCAGGGTTCCTTCTTGCATCTAGTATGAGAAAACTAAATTGTTAAAAAAGTATAAGTGTCTTATCTTTGTCAGCAAGCAATCGAGTGAAGAAGAATAGTTATAATTCTATGGGGAACATGAAGAGGAGTATATTTAATGAACAATATATTTAATGATTGGTAATTTCTGCAGCAAAGAATAAAATTTTTCTGTCATTCAGTCACCAGCCTCATTTATGTCAACAAAGTAATATTTTCTAACTACGTGCCCTTCTTTATTTATAACTTTTACATACCAGTTACAAATTATTTTTAATGCATCTTGATTGTATTTTTGATCCATTTCAAAGTGTGGTAGTTGGTAGTAATCCTCAATTTCTTCACCTTTGACTTTAAGTGTTGATAGATATAGTTGAAAAATAGTTGTGTTAAAAGATCTTCTTTGTACATATATATTTTTGTTGTTGTTGTGTGATGTGACTCATAGCAACCCTATGTACAACAACTCTGAACCCTGCACTACCTTGAGCCAACCTATCCCCTTATTTCAATCACTGAGTCAATCCATCTCACCAAGGATCTTCCTCTTTTGTGTTTTCCTTCCACTATCCCAAGCATAATGTCCTTCTCCAAGGACTGGTCCCTCCTAGAAACATGTCCACATTTATGTGAAATGGTACATGTATAGATGGTATCTTGTTCCTCACAAATTTGTGCTTCAAGATAGATCTTGAAAAATTCTTTTTCCACTATGAGAGCAACATCATTCCTCTTCAATTTGTAATTCTCAGCATAATAGATCATATAATTGTCTGATTATAAATGGCTTCTTTTGAATAAATAAATAAATAAAATCCATCTCAACTCACTAATGCTTAGGATGTTGATCTTGATGAGTTCTCTTTAATTTTCTGCAACTTCAGTTTTTCTAGATTTATATTTCATTAATTCTATGTTCCAATTATTAATAAATGTTTAAAACTATTTCTCCTCGTTTTCTGAGTTCCTTCCAACCAAAAAGGCTCATATAGTAGCACAATAATATTTTACATTATGCATAGGGTTTCTGGAGCTGGTTATTCCAGAAGTGGATGTGCAGTCTTGCCTCTTAGTCAGTCTAAATCTGGAAAATCTGCCCCTTATGAATGACCCTGCTGGTTTTGAAACCAGTGGCACAGTTCAAAGATGAAAGTGCGCCTGATCCACGTCATGCTACTTTCAGTTTTTACCTATGCATCTGAAAGTTGTGAGCAGGGAAAACCAAAGAAGAGTTTTAAATTGCAGTGTTAGCAATGATTATTGAATATAACACAGATTGCAAAAAATAAAAAAATTTTAGAAGGACAGCCAGAGTTCTCAGAGGCAAGGATGGCGAAAGTTCATCTCACATGCTTTGAGTATATTGTCAAGAGGGGCCAGTCTTCAGAAAAAGGGATTATATTAAGAAAGGTAGAAAGTCAATGGAAGAGAGGATTATATTCAAAGAGATGGATACTCCATCTAACACACTGACACTAACAATGCCTCAAATATGATGGAAATCATGAGGATGGCCTAGCATAGGGCAAATTGTAATCTGTTGTTCATAGGTTGCTTTGAGTCATGGTCAACTGGATAGCACTTAATAACAATAACAATTTCTCCTGTAGGTTCAGACATGTTTAATGTTTGTTACATTATTGAATTCTGCCACCCCTTGATTGACAACCACTTGATTGGTATGAGGTACAATAAGCAAATGGTTGGAAAGTTGAACTCATTAGAAATGTAATTGAAAAAATCAAACTTAGCTTTTCAGGTAGAACCAATTGACACTCTGTTGAGTTTCAGAGACTGGAAGGACATGAAAGGAGATAACCCATCTTTCTCCAAAGGAGCCACTGGAGCAACGAGAAATTACTTTTGGTTAGTGATACAGCTCCCTACATACTATACCACCAGAACTCTATGTAAATTGTTATGTCAGAAAAAAAATTGAGGTTTGTGGTTTACTTCCCTTTAAACTATATGATAGTTACTGGTGAAGGAAATTTATCCAGGAAAGAAGTGAAAAATTGAGCAAAGATTAAAGTCTAAAGATGAAAAAAAAAAACCCAAAGCCAAAAAACAGATGCAATGAAAATACAGGAGGAAAACAATTTAAAAGAGAAGTTTTGGTCAATAAGAGTTCAAGATTAACAATTTCATGGTGAAAATGACTATGACATGGAAGATGATGATTCAAATTGTATTCAAGAAAAACAAAGTTCACATAATTTGTTGAGTGTGGTATTAGGACTTTTGAAAATAGCTTTTCTATCCATTGACTTCTCCACAATCAACATTCTTGACTCCAGCAGTCAGGAAATCATAAGACTAATTACATTGGGAAAATCTGTTGTCAGAACCTCTCTAGAGTACTGAAACACAAAGATGTTAGTCTGCAAACTAAGATGTGCCTTAGTAGTCTTCACAATTACTTGTTACGCATCAGCAAGCTGGGCAATGACTAAAGATGACAGAAGAAGAATCGGTATCTTCAAGTTGTGGATCTGGAGAAGAGTTCTTAACATACCACCAAGAAAACAAATAGGTCTGTCTTGGACAGGGTGGAACCATATTTCTCCTGGGATGCTAGGATTTTTAAGCTCCATCTCACATACTTTGGACAATGGCCAGGAGGGACCAGTCTTTAGAGAAGGACATCATGCTTGGAAGGATGGAGGGACAGCACAGGAGAAAAATACCCTCTATGAGATGGATTCATATAGTAACTGGTGCAATGGGGGTAGGTGTGTCGGAATCAGTGAGACTGGCTCAGAACTGGCTCAGAGCTTTTGTATATACGATTGCTATGTGTCACAGTTGACTTGACAACACATAGTAACAACAACAAATCCATTGCCTTAGCACCACTACTGCCAAAGCACCTTTTGTATAATCTCCAGATGTCTCAATTGCAGGCACGTGGTTCACCACTGATTAATATCTTCAACATCAACAACAGCTGTAAGGCTAATATGATTGGGGAGTGGGGTGCGGGGGACGCTCACCAGACTAAGGAGAGACTGTTGCAAGACATAGCCTGATGGGATCTTGGAGACAGAGTCGTAGTCAATGTTTTTGCTTGTTGTATAACTGATGGAAGAGATGACTTGGGCGCTGCTATGAGATGAAGCTTAGTTAAGGAAACCAGAGGTTTCTTGGGTTTGTTTTGCTGGATTAACACTGAACTTTCACTTCTCCCTCTTACCTAGAATCTGTTTCCCTAAAAAACTCCACAACTATGAGTAAAGTTTATGTAGTCATTTGCAATGAATGTTCTGATCCAGTAATTAGTAGAAGTAAGTGCAGCAGCATGGTAGGCTATGGCTGAATTTGTAACTATTAGTTTGGTACTGTGAATGTTATTGATAGGAAGAGTTCTCATTTTTGGAGTTAGTAGAAATCAGATTCAGACTTCCCTATGGTGCCATTGCTTCTTGTATGGTGGGCCAAAGAAAGTCAGGTCTATAATGACTATTTAGGTATGGTTTAGACATGTAAGTTGTCTGCATAATGTTAAGGTTTAGAATTAATACTTTATGTAGGAAAAATGTGTCTAATTGAGTTACAGTGTATTTTTCTTTGATGAGAAGATAAGTATGTGCTGGTAGAGGCAGTAAAGAAGTGCCATCAAGTTGACCATAACTCCTGGTGATTCCAGAAACAATGGACCTTGACCTATCCTATACTATTTTATGATCTCCACCAGGATCATGGCCATGGTTGCAGTTGCAATGGCAATCTGTTTTGTTAAGAGTCTTCCTCTCTTTCACTGACTTTACTTTTCCCCAACATAATATCTTTTTCCAAAGATAGGTGCCTCCTTACAGCATGCCCGGACTTTATGAGAAAAAATACCTAGTAATTTAACTTAAAATTTTAGTTCTGAAAAACTGTTGTTTAATTCTCGTATACAAGAAATTTATTATTTGTCTTGCCATTTGGTTAAATGTAACATTTTAATGAGGCACATACTAATAAAAATGAATTGAAATTGAATGGATGGATTAGATAATAAACAGGGCTAGAATGGGTGAAAGACAGGGCAACCTGAAAGGGATGGAAAATTAACAACCATTTATATGATAATTAATAACCTTAAGAGGGGAATTGTCAGAGGAGGAGGGAGGAATATGCATTAATCAATGAATGAAACCAATCTCTTTGTCAAACTTGACTTAAAGAATTGGAATGTATTATTTTTTGTATTATAATTTTTTTCATTCATTTCTATCCCACATGAGGAAGAACACTTCAATTACAAAAAAAAAACCTACCTCAATAAGTATACTGTAAATGTAACTAAAATGATTAGAGTATTTTCATAAAAAATGTTAATTTTATTTAATGAAAATTTACAGATATTTTGACTTTCATTGTTGCTATTATGTGGTGTCAAGTCGCTTGAGACTCATAGTGATCCTATGTACATCTCTGAACTCTGCTCTTTCCTGAGCCAACCTTATCATCTCTGACGCATATCCCCACTACCCCAGTCACTGAGTCAATCCATCTCATCAAGGGTCTTCCTCTCATGCACTGTTTTGTTTTGGGGGTTTTATACTGTTTATTTACAAAGTTCATATACATTGTTTTTCATATTAGATCTTTCCCCTTTCTTGTGCTGTTTTGATTTAAGGTTGCCTTTTGAAAATCAATATCCAAGAAGCTTCTGGGACAACACTAGGAGGAAGAGATAAAAGCAGAAAACAGTATAATTGAAAAAAAAAACCATGGGGAAAATTAATAAAGACAAAAATGAATTATTTTAAAATGTCATTAAAAATAAATTTCATGCCAAATTGACAACTAAAATGAAAAGAAAGAAAACAGAAAATGTGTGCAAAATTAAAGTAACATGAGAGAAATAGTAGATATTGCTACAGCATAGCAAGCGAGTATGATGAATAATACCTAACAATACATTTTGCAATGTAAGTAAAATAGAAGTGTGTTCAAAATTTAGATGAAATTCAAAACTTTCAACTCAACTCATTGTCTCCAGTGGATTTTCCTGTGGAGCAGCTAGAGGGTTTCAACTTCCCACTTTGGGGTTGAAAGAATAATTTACTACCAACGTAAAAACATAAATTGCAAAAACTCACCCAAGAAAAAGTGGAGAAACAGGATAGTCTTATTATTAGGATTATTAAGTATTACTATTGACTATCAAAACTCTTGAAGAAAACAATTTCATTAAAACCTTCCTATGACAATACTTTCAAGCTAAAAAAAACTTTACTGGTGCATTCCATAATGTCAAATCTACAAACTTCACAAACAAATGCATTATGCCACTCAGCCTCCAAAGTACTAGCAATAAGTAACTGTTGTTGTTATCATACGCTGTCGGGTAAATCATGATTCGCAGCAACCCTCTGCACAATAGCTCTGAACCTTATCCCATACTGAGCTAGTCTCATTGTCTCAAATAAACTTACCCCCATTACCCCAGCTACTGTGTCAGTCCATCGCATCCAGGGCCTTCCTCTCTTGAGCTGTCCCTCTACCATTCCAAGCAATTAGAAACATATTTTTAAAATTATTTTTATTTTTATGTTGTGCTTTGA
>NW_006399847.1:5044613-5063908 GCF_000299155.1 Elephantulus edwardii
TATATGTGTGTGTGTATTTTTTACTATAACAATAATTGGAAGATCTGCACTGAAATCATCCTTTTTTTTATTTCTTCCCTGTAGCCCTGATTTCTTTTTATCCTCTATATCTCTCCCTCCCCCTTCTCTTTCTTTAGTGATGTTGGGCTGATCATCTCCTTGTTATGTATTGCCTTCAACCATCTTAATATGCATCTATAAACTGATTTTAGAGAGGCAACACCACCAGGGATGTCATTGTTGATGTTAGATGAATCATGGCTGAATGCAGAGAATACCAGAAGAATGTCTATTTGTGTTTTATTGACTATGCAAAGGCATTTGACTATATTGATCTTAACAAATTATAGTTAACATTGAGAAGAGTGGGAATCCTAGGATATTTGATTGTACATACAGAATATATACCTAGACTGAAAAACTAGCATCCAAATGAAGCAAGGGAACACTGCATGGTTTAAAATCAAGAAGGATATGTGTCAATGTTGTATCCTTTCTCCATACCTATCCAATCTACATGTTGGTGATGGTGGTGTGTACCATTGAGTCAGAGCCAAACCATAGCTATCTTTCTGACAGGTTTTCAAAGGCAGTTAATCACTCAGGAGGACATTGCCCAAACTTCTCCCATGGAACAGCTGGTGGATTTGAACCACATGCTTTCTGAATTACAGTGCAGCTTCTTGTCACTAGGTCATGAGAAATCCCTGTATGGTGAACAAATAATTTTTGCAGTGAGATTCTATGAAGAATATGGCATCATGATTGGAGGAAGACTCATTAACAACCTGCATTATGCAGATGACACAACTTTACTTGCTGAAAGTGAGGAGGAAATGAAACACTTGCTGCAGAGGATCATGGAGTACAGCCTGAAGTATGGATTACATCTCAACATCACAAGAACAAAAGTCTTCACCACAAGAACAACGGTCAACATTACAACAGATTGAGAAAGGATTTAAAATGTCAATGATTTCTTCTTGCTTGGATCAACAATCGACACTCGTGGTACTAGTATTCAGAAAATCAGGAGACGTATTACTTTGGGCAAATCTGTTGTCAGAAACCTCTCCAAAATGTTGAAGAACAATGATGTCAACTTGAAGATTAAGGTGTGCCTAATTAAGGTTAAAGTCTTTTCAACCACCTACTATGCATCAGAGAACTGGACAATATTGAATATGACAGAAGAATTGATGCCTTACAATTGGACTGCCAAAAGAATAAACAGATATGTCTTTGGAAAAGTTCAGCCAATATGTTCCTTGGAGGCAAAGATGGCGAACCTTTGCCTCTCATACTTTAGACATATAGTTAATCAGCGCTGTTCCTTGGAAAGGGATATCATGTTTGGAGAGGAAGTCCCTCAGTGATAACTGTAGCAATGGGTTCTAGTGCACCAGAGATGTTGAGGATGGCACAGGATAGCGCAGGATTCACGTCGTCTGTCATGGGGTTGTTATGAATTGTACTCAACTCGATGTCATCTAACAACAACACCACATCTATTTAGGATGCTTTCATGGCTCAGTGGTAAGGATTTATACTGCCAATGTAAAGGGACACAGTTTGAATCCTCCAGCCTCTCTGCAGAAAAAAAATGGATTATCTCTTCCCTTGTGATTATTGATTCTGAATATCTGCTAGTGGTTCAGCTATGAATCGGTACATAACAACAACTATCTATTTATTCATTCATTTTTTCCCTCTCCCTTCTTTCCCATCACTAATAACCATTCAAGTATGATTGTTTAAGCCTTTTTTTCCATTTTTTATAAACATTCTTGTTGTTGTTGCTAGGAGCCATTGAGTACAGTATGAGTCATAGAAACCATGTGAACAACAAATCTGAACCTCATCCTATCCTATGCCATTCTCAGCATCTCTGACACACTGAATCCATCTCTTTAATGGTCTTCCTCCCTTTCTCTAACCCTCAACCTTTGATGTTCCTTTACAAGGAATAACTTCTCCTGGCAAAACATGGTCTTCTACAATATCTGTTCTTTTGTACCTGACTTATGTCGCTCAGTATAGCTTCCTCTAAACAAATTCATGTTATTCTTTGCAAATTCTTTATTGTTTTTCAAAGTTACATAGTATTCAATTGCATAACTGTGCCATGGTTTCCTTAAATATTAATTTGGTGATGGGCATTTGGTTGTTTCTATCTCTTTGCTAATATAAATAATGCTCTAATGAGCATGTATCTTCATATTATTGTATAAATTATTAATTTTCCCAAATGGATCTATTAATCAATAAAACAAAATGTGTTAGGAGTGAGGAAGTAGAGAGAGTGAGGACGGCAATGGAGCTTGATTCTAGTGGGATATGTATCCCTTCCAAAAATCTCCTTCAGAAATAAAGCTTTATTTACTTATGAGACCACAGCCTTTACCAGTTGAAGGTTGGCATAAGGGTCATTAACTCCCAGACTACACCAGAACCCTGAGTAAAAAAGTCCTAATTGTTCTGGAAATGCACTGTGGTACATAAAGAAGGGAGTAGTACCATCAACTTGGGATGAATCACTCTCAAAGCAAGGAAGTTTTTTTTTTAATTTAGCAAGCATGGAGATGGAGAGTGAGGTACTAAGGCTATAAAATTGGCTAGACATTTTAAACATTATTGTCCATGATAGTGACAAGGTATACACATTCTATAATGATTGATGTTGTTATTATATGCCTTCAAGCTAGAACCAAGTCATATTTGACTTTTCAGTGAGATTGCATGGGAAGAAATTGTCCATCTTTCTGCTCTTTATTGAGCAGATGGTGAACTTAAATAGCATGCCTTTGAGCTCACAACACAACTTCTTAACACTAGGCCACAAGAAATGAGGAGTCTATGTTAACTTATACAAGATCATTGTTGTTCTTGTTACATGCCATTAAGTCAACTACAGTTTATAGCAACACTATGAAAAATGGCTCTGAACTGTACCCTCTCCTGAGCCAATCTCACTGTCTCGGACATACTTGACCCATTATAACAAAAATGACCGTGTGAAGCCATCTCATCAAAACTTTTCCTATCCTGCATTGACCCTCTACACTTAAAGCGGAATGTCCTTCTCCAAGAACCAATCCCTCTTGAAAACATGCTCAAAATATGTGAGAGATTCACAAACCTTACCTTCAAGGAGCATCCTGGTTTCACCATCTCCAGGACAGAACTGTTTGTTCTATTGACAGACCATGATATGTTCAATACTCTTCTCCAGCACCACAACTCAAACACATTGATTCTTTTCTTGTCATCATTATTCACTGTCTAGTTCTCAGATGCATAGTAACAATTGAGAATGTCAGGGCCTGGATCAGACATACTTCAGTCTCTAGATTGAGACTGTTGCTCATTAGCACTCTGGAGAGGCTCCTGACAGCAGATTTCCCCAAAGCAACTTTTATTTCCAGACGGCTAGTGCCAAGAGTCTGAATTGTGGATTTGAGCAAGATTAAATAATAAACAACCTCAGTCTTTTCTCCATCTCTATGATTCTGCCAATTGGTCTGGCAGTCAGGATTTTTGTTTTCTACATTTTGAGATGTAATCCGTATTGAAGGCGACAGTCCTGGACTTTCTGCAACAAATGCTTCAAATCCTCCTCAATTTTGGTGAGCACGATTGTCATCTGCATGATGCAGGTGGTTAATAAATCTTACTCCAATCTTGATGCCACATTATTCTGCATAAAGTCCAATTTCCTGAATGATCTGTTCCTTGTATATGTATTGAAAGGATACATCCCTGATGCACTCACTCCTTTCATTCTTGATTTTAAACTGTGCAATATTCTTTTGTTCAGACAACATCTTCTTGGTCTAGTTATAGGTTTCAGATAAGCACAATCAAATGTTCGGCAATTCTCATTCCTCCTAATGTTAGCCACAACTTTTTTGCGATTCAGTTTAATGTTTTGCATAGTCAATAAAGTACAGATACTCATTCATCTGCTTTCAGCCAAGAGCCATCTAATATTGGCAATGATATTCCTAGTACCATGGCTTCTTGTTGACCTTGTTTAAATTTCTGGCTGTTCTCTGTCAATACACTGTTCTAGTCCCTTATGGATAATCTTCATCAAGATTTTGCTTGCATGAGATAGTATGATATTGTTCAATAATTTCCACACTCTATCGGATCTTCCTTCTTGGGAATGGCAATATATATGGATCTCTTCCAGTCATTTGGCAAAGCAGCTTTCCCCAAATTTCTTGGAATAACCTAGTGAGCATGTCCAGGGCTGCATCTATTTGTTGATATATATCAGTCGGTGTTCCATCAGTTCCTGGGGCCTTATTTTTTTTAATTACCTCAAAACAGTTTGAAATATCCTCCTTTATTAACATTGTTTCTTGATTATATGCTACTACCTGAAATGGTTCTATTTTAGTCAATTTTTTTGGTACAGTGAATGTGTAATCCTTCCATTTTCTTTTGATACTTCCTGAATTATTAAATATACTTCCCTTGGAAACTTCAAGTATTTCAACTCAAGGCTTGAATTTGTCTCTCAGTTCTTGCAGCATCAGAAATTTCTAGTGAGTTCTTCTTTTTGGGGGGAGGTGGAATTTCAACACATATTCAGAATCAAAACTTCTGCAAACCAGGAATAGATAGAATTTCTTTTTCAGTATGGAGAATAGCTAGAAAAAATGTATACATATTATGCATATTAATAGTGAAATATTTCAGATTGTCCTTCTAAAGTCAGAGAAAAGACAAAGATGTCTAAGTTTATTACTTGCATTCAAAACTAGTAGCCCAATACTAGTCTCCAGGTACACACATACATGCACACACAAAATTGCCACCACATATTTGCAAAACAAACAAAAGAACTTCCAAAATAACTTTGACATTTTTACCACTACATAATCAATATATAATAATAGGTCATATCAATTTATCAATATAATTAATTATATAATGCACAATATTTATGAATGTGTCATATAGTGGATCTGTTGCTAAAAATTTGACTCCCCTAGACCATTGTGTTTAATCAGATCCAGCTGCCTCAACTGTCTGCCTTGCAAACATGTTTGCCTGCCTACATAATCAAGAGCTGCAGAAGCCATTTCTTCCTCATGCAAATCCTGCATCTTTCCACAGGGAAATTACTAGTCTCACAATTAAATTGAGCAGATACATCAGGAGAAAGTGGGAATCTCACCACCAGGAGATAAGAAGGGAGCAGAGAATGACAGGTGCATCCTCCTGGGCCAGATACTCCTGCACCAGGGATTTTAACTTACTGTTCACTTACAAGTTGTCTAGACTCAGGGGTTGAATCTTGCTGTTAAGAGAGAAGCTCTTTGTATTAAGGAATTCTATTTTGCTGTTAACTGAGAAGTCTTTTGGATTAGGGATTGTTTCTTTCTGCTAACCTGAATTCTAACTTCTTAACTAAATAAACCCCATAAATCTGAATATGTTTTTATTAAGTGTGTATGATCCCTGCATTGGATTTCAGACTCAGTAAATGGTGAAGATATTGAGATAGTTAACAGTTTTAGTTTGCTTGTCTCCACAATCAACACTCTTGGTAACAGCAGCCAGGAAATCAAGAGACGAATTGCATTGGGAAAGTCGGCTGTGAGGGGCCTCTCAAGAGTACTGAAGAGCAACGACGTCGGGCTGGAGACTAAGGTGCACCTGATCCGAGCTATAGTCTTCACAATTATGTGCTATGCATCAGAGAGTTGGACGGTGAATAGGGATGATAGAAAGAGAATTGATGCCTTTGAGCTGTGGTGCTGGAGAAGAGTGTTGGACTGCTAGGAGAATAAACAGGTTTGTCCTGGAGAAGGTGAAGCCAGAATGCTCCTTGGAGTCAAGCATTCTGAAGCTTTGTCTGACATACTTTGGGCATGTTGCAAGAAGGGACTGGTCTTTGGAGAGGGACATCATGTTTGGCAGAGTGGAGGGGCAGAGAAGGAGAGGAAGACCTTCTATGAGATGGATCGATTCTGTGACTGGAGCGGTGGGAATAAATGCACTTGAGATGGCTAGATTGGCACAGGATAGAAGAGCATTTAGAGCTCTTGTACATAGGGTCGCTATGAGTCGCAAACCACTCGATGGCACATAACAAAAACATCAACAAGTGTTTATGATCCCTGTTTTGGATTTCAGACTCAGTAAATGAGTGCAGGAGCACAGGAAAACATGTGTGACCTCAGTGGAAAGTGTTTTATAACATTTTTTATTTTATATTTATTTGTATATAAAATACATACACATTGTGTTTCATTAATGTAGTTGTATATAATTAATTAATGTAATTAATAAAACACAACGTATACTAATTATTACACGAAATCTGGTCAAGTTAAAAAGATCATGCCTAAGCATGATTTGTGGGAGAAGGATGGGCAATCTTGTCCCATACGATTAGCCTCTGAAAACCCACGGGAGGGTCAGCTATGGGTCAGTTCCAACTCTACAATACACAATAACAACAACAACAACAATAACATGCATGCTTTAAAACTATAAAAGATGTGTGTCAGAATTTTATCGTTTTATCATACTTATTCAATATGTGTACTGAGTAAATTAAAAAGAAATTAAACTACCTGAGGAAAAATGTAGCATCGTGATTGGTGGATGAATCATTAACAATTTTCAATATGCAGCTAATATAGCCTTACTTGCTGAAAGTGAAGTTGAAAAACTTAATGATGATCAAAAAACACAGACTTTGGGTTGGACATCAAAGAGCACAAAAATCTTCACAACAGCATCAATAAACAACAAATTGATGTGTAGGAAAAATACTAAAGTTATGAAGAATTTTATTTTACTTGTATATACTTCATTGTCCATAGTAGCCACAGTCAAGAAAGCAAATGGTGCTTTGCATTGTGAAAATATGCCACAAAAGACCTCTTTAAGACTTTAAAAAGAAAATACATCACTTTCAGAATTAAGATGCACTTGACCCAAAAGATGAGCTTTCAATCAGTTCATATACATTTGAAAGATAAGACTGAGTAACTGTTGATACATTTGAATTATAGTGTTACAAAAGAATATTGAAGAATATGGACTGTCAGAAGAACAAATAAGACTTGGAAGAAGTACAGCCAAATGTCTTGGAAGCAAGAATAGAGAGATTTCATCTCATGTACTCTGGGGAGTTTACCAGAAGGGACCTGTCCCTGGAGAAAAATATCATGCTCATTAAAGTAGAAATTCAGTGAAACACAAAAGAACTCTCAATGAGATGAATTGACACAGTGGATGTGGCAATGAGCACCAACATGACCAGAGAGTATTTCATTCTATTATTCACAATGTTGTTTGAATCAGAGCCAACACAACACTATCTAACAAGAACAACATTAAATATTGGTCTAAGAAATTAAAACATCAGATGGTTAAAGGAAAACAAGTATAAATTTAAATCTTCCAAATAATCAATTTCTCTCTGGTCATTGTTGTTGAGCCAGAGTTGAGATTTAGCTAAGCCTCCAACAAGTTTCTGGTACTACAGATTTCATGGGAGTTTACCCATCTTTCTCCCACAATGCTGCTGGAGGATTTAAACTGCTATTTTTAGGTTAAGAGCACAGCTAAATCATCAGAGCTCCCCTTCCAGAAGCCTAATTTGCCAATGGTAACTTCTAGAAATCTATTAAGATTTTACATACTGTTAATGAGTTTCTACAAGTACTAAAAGATCAGATTTTAACCTAATGTTCATTAGTTTTGAGAATTCTTATGTGTTTTGCATGATTTTAATTAAGGTAACCTGTTTTATTTTCCTGTTATTTAATGGAGAATTTTCTATAAAACTTAAAAAGTTTTATCAGTTAACAGTAATTTATGAGTTTTCTCACAATGGTTTCTGAGCATTTGTAATACTGGTTTATGAAAACAATAAAGGGTTTAAGCTATTTCTTGTGATACTACACTTTTTTAAAATTGCTATTTTAATGAAAGGTTATCGAGAACTTATATTTCTATTCATTCATCATTGCACATTTTCCTTCCTGCCCACTCCCCCCTCCCCCCTAGTTTGCTTTTCTCTTTGAGAAGAAAAACAAAATTCTTTAATTGTTATACAATCCCCCCAGTCCACATTACTGTGCAGCTCTTATTCTGGACTCTTGTCATGCAAATAGTACCTAATCATATATCCATTTTAAACAGTTCTCTCCCTCATCAATTTTAATGCAGTATACATTATTTATCCCTTTTTCTAAGCTTACCTCCAAACCTGATGTCAGTCCTGTGTTATAACAGTGGCAGTATGCAGTATTTGTCCTTTTGTGGTTGAGATGTTTCAGTCAACATAATGTCCTCCAGGGTCACACATTTTGTATACTATGTCATGAGTTCCTTGATTTTCAATGTTGTGTAGTATTCCATTGTGTGAATATACCACAGCTTCTCTATCCATTCGTTTGTTGAATTGTTTCCAAACATTTGCTATTGTGAACAAACCATCAATACATGGGTGTGCATATATCTGTTTGTGTGTCAGTTCTGGCTTCTTTAGGATATATTCCAGATAGTGGAATTGCTAGGTCAAATAGGATTTCTATTTCAAACTTTTAAAAAAATATTTTTAAATTATTACTTTCAATGAAAATTTACAGAGACTTTGGATTTCCATTCATTCATTGTTGCACATTTCTTCCCTCCCATCCCTCCTACTCCCAGTACACTCCCCTCTTAGAAAAGTAAAAGAAAAATCATTTCATTGTTTTACAATCCCTCCCCCCCAGGTCCACTCCACTATGCAGCCTTCGCTCTGGATTTCCCTCAAAAATACCTAATTACATATCCCTTTTAATATTTTGCCACAAATGACGGCAAATGTGTTTCTAAGCATGGTCATCAATTTTAAAAGTGTGCGGCAAAGTGTAAAACAGTTTTCTCCCTCATCTGTATCAATACAGTATATGTTAACCCATCTTTTTCAGTCTCCACCAAAACCCGAGGTCAGTCCTGTTTTACAACAGTGGCACCATGCAGTATTTGTCCTTTTGTGAGTGAGATACTTTACTCAGCATAATGCCCTCCAAGTTCACCCATTTTGAATAATATTGTATGAGTTCCTTATTTTTCCATGCAGTATAGTATTATATTGTGTGAATATAACACAGCTTCTCTAGCCATTCATTTGTTGATGGGCACTTGCGTTTTTTCCAACTTCTTGCTATCATGAATAAAGCCACAATAAACATGGGTGTGTATATATCTGCTTGGGTGGCAGTTATGGTCTCTTTGGGGTATATTCTCAGTAGAGGAATTGCTGGGTCAAATGGTATTTCTATTTGCAACTTTTTGAGAAAGCACCACACTGCCTACCATAGTGGTTGCACCATTTTACACTTCCATCAACAGTGAATAAGAGTTCCAGTTTCTCCACATCCTCACCAGCATTTGTTACTTGCTGTTCTGTTAAATTTTGCTATTTTGACTGGGGTGAGATGATATCTCATACTTGTTTTGTATATCCAACTTTTTTTAGAAAGTGCCATACTGCCTTCCACAGTGGTTGCACCATTTGACACTCTCACCAACAGTGAATAAGTGTTCCACTTTCTCCACAACCTTGCCAGCTTTTGTTGTTTGCTGCTCTGTTGAATTTTGCTATTCTTAATGCATGAGATGATATCTCATAGTTGTTTTTATTTGCATCTCTCTTAGAGCTAGGGATTTTGAACATTTCTTCATGTATTTTCTCGCCAGCTGAATGTCTTCTTTAATGAAGTGTTTGTTCATATCCTGTGCCTATTTTATAATTGGGTTGTTTACCTTTATCTTGTTCTGGTGCTCAAATATTTTATAAATTCTAGATATAAGTCTCTTATCAGACATATTATTATAAATTTTTTTTCGCAGTCTGTGGTTTTCCTTTTAACCCTGCTAGAGAAGTTTTTGGGTGTTCATAGGAATTTCATTCTTAGAAGGTCCAATTCATTTATTTTATCCTCTCCTGGTTGCAGGTTATATTATACATCTCAGACACTGTCACCAAAGAAGTGTAGAAGCTTTAGAGAGGGGTGTGTGTATTCATACTCACAAGTTTTCCCACCACCCATCTATATTTTCTTCTTTTTTTCCTGCTTATAATTGAATTCCATTTATATTCAAGGGATCAGTCTATAGTCTGAGAACTTTTAGAAGGACACTATCCTATGAATCTTAACTCTACTTTTAGTCTCTAAAGAAGCTATCCATTATGCAAGTCACTTTGTTACATTAATTTTATATTCTCCTACTTGTCAAAGCATTAATGACTCTAATACAAACTAAAGGATGAGGTTTTTTCCAACATGTCTTCATGAAGTGGCTTCAGACATTGTAGACAGCTGCATAAGACTGTGAAGATATTGTCACTACATACTTACATTTTATGATGTTCTTGTGTTTCCATAGTATTTTATCAGTTGCTTTCCTTTCTTTAATTTTAAATTACCATTTTCTTCAGAGACAATACTATAGTTTAAAATATACAATGTACTGGATTATGGAAGCCTTAGACTCAAAACTAATGTAATACTATGCTGAAAATAAATGGAAGCGTATTAACATTCTAGATGAGGGAGTTAGAGAATATATGAATAAAATAATTGCTCAAACTTGCAATCAAGATGCATTGATAATAATGGGTGATTGGAATGCAAAAGCTGGGAACAGAGAAGAAGGAGCAGTAGCTGAAAAACATGGACTTGGTGACAGAAGAAGCTGGAGATACAATGATAGAATTATGCACATTCAATGATTTATTCATTGCAATTACATTTTATAAGAAACACAACTGCAGACTGTGCATATGTATTTCACCTGATGGTATGCACAGGATAAATAAATTACATCTGCGGAAAGAATCTCTGGAGAAGCTCAATATCAGCTGTGAAAACCAGGTCAGGTGCTGATTATAGAACATACCACCAACTAATCATATGCAATTTCAAGCTGAAGCTGAAGAAAAGAAAATCTACAGAAACCAAAATTTGATCTTAAGTCTATCCTATTCGAATTTCAAAACCGTCTCAGTAATAGATTTGAGGCCTTGAACACCAAAGAACGAAGACCAAATGAGCTGTGGGAGCATATATCAAGAATATCACCCATGAAGAATGCAAAAGATCATTACAAAGGCAGATGAGGAAGAAAAGACCAAGATGGATGTCAGATGAGACTCTGAATATTGTGTTAGAGTGCCGAGAAGCCAAAGCTAAAGGAAGAAATCAAGAAATTAAAGAGCTAAACAGAAAATTTCAAAGGGAAGATCGAATGACAAAGCAAGGTATTATAACTAAATGGGCAAAGAGCTGGAGTCAGAAAATCAAAAGGTCCGAAATTGCTCGGCATTTCTTAAGCTGAAGGAATTGAAAAACCAATTCAAGCCACCAGTGGCAATACTTAAGGATGCTTTGGGCAAAATGTTAAATAATCCAAGAAGCATTAAAAGAATATGGGTGTATACAGAGTCACTATACCAGAAGGAACTGGCTGACACAGAAGAATTTCATGAAACAACATATGAGCAAGAGCCTCTGGTAATGGAGGAAGTTCAAGCTACTCTGAAAGAATTGGCAAAAAACAAGGCTCCAGGAGATGACATCATACCAATTGACAGATTTCAACAAACAGACGCTTCCTTGGATGTGCTCACTAAGTTGTGCCAAGAAACCTGGAGGACTTCCATCTGGCCAATTGACTGGAAAAGATCAATATTTGTTCCTATTCCAAAGAAGGGTGACATGACAGAGTGCTGAAATTATCAAACAATATCAATATCAGAGGCAAGCAAGATTCTGCTGAAAATTGTCCAAAAACAACTGGATCAGCACATCAACAGAGAACTGCCAGATGTGTAGGTTGGGTTTAGAAGAGGTCGTAGTAATTAGAGATATTATTCCTAATGTTAGATGGATCTTGGCAGAAAACAGAGTACCAGAGGAATGTCTGTGTTTCATTGATTATACAAAGTCTTTTGACTGTGTAGACTGCAACAAACTGGGGTTGACTTTGAGAAGAATGGAAATCTCAGAACATCTGATTGTGCTTATTCGAAACTTATACTTGAACGAAGAAGTAGTCATTAGAACAGAGCAAGGAGATACTGCATGGTTCAAAATCAGGAAGGTGTCTGACAGGGATATATTCCATCTCCATACCTTTTCAATCTGTATGCAGAACAGATCATCCAGGATGCTGGACTTCAGGATTGAAGGAAGATCATCAACAACCTGCTTTATACAGGTGACACAAGCCTGCTTGCTGAAACTGAAGAAGACCTGAAGCTCTTGCTGCAGAAGGTCAAGGACTGCAGCCTTCAATATGGATTAAGAATCAATATCAACAAAACAAAAATTCTCACCACTGGGCCAATTGGCAGCATCAAAATAGATGGTGAAGAGATTGAGATTGTTAACAGCTTTAGTTTACTTGGCTCCACAATCAACATTCTTGGTACAAGAAGCCAGGAAATCAAAAGATGAATTGCACTGGGAAAGTCAGTTGTCAGGAACCTCTCCAAAGT
This sequence comes from Elephantulus edwardii, assembly GCF_000299155.1. NCBI lineage: Eukaryota > Metazoa > Chordata > Mammalia > Macroscelidea > Macroscelididae > Elephantulus > Elephantulus edwardii. The sequence continues at coordinate 5,057,137 of NW_006399847.1, forward strand.
ACTGAAGAGGAACGACATCAGACTGGAGACTAAGGTGTGCCTGATCCATGCCATAGTTTTCGCAATTGTGTGCTATGCATCAGAGTTCTGGACAGTGACTAAGGATAATAGATATTTGATACCTTTGACCTGTGGTGTTGGAGAAGAATGTTGAATATACTATAGACTGCTAGTAGAACAAACAGGTTTGTGCTGAAGAGGGTGAAGCCAGAATGCTCCTTGGATGCAAGGATTCTGAAGCTTTGTCTGGCATACTTTGGGCATGTTGCAAGGAGGGACCAGTCCTTGGAGAGGAACATCAAGTTTGGGAGGGTAAAATGACAGAACGGGAGAGGAAGACCCTTCATGAGATCGATAGATTCAGTGATTGGGGTAATGGGAGTAGATGTGTTGGACAGTGAGGTTAGCACAGTGAGGTTGGCAGGGTTTAAGTACATAGTGTCACTATGAGTGTCTTGTACATAGTGTCACTATGAATTGCAAGTGACTTGATGTCACATAACAACAAACAACAAGGTAATTTAAACCTTTGAGCTGTGGTGCTGCTGGAGAAGAGTATTGAATATACAATGGACTGCTAAGAGCACAGCCTCATCTTGAAGAGGGTGAAACTAGGCTGCTCCCTGGAGGCAAGGATTATGAAGCTCCATCTGACATATTTTGAGCATGTTGCAAGGAAAGACCAGTCCATGAAGAGGGATATTATGCTTGGGAGGGTAGAGGGACAGTGCAAGAGAGGAAGACCCTAGATGAGATGGCTTGACTCAGTGACTGGGTTAATGGGGGTAGGTGCGTCAGAGACAATAAGGTTGACTCAAGTTAGAGCAAGGTTTAAAGCTGTTGTACACAGGGTCTCTATGAGTTGCCAGTGACTCAGTGGCACATAACAACAACAACAAAAATTCCAGATAATAATGTCATAAAGAACATAAAATAAGGGGGCATGCCTAGGATTAACAGAATGGGTGTTAAATAAAGAGTCTTTGAGAAACTGGTATGTAAGCCGAGAGTCAAACAAGGTCACACAATTTGATGGGCAACACTTTGTACATCTGTGGGAATAGTGATCTAAGAGGAAAGGAGGGGGGGAACCACGAACATACTTTTGCCTAAGCGAAGGGGTAAAAAACTAAACAAGTTAAAAAATAAGAGTGGCAGAGACTTTGGAGAAATGGCCTTTGGCCTTGGGTGTTATTCTATGAGCCAAAAATGTAAGTGGAAAATTTGAAACAACAGAATGTGATAAAAGTTTCCTATATCTGAACATGTGTCCAAGAAGAATCAAAGCAGCCTTTGATGTAAAGTAAAATGGTGCTAGGCACTAGTAGCAAGAAGGTCCTCTCTGATTGTGCTTTCCCAAACCAATGTTCACACCAAACCACCTATGGGAGAGTTCCACTCACTCTGGCTGTGATTCACCATCCCGTGGTAGCTTGCATACATTTTTTATATTGTTGTTTTTGTTACTGTTGCTATTGTTGTTGTTTTGTGCCATTGAGTCGCTTGCGACTCATAACGACCCAAATAGCTCTGAAACCTGTTCTAGCCTATGCCAACTTTACTGTCTCTGACACACCTACCCTCATTACCCCATTCATTACATCAATCTCTCATTTATGGCATCTTCCTCTCTATCCCTCCACCCTTCCAAGCATGGGGTCCCTCTCCAAGGACCTCCTTGCAACATGTCCAATGTATGTCAGAAGAAACTTCAGAATTCTTGCCTCCAAGGAGCATCCTGGCTTCACCCTCTCTAGCATGTTCTCCTGGCAGCCCATGATATATTCAACACTCTTCCAGACCACCACAGCTCAATGGTATTAATTCTTTTTCTATAATCCCTAGTCATTGTCCAGCTCTCTGATGCATAGCAAGCAATTGTTAAGACTATGTTCTGGATCAGGCACACCTTCATCTCCAGATGAATGTCGTTGCTCTTCAGTACTCTGGAGAGGTCCCTGGCAGCTGACTTTCCCAATATAATTCATCTCTTAGTTTCCTGGCTGTTGGTACCAAGAGTGGTGACTGTACAGCCAAACAAGCTAAAGCTGTTAACAATCTCAATCTGGTCACCATCTCTCATAATGCTGCTGATTGGTCCATTGGTGAAATTCTTTGTTTTCTTGATGTTGAGCTTCAATCCATATAGTAAGCTGCAGTCCTTGATCTTCTTCAGCAAGCACTTTAAGTCCTCAGTTTCAGCAAGCAGAGCTGTGTCATCTGCATAATGCAGGTTTTTGAGGAATCTTCCTCCAATCCTAATGTCAGATCTTCCCAGCCTGCCAGATCATCTGTTCTGCATATAGATTGAAAAGGTATGGAAACAGAATATATCCCTGTAATATATCCTTCCTGATTTTGAACCATGCAGTGTCTTCTTGCTCTGTTCTGACCACTGCTTCCAGGTCCAAATATAAGTTTTGTATAATTACAATTAAGTGCTCTGGGATTCTCATTCTTCTCAGAGTCAACCACAGTTTGTTTTGATCCACACGGCCAAACACCTTTGTATAGTCAATGAAGCACAGATAGACATTCCTCTGGCACTCTCTACTTTCAGCCAAGATCCATCTAACATTAACCATAATATTCCTAGTACCACGACCTCTTCTAAACTCAGGCTGCACATCTTTCAGTTCTCTGTTGAGGTACTGCTCCAGTCAGTTTTGGATAATTTTCAGGAGAATCTCTCCCTCCATCTCTTCCCCCTCCCCAGTTCACTGTTTTGCCTTTTAAAATATTCATTCATTGTTGCACAATTACCTCACTCTCCTGCTCCCCCAACATAGTAGGAAACAATAAATACTGGCAAGATTATGGAAAGATCAGAAAATTTATTCACTTCTAGGGGAGTGTAAAATGATACAATCATTATGGAAGGTGGTTTGGCACTTTCTAAAAAAGTTAGAAATACCATTTGACCTAGCAATGCCACTACTAGAAATACAGCTTAAAAATCCATAACCACCATCCAAACAGATATATGTACACCCATCTTTATTGCTACATTATTTACAATAGTAAAGAGATGCAAGTAACCAAAGTGCCCATCAACAAATGAATGGTTTAAAACTATGCTATATTCAGAAAATGGAATAATACGCAGCACTGAAAAACAATCAACTCATAAAATATTACACAACATAGATGACCTTGCAGGATATATTAGGCTGAGTGAAATATCTCAGTCACAAAAGGACAAATATTGCATAGCACCACTGTTACAAAGCAGGCCTGACATGGGGGTTTGGGAGAAGAACAGGATAAGAGTGGATAGCTTGAATACTTTTGTGGTGCTAGAACTTTAAACACTAGGAAGGTCAGCCACAGTGATGAAGACCTTATTGATAATAACAGAATCATGCATGATATGATGTAGAAAGATGTGTTTCCTAGGTGGGAAAGCAGTTAAAAAACAGTGGGTAAAACAATTACTTTGAGCAAAGTGACAGTACATCAAGGTGAAAATGGTAGAGGACGTGGTAACATTTTGTTAAGTTGTTTGTACAAGCACCCAGGAATGGAGCTGACACACTTGTAACTAAGGTTGTTTTTTTTTAGAATCTTTAGAACTGAAAATACAGATTTCAAGTTGTCACTTCTTGGACTTCCTGTGTAGTAGGTCTGGGGTTGACCCAGGAAAATTTCCCCAATTGTTTTTCGTGCATATCTTGTTTACAAAGGCCTGACCTACATATTTGAAAATTGCAATAAAATGTCAAAGAGAATCTCCATAAAATTGTACAATTATAGGCATTTTAAAATCTTTTTTCCTCACGATTATGTTTTATCATACTGAGGGGAATCATCATCACTTACAGTTAAGAAAGCAGACTTAATAGGTCTTTGAATATTCTCCTTGATGTTCTCGCTCACTGACCTTCTGAGCACTTTTGTCTCCATTTATCTCTCAATGCTAGTCAACACACCTGGTGGTTGTCACCCACAATTTATTTAGACCTGTACCAAATAATTTAGGTTGATATTTGCCTCTAGTCTATTCAATCTTGATTCTGCTTCATTCCCCTGAATTACTTTCAACTTTCTTTACACAACCCTTTATGACTTCTGTTCTAACCCTGGTCTCCCATGGTTCCTGTAGTGGTTAATAACTTTCCTGCTACTCTAATTAATTCTGAAGCACAGCAAAGGGATTTGTCTGATGTGGCTGATCTGGTCAATTGTGCCTAATGTTTCCTCTTCTTCTGATAAGCTCAGCAGCACAGCCATGAACTCACTTCAACCTAACCTACATTAGCCCTCCTCAGTTGGTCAGTGCACTGGGGAAATCGAAAGGATCCAACCAGAGATCATAACCTAAATGAAGATTTCAAAATTTACTGTTTTCTCAGAGTAATAGTCCTCCTAACAGTTTCTGGAGCTTAAGGTAACTTTAGTATCTCTTTGTCTCTTCTTGTTCCTTTGTCTTCCTTCATTCTAACAAGACCAGCCTTTATGTTTCTCTCTCTTGATATTTCTGAACTAATTGTGTGACATGCTATAACAAGTGAAGCTTTGCTGCCTTTCCATATTGACACTTTTTATTTGTTGCTTTTCCCGGATGGACATTTGGTTTGATTAGCAGTGATTCTCTGACTCATTGCACCCCAAGATTTGCTTCAAGTCATAAGGGTCTGAAAGAAAGGTTTTAATCTATTTAGGACCAAATGAAAAATTTTACTGTAACACTCGTGTTTTTCAAATAAAACTGGGATGTTACCCGAACAATTACATATCATTTCTTTTAGTACTCTCATAAAGTGAGAAATGACATATTGTTAACTCATTGTAAACAGTTGGTGACTGAAATATCTGGCACAGTTCTAATGTGAAAATTACTGTTGTCTTCCTCATCCATTACCCAAGACCTTGGAGACCTTTCTAGAAGTAAAAGATGGTGAAACTTCCTTTCTATTCATTAGTAACAACAACTGGAGTCAAGTGAATTGCATTATTTAAATCAACCAATCTCTCCTTAAAGCTTTTTTATTCATGGTGATTGTATATAGAGATCGAGCAGGGTTTAGGGCTGTTGTGCATAGGGTCGCTATGAGTCGGAAACGACTCGACGGCACATAACAACAACAACAACAATCATTTGACTACTTGACTATGCTTTCCAAAGCTGTTGTGTCAGCAAATTTAAATATTAAAATGCATGTTTTTAATTTTCACATCATATTACATTAAAACATTTGCTTCTTAGAAAGGTTTATATGTGAGTGAGCTTTATTATATATTCAAAAAATTTTTTCAGGAGTAAAAAGCATAGCATCATAAAATGCTAGAGAAAAGGAGATGCACTCATGTGACATTATACATAGTGAGTTGTCTTCTAACCCAATATGGCCCTTGCTGATCTCTCAAATCCATCTTAGAGAAATATGAGTATTCTCCTCTTACAGTCTTTGAAACCCCCTGGAGGGTCAGCTATGAGTTGGTTCTGAGTCAATGGCAATGAGATAGAAAGGAATAGACTGTTGATTATTCTTATGCAAGTTCAAAGTGAAGCAGAAGAAAATCAAAACAAGCTGATCAGAGTCAAAATATGCCCTTGAGAACTTTCCACCATTTATATGGTTAGAGGTGAATTTTCTTAGTCATAAAGATATCATATGTGGAGATCTCTGACAAACAGAAATTTACTTTCTTACAGTTTAGATTTCATTTGTAGATCATGGGTGATCATTGTATGTTTGTTGAAAGCAGAGAGAACTTGAAACACTCACTGAAGAAGCTCAAAGACAGTAGCGATTCAGTATAAATTATATGTCAACAAAAAAAAGAAAAAAATATTCTCATAACCAGAACAATAAACAACATCATAACAAACAGAGGAAATGTCGAGGTTGTCAGGGATATGATTCTTTTTGAATCCACAGTCAACGCCAATGGAAGCAGCAGGAAAGAAATAAAACGGCATATTACAGTGGACAAATGGCCTTCCAGAGACCTCTGTAAAGTGCTCAAAAGCAAGGATAGCACTTTGAGGGTTAAAGTGGGCCTGGCTCAAGCCATAATACTTTCAATCACCACATATACATGTGAAAGTTGGACAATAAATAAGGAAGATTGAAGTCGTATGTGTTGTGGCATTGATGAAGAATATTGAATATGTCATGGGCTGTCCAAAGGACAAGTAAATCTGTCTCTGAGGAAGTACAGCAAGGATACTGCTTAAAGATAAGAATTTTAGGACTTTTCTGAGTATTTGATTATGAAAGGCCAGTCCCTGGAGAATAACATCATGTTAACAGAGGACCAATGAAAGAAAGATACATAATGAGATGATTGATACAATGATTGTGACGGTCAGCTTAAGCACCACAGAGACTGTGAGGACAGAGCAGGTAGGACAGGCTCTTGTTCTATTGTGCACAGGATCACTCTGATTCAGAACCAACTCATGAGTGCCTCACAACAGCATATAGAGGAGGCCAGATCTGAGAGGATTAGTAACTGATTTCTAGGTATAAGGTTTGCTGTAAATAACTGTTAAGTATCATAATCTGATTGAGTAAAGCACTAGCTAGCATGAAAGTCTATTTATGACATGCCTTTCTTAATCTGAATGATATAATAATAAGTCTATTCAATGAATTCTTATTATGTACAAGGTATAGTTCGTTTTACAATCAAGGATGCTTTTGGCAGAATGTTAAATGATCCCGAAAGTATTAAAAAAAGATGGAAGGAATATACTGAGTCACTGTATCGAAAGGAATTGGAAGACACAGAAGAATTTCATGAAACAACATATGAGCAAGAGCCT
>NW_006399847.1:5067698-5082067 GCF_000299155.1 Elephantulus edwardii
AAAAAAAAAAAATCTAGTCATTTGGCCGAACACAGAGATAGACAGACTTCAAAACATAAAAGATGGAAACATTGTTAAGTAAGTTGTTAAATGGGAACAACAGTAAAATCTGGTACAACCTAATTAACTGAGGAAAAAAATAAAACAGAAAGCAAATAATACACTTACTATCATCTCATTCCATCTAAGGCTTCCATGCCTCCTGACTCAGGGACCCTCACACCACCTGCTACGTGGGGCACACAGAAGAACAGTACTTGAAATGTACTAGTCCTAGTTGAATGAGCTGTGTGAGTACTGGTCTTATAGTGGGTCATATAGCTAGGCTGGTAATCAGAGTTTGAACACTTTGAACCTCCCATTATATAAAGTTTTATTAAAGGGTGATTATGAAACAGTGTAGACCCCCAGTAGTGTGTTTGGTTTTAGTTTTGGTGGATATAAAATTCACATCAAATATAAAAATTGAAAACATATAAAGTAGTATCTTATATATATATATATATATATATAGAGAGAGAGAGAGAGAGAGAGAGAGAGAGAGAGAGAGTTTAGCAAGAAGGATTGACCATTCATTTCTGAAACAACAGACCTTCAAAAACACTGTGTTCAATAGAGCACACTAAGAGAAGATTAGTAGTTATGATGCTTGAGGCTGATCCCTCAAATTTGGAAAAACATGAGGAGAAACAGTTGTAAGCATGGATATGGAATATCTCCATCTCACATACTTCAGGTACATGGCCAGAAGGGACCAGTCCTTGGAGAAGGATGTCATGCTTAAAAGGGTGGAGTGACAGTGCAGGAAAAGAAGACCATGGGTGAGGTGGATTGACTCAGTGACTGATGCCATGGAGGTAGATGTATCAGAGACAATGAGATTGGCTCAGAATAGAGCAGAATTCAGAGCTATTGTACATAGGGTCGCTGTGAGACACAAGCATTGCAGTGGCACATAAAAACAACAAGAAAATATAATTTTAATCATAGTTAATATTTTATATATTGAGATAATTCAAATACATTATTAAAATTTATCTTAAATATTTCTCCTAATGCACTGACTATGGCTCTTGAAAGATGTTAATTTATGCCTATGGCTCATTTCTATCTACGTTGGACAACCATTAACAGAAATCTATAGTAGCTTGGGGTCTTGGGCAACTGCTTCCTGAACTGACCATTTAAATTTCCAGAAGTTATGATAGAAACAGCTCAGGTGTGTGTAAAGAGAGGAGGGTGGGAAGGGCAAATAGACTTTCCTCATATCATTTTGGTCACTCAGCTCATGGGAATCACATTTTATTTCCCATTTATTATTGTTTTTACCCATATGCTTCACACAACTACCAGCACATAGAAGCAGGAGGCAAACTACAACAGAAGCTGTGTTTGAATAGATGTGTAAAGATAAGTTAAAGTATTTAACATGTTCCCTTAACATGATATTATTTATAGTCACCAGTGCATGAAGACCAAAATAGGAAGTTCAAGCCAAGGAAAGTAGAATTAGTGCACCAGTATAAAGCATCAGGGACAGTTTAAATATAAACCTCATTAAAGGCAGGATTGTAAAGCCAATCTTTATAGAGCCAAGATTGTTTGCCTCCCATCAAATGATCCTTCCTTCTGTGCTATGGTTTAATGACAGAAAAAGAGGAGAAAGAAAACAGAATTGAAGGATATTGATAACAGAGAATTAGCAGCAGTAACTTTAGCTCACACCTTAAAAGACAATATTGGAGCAATCATCCTGTCACACCGATTAAATGTGTATTTATAGGAGAAGTATTTCTTTCTTATGATGCAGTCTTATGGTGAAATAATGCATCTTTTAAAATAGATTTGGTTCTAACTGTCCAAGGTGCATTTATGAAGGTGAGATATTCAAGATGCATTAGTCTGCGCAGGTACGATTTATAGCCCTTTTTACCCACTAAAATCTTACCTTTGAAATAGTTCTGAATTGTAGCTACCCTTCAATGTCTCTCCATTAGGCTTCTGAGGCTACGAATTTTTACAAGGGGAGACTGCCTATTTTACTCCACTGGACGAGGTGATAGATTCACAATGCTCACCTTCATGCTAGCATCCCAGTACTTCACACGCTAGCCCATAGAGGAGTTCATAATGTTTGTTACCCAGGACCTGGCCACAGCAGAAAGAACAAAGAAGAGGTTGTGATTATTGCATGGTTGACAGTGTGAAGGAACCACTATAATAACTTGGCACAGGCCTCTAAGCTCATTACCAGGCACGTGCTCTTGAGAGCCATTTGAGTTTCTAAGCCAAGCCAGCCAAGTTGCAAAGAAACTTTAAAGTCCTCGCAACATCATTTTTCTAAAAGAGCGTAAGTAATATGCAGCATACTCTACAAAGTGTTTAATCTCCAATTAAAATGTGCTTGAATCTGAAAAATTGTTTCTGAAGCCCACAGTTGAAATTAATCTTTCTTCTCTCTATTGCTTAACTAAAGCACTTAACTCTTTTCTGCCTACCACATAAGTAGACATATACATCTCTTCCTCACTTGGCTAACGTCAACTGTGATGGTAAGGAAGAAATCTTATTCATATCCATATCCTACCTAATACATGGTACATGGTGAGTATGAACTGAATTTATGTAAGATTAAATTTGATCAATCTTTTTAATTTTTTCTACTGGTCTAGAATACATCGGGGTTTGTACATGTTTTATGTTCTATACAATCATTGATATATATTATATAAAATATCGTCTATTCTATTATATAAAATATGTTCTATTTTATACCATTAATTACCATTGTTCTGTGCCTAATAACACCACATCTTTTCAAGGAATTTAATCTCTCTTGATTCCCCTCAGTAGTTACAGCAAAAAGGCATCATTGGTGAAAGGGGTAACTTTTACTGGGACTGCTAGACTTCTGTTAAAAATGAAGGGAAAATTGGCAATGGCTGATGGTGGTGGCTGAAGACCACAACAAGCATAATCCATGTCCCTGAGTCGTACATGTGAAGGATGTTCAAATGGCAGAAGCCTTGTTGCATTTACATTTACTATAAGGATTTTTTAAAATAAAACATTGCACTGGACAATTGACAGAGCTGAGTGATAATTTAGGCTCTTGCCAATAACCTCCCCTAGCCTGTTTTCTCCCTGTGTTGAATACAAGGGCTAAGCTGGGCTGTCTCCAAGGTCCACTTCACTCCAAGTCCTTTGTGGTTTCACTAATCTTTGTTATGGAAGTCTTCCACTAAACACTTCCATTTGTTATCAGAAAAGAGCAGCTTCGGGTAATAAGGATCTAAACTACAAATTTTACTTCCAGTGTTTCATTATTCCCTGTGAAGTCCCCACTAAATCATCAAAAGCCAAACCTATGCTGTTGGGTGGTTTCTGACTCATATCGAGGCTTTAGCGTTTCCAAGACCATAATCTTTGGGGAAGCAGACTTCTCCATTCTTTCCTAATGAGTGGCTGGTGGGTTCAAACCACTGATCTTTTGGTTAGCACCCAATCACATTAACCACTATGCCAGGAAATATCAAAATCTGCCAACTTTATTTTAAAGTCCTTCAATAAGAGATAGGAGAGACAGACAGACAGACAGAACACAGGCCACCCTTCTAGAAAAGGGTATTCTGCTCTAAGTAGGTACCACATCTTCCCTTCCCCATTTGGTATCACTATTTATCCACCCTTGCTTGCGTAGAAGGTGGGTTTGCCTATGTTGTTACTAGGCATCATCACATCCATTCTGATTTATAGATTCTCTATGTAGAACAAAGTGAAATGTTACCCTATCTTGCACATTCTCACAATCACTGTGATATTTGAGTCGATTATTATGGCAATTAAAACAATCCATCACATGATGAATCTTCTTCAGTTTGGTTGATCGCCTATTTACCAAGTGTTTTATCCTTCTCTAGGGATTAAACCCTTCTGAAATCAAGTCTAAAAAATTGAGACAGAGGCCTCTCTTCCAAAGAACATTCTGACTGTACTTCCTTTAAGACATATTTGTTTATTCCTTTGGTCATCCAATATAATTAATGTTCTTCCCCAAAACTGTAATTCAAAGACACAAATTCAACTTCAGTCATCCTTACTCATTATCCGATTTTTGCATGCATATGGAGTGATGTCAGCCATGACTTGTTATGATCTACACAGTCACATGCCTTTGCATAGTCAATAAAGCACAAATAGACATTCTTCTGCTATTCTTTACTTTCAGTCAGGATGCATATGACATCCCTAATGCCATAGCCTCTTCTAATCCTGCTTGAACTTCTGGCAATTCCTTACCTATGTACAGCTCGAGTCACGTTTTAATGGTCTTCAACAGTATTTTGCTTGCATGTGATACTGTTTGATAGTTTTCACATTCTGTTGGATCACCTTTCTTGGGAATGGGAACGACTCTTCCTATCTGTCAGCCAGATAGATCTTCTCCAAATTTCCTGGCATAGACTTGAAAGTGCGTCCAAGGCTCCACCTGTTAATTAAAACAAGTCAGCTGGTATACCATCTATTCCTGGGGTCTTATTTTTGTCAATGCCTTCAATGCAGTTTCCAATTCCTCCTTCATTATCATTGCCTCCTGCTGGGATGCCACTTTCTGAAATTTTTCAATGTCAATAATTTCTTTTTGGTATAGTAACTCCGTGCATTTCCTCCATCTTCTTTTGATGTTTTCTGGGTCATTCAATATATTGCCCATAGCATGTTCCAATATTGTGACTCAAGGTTTAAATGTGGGGGTGGGGGGGGTTAGTTCTCTCAATTTTAGAAATGTAGAGCAAGTTCTTCCCTTTTTATTCTCCAATTACAGTTTTCTGCACAATCCATTATAATACTTTTCTTTGTCCTCTTGAGCTGCCCTTTGAAACCTGTTCAGCTATTTTTCTTCAGCATGTTTTCCCTTTGTTTTTGGCTTCTAAACTCTCTAGTGCCACTTTTTAGAGTCTCTTCTTTCGTCTCTGTTATTGTAATGACCTTTGCTTTCTTCATGAATTATATCATCTTACAACTCATCTGGTCTTCAATTATAGGTGGGCAGTGCCTCAAGTCTGTCCCTAAATTGTGGCTCATATTGAAAAGCATGGGATTCCCAGCACACTTAATTTTGTTCATGTGAAACCAGTGCCTGGACCAGGAAGCTGCTGTGTGAACAGAACAGGGGAACACTACAGTTTAAAATTAAGAAGCGTGTATATTAGGGTTGTATTATTTCTCCATATACATTCAATTAGTATGCTGAGCAAATTATTTGAGAAGGTGGAATCTTTGAGGAGAAATGTGGCATCAGGATCAGAGAGAGACTCATCAATAACTTGCACTATGTAGGTTACATGACTTTGCTTGCTGAAAGTGAGGAGGACTTAAAGCAGTTATTGAAGAAGATCAAGAAATACAGCCTTTGGTATAGACTGCATCTCAATGTAAAGAAAACAAATATTTTTACCACTGGATCGATATGCAACATCATGATGATTGTAGAAGAGACTGAAAACTGCCAACAGCTTCATCTTACTTGGATCCACAATCAACATCCTTGGTACTAGCAGTCAGGAAGTAAGGAGATACATTGTTATTTGCTGCTGTTATGTGCCATCAAATCACTTGTGACTCATGGCGACCCTATGTACAACAGCCCTAAACCCTGCTCTTTCCTGTGCCACTGTCTCCAACATACCCACCCCAATTACCTCAGTCACTGAATCAATCCACCTCATAGAGGGTCTCCCCACCTGCGCCGTTCCTCCACCCTCCCAAGCATGATGTCCCTCTCCAAGGACCAGACTCTCTCCTTGTAACACATCCAAAGTATGTCAGATGAAGCCTCATAAGCCTTACCTCCAAGGAGCAGCCTGGTTTAACCCTCTCCAGGATGAACATGTTTGTTTTCTTAGCAGTCCATGGTATCCTCAATACTCTTCTCCAGCACCACAGCTCAAAGGCATCAATTCTCCTTCTATCCTCCCTAGTAATTGTCCAGCTCTCTGATGCATAGCAAGTGATTGCAAAGACCATGGCCTGTATCAGACACACCTTAGTTTCCAAAGAGATACCATTGCTCTTCAGTACTTTGGAGAGGTCCCTAACAGCAGACTTTCCCATGGCAATACTTCTTAATTTCCTGGCTGCTGATGCCAAGAGTGTTGATTTTGGAGCCAAGCAAACTAAAGCTGTGGACAATCTCAATCTCTTCACCATCCATCTTGATGTGGTTAATTGGTCCAGTGATGAGAATCATTGTTTTCTTGATATTGATCCTCAATCCACATTAAATGCTTCAGTTCTTGACCCTCCCCAGTAAGCACTTAAGGTCCTCCTTAGTTTCAGCAAGCAGGGTTGTGTCATCTGCATAATGCAGTTTGTTGATGGATCTTCTATCAAGCCTGATGCCACACTTCTCCTCAGGCGGAATATATGATGAGGTATTATTTGTATGACATCAGTCCAGAATAAGAGATGCATAGCAAAGTGGACTGGGGGAGGATTTGGTGTGGGAGAAGGGAGAAAACTATGCAACAATGAATAATTTTTCTTTTTAGAAGAGTGAAGTGGAGTGGGTAGGGAGAAAAATGTGCAACTATGAATAAATGAAAATCCAACTTCTCTGTAAACCTTCATTAAAATCACAATTTTAAAAAGTAACCTTCAAAAGGTATTTTTTATTCGATGTTTAAAGATTATATCTAGGCAAAGCTTTCAGTTCACCCAACCCCACATGGCTTCAGAAAGTCTGAAGTCAATGGGTACTTGAAATTCTGTTCTGTACTTTCCCTCTTTTGATAAATATTATTCTACTGTAGTGATATCACTTATGCCCTGGCCTCTAGTTAAATCAGCTTGGGTTTCTAACAGTTCTCTGTTGATTTATTGTTCCAGCCATTTTCTAATAATTTTCAGCAAGACTTTACTTGAAAACCATACTGTTTTATGTCATTGTTGATGTCAAGTAAATGGTGGCTGAAAACAGAGAATAACAGGGAGATATTTACTTGTGTTTTATTGATTATACTTTTGACTGTGTGAATCATAAAAAAATTGTTAACATTGAGAAAAATGGAAATCCTAGAACATTTAATTGTGCTTATTTGAAACTTATACCTAGACCAAGAGACAATTATCCCAACAGAGCAAGGGAACACTGCCTGTTTTAAAGCCAAGAAAGCTAAGCATCAGGCCTGTATAATTCTTCATACCTATTCAATTTGCATGATATGCAAATAATTCAAGAATAAGCTGGACTATATGAAGAATAATGTGGCATCAGGATTGGAAGAAAGATCATCAATGCTTGCAAAAAAGTGAAGAATACGGAGGGTACTTTCTGCAGAATATAAAGACAACAGTCTTCAATATGGATTAGCAAAAAAAACCCTCTTTACCACCTGATCAATATGCAACATTATAATAGATGGAGTAAAGAGTAAAATTTCCAACTATTTTATTTTGGTATATAATTAACACCCTTTGTAATATCAGCCAAGAAAGCAAAAGACAGTGTTGTACTGGAGAAACATGTTGTCAAACGCGTCTTAAAAGTGCAACTGTATGGTTGGGCTACAGTTAGGGTTAAAGTTAGAATTAGGGTTAAGGCTGTAAAAAGAAAGAAATTATCAATGTTTTTATAATATAAAGAAAATAAGTTTAAAAATAAAGTGCTTGTTTTTCAATGCAGTGCAGTATTCCATTGCGTGAAGATACCACAGCTTCTCTAGCCATTCGTTTGTTGATGGGCACTTAGGTTGTTTCCAACTCCTTGCTATCATGAACAAAGCCACAATAAACATGGGTGTGTGTATATATCTGCTTGGGTGGCAGTTATGGTCTCTTTGGGGTATATTCCCAGTAGTGGAACTGCTGTGTCAAATGGTATCTCTATTTGCAACCTTTTGAGAAAGCACCACACTGCCTACCATAGTGGTTGCACCATTTTACACTACCATCAACAGTGAATAAGAGTTCCAGTTTCTCCTCGTCCTTGCCAGCATTTGTTGCTTGCTGTTCTGTTAAATTTTGATATCCTGACTGGGGCGAGATGATATCTCATAGTTGTTTTGATTTGTATCTCTCTTAGAGCTAGGGATTTTGAACATTTCTTCATATGCTTGTTGGCCATCTGAATGTCCTCTATGGTGAAGTGTCTGTTCATACTCCTGTGCTCATTTTTCAGTTGGATTGTTTACCTTTATCTTATTGTGGTGTGGAATATTTTAAAATTCTAGATATAAGTCCCTTATCTGATATGTCATTACCAAATACTTTTTCCCAGCCTGTGGCTTCCCTTTTTACCCTGTTGGAAGAGTTTTTGGATGTGCATAAGGATTTGATTCATAGAAGGTCCCATTTATCTATTTTATTTTGTGGTTGTAGATTTTTCAGGATACTTGGAAGACTGTTTATTTTGTGGATTAAGACTTCTAGCATTCTTCCAAACTTTTACTTAATGAAATGTATAGTCCTTGGTTTTAGTCCTACGTCCATGATCCACCTAGAGTTGGTTTTTGTGTACAGAGTGAGGTGTGGATCTTGCTTGGGTCTTCTGCATATAGTTTTCCAATTTTTCCAACACCATTTGTTAAAAAGGCTGTCATTTCACCACTTAACTGATTTCATCTCCTTGCCAAAAAACAGTTTACCATAGGTTGATGGGCTGATTTCTGGGTTCTCAAGTCTGTTCCATTGATCTATGCAATATTATTAAAAATGGGTGATCCTGGAGGAAATTATGCTGAGTGAACTATCTCAGGCACAAAGGGACAAATACTGCATAGTGCCTCTGTTATAAAACAGGACTGTCATTGGGATTGGGGTAGGGGGTACTGAGAAATATGAGATAAATAATGTATACTGCATTGAAACAGATGAGGGAGAAAACTGTTTAAAAGATATATGTGATTAGATATTATTGTCATGACAGGTGTCCAGAACGAAGGCTGCATAGTGGAGTGGACCTGGGGGGAGGTATTGTAAAACAGTGGGGGAGCTTTTCTTTTACTTTTCAAAGAGAAGAGTGTACTGGAAAGAAGGGGTGGGCAGGGAGAAAAGTGCAACAATGAATAAATGTAAATTCAAAGTCTTTGTAAATTTTCACTAAAATTAATAAAAAAGTGCTAATGGGTAGAAATTATAGCTTAAAGATATATGAAAGCTGGATAATGAATAGGTATAATTGAAGAAGAAATTAAATCTTTGAACTGTGGTCTTAGAGAAGAGAACTGAATGTACCACATTTTAAAGAAAACAACAAACAAATTTACCATGGAGGAAGTGCAATCAGAGTGCTCCCTAGAGGCAAAGTTAATCTTTGTCTCACTACTTTGGGCATGTTTTCAGGAAGTGCTAGTCCATGGGTAAAAGACATTATGTTGGGTAGTGTAGAGGGTCAGAAAAGGAGAGAAAAAATATGCATTGACGCAGTAATTGTTACAATATATTTAAACAAGACAGAGTATTTGACAATGAAACAATATAGTGCAATATTCTGATCTTTTGTTCCTGTGGTTGCTGAGTTGCAGCTGACTTGATAGAACCTAACAACAACATTCCATTGCATGCTTCACCTAGATCTTCATGTTCTGTTGTTGTTGTTATGTGTAATCAAGTCACCTGGGACTCATAGTGACCCAATGTACATTACCCTATCCTGAGCCAATTTCATCATCTCCAACAGACCTAATCCCATTTCTTCAGTCATTGAGTCAATCAATATCATCTAGGGTCTTCCTCTCTTGCATTGTCCCTCCCTCCTTCCAAGCATGATGACCTTTTCCAAGGACTGGCCCCTCCAGGTCATGTGCCCAAAGTATGTGAGACAAAGCTTCAAAATCTTTGACTCTAGAGAGTAGCTTGATTTCATCCTCTCCAGGATAGACATTTTTATTCTCCTAGCAGTCCATGGTTTATTTAACACTCTTCTTCAGCACTAGAACTCAAGTGCATCAATCTTTGTTTTATCATCCTTAGCTAGTGTCCAGCTCTCTGATGCATAGCAAGCACTTGCAACGATGATGGCCTGTATGAGGCACACCATAGTTTCCAGACTGACATTGTTGTTCTTAAGTACTTTAGATAGGTTCCTGATAGCAGACTTTCCCAGTTCAATTAATGTTTTAATTTCCTGACTGCTGGTGCATCATCGTCATAGTTTTTTGTTGTTGTTGTTGGGTATGTGACATTGAGTCACCTGTGATTCATAGTAACACTATATACAACATCCCTAAACCCTGCTTTATCCTGTGCCAATCTTCTTGTCTCTCATACACCTAGGCATAAAACAGGAAAATGAGATGCTTCATTTCATGGAGGCAGTTAGCCACACATTATAGTTCATATTTCTATTCTGACTCTCCTATCCTGATGCTCTAAGTGCAAAGAGAGAATTTTTTTACCTTTGCCTTTGAGGGCTACTTGCAAACTTTAAATATACTAGAACCTATGCAATAAAATAGGAGTCAAGTAGAAGTACTAAATAACTTGTAAGAAAATTAACTGGAATAGCCCATTAGGCCATAACACTAATCCCCTTAACTAGGCACCAAATATCCCATGGGCTATTTTGCTATACGTAAATAACAGATTGGCAGCATCAGGATGGATGGTGAAGACATTGAGATTGTTCACAGCTTTAGTTTGCTTGGCTCCACAGTCAACACTCTCAGCACCAGTAGCCAGGAAATTAAAAGAAGTATTGCCATGGGAAAGTCTGCTGTTAGGGACCTCTCCAAAGTACTGAAGAGCAATGGTGTCTCTCTGGAGACTAAGATGCATCTGATACAGGCCATGGTCTTTGCAATCACTTGTTATGCATCAGAGAGTTGGACAATGACTAAGGAGAATAGAAAGAGAATTGATGCCTTTAAGCTGTGGTGCTGGAGAAGAGTATTGAGGGTACCATGGACTGCTAGGAAAACAAACAGATTCATCCTGGAAAGGGTTAAACCGGGAAGCTCCTAGGAGGCAAGGATTCTGAGGCTCCATCTAACATACTTTGGACATGTTGTAAGGAGGGACCGGTCCTTGGAGAGGGATAGCACAGGAGGGAAAGGGCCTATATGAGGTGGATTGATTCAGTGACTGGGGTAATCGGGATGGGTGTATCAGAGATGGTGCAATTGGCACAGGACAGAGCAGAATTTAGGGCTATTGTACATAGGGTCACTATGAGTCACAAGCTACTCGATGGCACATAACAACAACAAATAACAGCTACTCTGTTTTGGTCATTGTTGCAAATATGTCTATTGCACCACTTTTGCCAATTCAACTTTTTATTGATATACAACTTATTGAGAGCATTTACTACAATTGACTGTTCTAATATACTTTTAGGGAGTTATCATGGCTTAGTGGCAAGAAGTTGCACTGCCAACCCACCAACCTGAAAGCAGGAAGTTTAAACACGTGCTAGATTGTCAGTAATGAATTTGTTCTGACATGACAACATATAATAACAACAACATATCTCTAATAAATACAGCTTCTCCATCATTGAAACCTGAAATTCATTGTACCATGAACAGTTGCCTGTCTCATTTCTGTCTCCCTGGGCCTGGTAATTATCAATAAATTTAATGTCTAACATTCTCCTGTTCTTACCTTTATATACATGTAAAGCCAGATAACATTTATCTTTTGACTTATTTCAGTAAGTATAATATCTGTAAACTATATTCATATAATTGCATGAATCTACACTTACTCTCTCCTACTAACTGAGTAAAATTCAAAGACCTTTTGCACTGAACTTGGTGCCTAGTTTTGGTCCATATTTATCAAACATTCTGCATAAGACCTTCTGCTGTGATGATTCCTTTCAGAACAATCAGCAGTACTATCTGGACACCATCTTGTTTTTCTGGTCTCAGGATTATAGAGTTTGGGATTCAAGAAGTCCTTTAATGCTATGGGCCGATTTTTTCCCAGAGTTTTTTAATTGCTGAGTCTTCGTTGCTCTGGAAGGGAAACAAACAATTGTCACACCTTAGATGGTTGCATGGATGTACAGGGGGGTGGAGGAATAATCATTGGATTGTACAATTTGATGGGCAGATCGGGGGTGGGGGTGAGTGAAATTGAAATAATTTGTTTAAATTTGTATTGTTGTTGTTGTTGTTATGTGCCATCAAGTTGCTTGTGACTCACAGAGACCCTATGTACAAGACCCCTAAATGTCTTTCTATCTGGTGCCAACCTCGCTGTCTCAAACACACTCATTCTCACCACTGAATTCACAGAATCAATCCATCTCCTCAAGGATCTTCCTCTCCTGCACCACCCCTCCACTCTGTCAAACTTGATGTCCCTCTTCAAAGACCAGTCCCTCTTGGCAACATACCCAAAGTATGTCAGATGAAGCTTCAGAATCCTTGACTCCAGGGAGCATTCTAGTTTCACCCTCTCCAGGGCAAACCTGTTTGTTCTAGTAGTCCATGGTATATTCAACACTCTTCTCCAGCACTACAGCTCAAAGGCATTTCTTTGTATCATTCCTAGTCACTGTCCAACTCTGATGCATAGCACACAATTGCAAAGACCATAGCCTGGATCAGGCACACCTTAGTCTCCAGCCTGACATTGTTGCCTTTCACTACTCTTGAGAGGTCCCTCACAGCTGACTTTCCCAAGGCAATTTATCTCTTGATTTCCTGCCTGCTGTTACCAAGAGTGTTGACTGTGGAACCAAGTAAACGAAAACTGTTATTAGAATTTTGTCAATAAACTAGTGAAGGGAGGAAAAAAGACACACTTATAGACAGAGATCAACACACAGATAGCCACACACAGAGAAGAGAGAGCAGGACAGTAGGAATTAGAGTGAGAATGATTATTAAAATAATTACTTTGGGAGCCACAAAAGCAGTGAGCCACAGGTCTTGGCAGGAACAACCAGCCACGCCCTGGCAGTAGCCACCAAACAAGCCTCAGTGGATGCTGCCAGCTGAGCTGCTGTGTGATCCACCCACCAGGAGCAAGTGTAGCAACAGGAATTTGACTGAGTTTTTTAAGCCTCATCAGACCCAGAGCCCCGCTGGGCAAGAACAACTAGGCAAGAGCCAGACAGCTGGAATTTGAGTGAGGACCCCTTGTGAGCCCACCTAGGCAGGTGGAATCTTAGTAGGATCCCTGCACAAGCCTGCACCACTCACGTGGCCAACCATGCTCATTCCACCCTGCCTTGTACCTCCATATCCAATGAAATAACTTGCCTTTAATCAGGAGGGCCTTGATCTAACTTAACTGCAACAAGAGGCTACTCCCACAGGGGCTGAACTGAATCTTACCTTGGGTCATAAGTGAAACACAGGGAGAGTAGCTGCCCCACCCTCTTCTAAAGCAGTGACTTCAGATTAAGAATTTATCATCCATCACCTCAGGCATAAAAAAACTCTACCATAGCAATATCACGTAAGAAGCAAGTTACCTCACGGCCTACAAAAGTACAAAGCAAGACATCACCCCCTACAGGTGACACAGTATCAATGGAATTCCTGAAGCCAGAAAATCTGATGAAACTTACTGACACAGAATTTAAAAGAACAATTATTTAATATTTTCGATGAGTGAATAACTAACTTGAAGAATTACAGGACACTGCAAGCAAAAACAAGGAGAAGCTTAAAAAAAATCCAAAACAATGCAGACAAAACAAATTAGGCATTAAAAGCTCTGGAAAAAACAAGAAATCGAAATCCAAAATATGAAGTTCAATGTTTCAGATGCTATAAACATGATAGAGGGACACATAAACAGAGTTAAAGAAATGGAACACCAAAACTGTAAAATAGAAAATAGAATTGTCACCACTGATCTACTAGAGCAAAAAGCAGAATTAAAAAGGAAAGAAAGAGAAGAAAACCTAACAATAATGTGAGACACCATCAAGAGAAATAAAATGCAAATCATTGGAATCCCAGAAGAGGAAGAAACAAATAAAGGCACCAAAAAAGTTGAGGAAGTATTACGAAATGAAAACTTCCCAGGCATAATGAAGAATGAGAGAATATATTCAAGAGGCTGAGAGAACACTATATAGAATAGACCCCAAAAGAAAAATACCAAGGCATAGCATACTCTAATTTCTTCTGAAAGCAGCCAGGGGAAAGAGAAGCCAAAGCACAAGGAAGAATTCAAGATACTAAAGAGCTGAACAGAAGATTCCAAAAGGCAGCTCGGAAAGACAAAGCAAAATATTACAATGAAATGTGAGAGGAGCTGGAGTCGGAAAATCAAAAGGGCTGAACTCATTCAGCATTTCTTAAGCTCAAGAACCTGAAGAACAAATTCAAACCTCAAGTTGCTATAATCAAGGATGCTTTAGGCAGAATACTAAATAATCTAGGAAGTATTAGAAGAAGATGGAA
>NW_006399847.1:5083497-5088624 GCF_000299155.1 Elephantulus edwardii
GGAGGGACGGCGCAAGAGGGGAAGACCCTCTATGAGGTGGATTGATTTAGTGACTGGGGTAATTGGGATGGGTGTGTCAGAGGAAGCACGATTGGCACAGGATAGAGCAGGGTTTAAGGTAGTTGTACATAGGGTCACTATGAGTCACAAACGACTCGATGGCACACAACAACAACCTATAAGAGGGATCAGATAAAATTAAGTGCCAATTTTTCAGCAGAAAACATGAGAGCAAGAAGACAGTGGAATGAAGTATATTGGACAATCAAAGAACACAATTGTCAACCAAGAATATTGTACCCAGAAAAATTATCCATTGCATATGAAGGAGAGATCAAGATATTCCCAGAAAAAAAGAACCTAAGGGAGTTTGTAAAAAGTAGACCAAAATTGTAGAAAACACTGAGAGACATCCTTCTTCCAGAGGTGCCACAGAAAGCAGGATGGACCAAAGTAACTAGGAACAACACCAAAAAGAGCTCAACAAAATGATAGCAATAAAACCTTGCCTCTCAATAATCACACCAAATGTGAATGGTTCGAATGCACTGCTGAAGAAAAAAAGAGTAGCAGATTTGGTAAAAAAAAAAAAAACCACCATAATTCATCAATATACTGCCTACAAGAAACACACCTGAAAAATAAAGATGAAGAAAAACTAAAAATGAAAGGGTGGGAAAAAGTATACCAAGAAAATGGAAACCGAAAAAACAGGAGTAGTGGTAATAATATCTGATAAAACAAATTTCAATGCAAAAACCATCACAAAGGAAAAGGAAGGTCATTTCATAATGCTTAAAGGGTCAATAGAACAAGAGGACATAAAAATAATGAATATCTATGCACCAAATGAAAGACCGGCAAAATACATAAAACATGCATTAGTAGTTGGAGACTTCTGTAATATACCATTCTCAAGAAAAGACAGAAATACCAGAAAGAACCTCAAGAAAGATGCTGAAGAATTAAACCACACAATAAACCAGCTCGACCTCATAGATATTTACAGGCTAATGCACCCCCTAAAAACAAATGTATCTTCTCCAATGTGCATGGAATGTTCTCCAGAATAGATCACATTTTACATCACAAGGCAAGCATCAATAAATTAAAAAACACAGAAATAATACAAAACATCTTCTCCGACAACTATGGTACAAAATGAGAAACTAATAACACGAAGCATAAAGGAGTAAAAAACCCCATACATTTGGAAGCTGAAAAAGACCTTGCTTGAACGTGAGTGGGTGCTAGAAAAAAAGGAAAAATAAAATTACGAAGTGTCTTGAAACAAATGACAATGAAAACACCAAAACCTCTAGAAAACAGCTAAATCAGTAGTCAGAGGTCGATTTATAACAATAAGCAAACACATCAAAAAGCAGGAAAAAATGACCATTGACTCTCTAACCCAACAGCTCCAACAAAATGAAAAAGAACAGCAAGAAAACCAGACACCCTCCAAAAATCCTGAAATTATAAAAATTAAAGCAAAAATAAATGAAATAGAAAATAAAAAAAAAACATCTGAAACCATCAACATTAGTAGAAGTGGGATCTTTGAAATGGTCAATAAAATTGTCAAACCACCAGCAAAACTAATAAAGGAAAAGACACAAATAATCTGAATAAAGTTTGAAATGAGCAATGTCACAACAGACCCAAATAAAATAAAAAGACTAACATTGGAATATTAGGAAAAACTACACTCAAACAAAAATGAAAACCTAGAGAAAATGGACAAATACTTAGAAATTCATAACCCACCTAAACTGAGACAAACTGAAATTGAACATCTGAACAGACCCATTAAAAAGAAGTAATTGAAAATGTAATAAAACAATTTCTAGCAAAAAAAAAAAAAGCCAAGGACCAGATGACTTTACAAGTGAATTTTATCAAACATTCAGAGGAGAACTGTCACCAACTCTACATAAACTATTTCAGAAAATAGAAAAAATAGAATTCCCCCATTCATTCTATGATGCAAACATAACCTTGATACCACAGTCAAGTAAAGACACCACCAAAATAGAAAACTATAGACCAATATCGCTCATGAGCATAGATGCAAAATCCTAAATAAAATCCTGGCCAATAGAATCCAAAAATTCATCAAAAAATATAATTATCAAAAAATAATTCACCTTGACCAAGTGGAATTCATAACAGGTATGCAAGAATGATGCAATGTAAGAAAAACAATCAATATAATTGATCACAGTAAAAGCAAAGAACAAGACCACATGATCAATTGATGCAGAAAAGGCCTTTGACAAAATCCAACACCCTTTACTGATTAAAACACTAAAAAAGTAGGATTAGAGGGGTATTTCTTCATTATAGTAAAAAGCATATGCACAAACCCTATAGTCAGCATTGTTCTCAATGGAGAGAAATTAAACGCATTCCCCTTGAGAACCGTAAGTAGGCAAGAAAGCCCACTATCACCTCTCCTATTCAATATTGCTTTAGAAGTCTTATGATAGCCATAAGACAAAATAAGAAATATGAGATATCCAAATTGGCAAAGAGGAGATAAAATTATCTTTATGCAGATGATATGATATTATACTTAGAAAACCCTAAAGACTCAGCAAGAAAACTCCTGCACATAGTTGACCAATTCAACAAAGTAGCAGGATACAAGACCAACATGCAAAAATCAATTGGATTTCTCTTCAGTGACAAAAAAAAAAGAAAAAAAAAACAACCCCAAAACAACAAAACAACAAACCAACACCAAAAAAAAAAAACCCACAGCAAAACAAACTTTCAGAACTGGAGCTCAGAAAAACAATACCCTTAACAATAGCTAATCATAAGATTAAATACTTGGGAGCAAATCTAATCAGAAGCACAAATGATATATTTAAAGAAAATTACAAAATAATACTACAAGAAACAAAAGAGACCAGGAAAAATGGAATCATATCTCTTGGTCATGGATAGGAAGACTCAATATTGTGAAAACGACAATATTACCAAAGGCAACTTACACATTCATTGAAATCCCAATACAAATACCAATTCCATTTTCAATGAGATGGAAAAAGCAATCT
The DNA here is from genome assembly GCF_000299155.1 of Elephantulus edwardii. Taxonomy (NCBI): domain Eukaryota; kingdom Metazoa; phylum Chordata; class Mammalia; order Macroscelidea; family Macroscelididae; genus Elephantulus; species Elephantulus edwardii. The sequence goes on from NW_006399847.1 coordinate 5,086,560, forward strand.
CCAATTTCATGGAATGGAAAGAGACCCCAAATAAGCAAAGCACTCCTTAAAAATAAACAAGGTAGGAGGCATCTCACTCCCTGATTTCAAATCTTACTACACTGCCGTGGTCGTTAAGACAGCGTGGTACTGGTATAATGACAGACACATAGATCAATGGAATAGAATTGAGAACCAATAAATCAGCCCATCTACCTATGGCCAACTGATGTTTGACAAGGAGACGAAATCTGTTAAGTGGGGGAAACCACAGGTTTTTTAACAAATGATATTGGTAAAATTGGAAAACCATCGGCAGAAAACTCAAACAAGATCCACACCTCACACCTTACACAAAAACCAACTCAAAGTGGATCAAGGACCTAAGACTAAAGCCAAGGACTATAAACGTCATTAGAGAAAAGCTTGGGAGAACTCTAGAAGTCCTAGTCCACAATATAGTCTTCCAAGCATCCTGGAAAGCCTACAACCAGGAAAGGATTAAATAGATGAATGTGACCTTCTAAGAATCAAATCCCTATGCACATTCAAAAACTTCTCCACCAGGTTAAAAAGGGAAGACATAGACTAGGGGGAAAAATATTTGGTAATTCCATATCAGACAAGAGACTTTTATCTAGAATTTACAAAATACTTGAGTACCACCACCGCAAGATAAAGGTAAACAACCCAATAGAAAAATGGGCACAGTATATGAACAGACACTTCCACCAAAGAAGACATTCAGATGGTAAACAAACACATGAGGAAATGTTCAAAATCCCTACCTCTAAGAGAGAGGCAAATCAAAACAATGAGATATCATCTCACGCCTGTTAGAAAAGCAAAATTCAATAGAGCAGCAAAAAACAAATGCTGGTGAAGTTGTGGAGAAACTGGAACCCTTATTAAATGTTGGAGGGAGTGTAAAATGGTGCATTCACTATGGAAAGCAGTATGGCACTTTCTCAAAAAGTTGGCAATAGAAACATCATTTGACTCAGCAATTCTACTACTGGGAATATACACTAAAGAATCCATAATTGCCACCCAAGCAGATATATGCACATCCACTTTTATTGCGACTTTCTTCGTAATAGCAAAGAGTTGGAAACAACCCAAGTGCCCATCAACAAATGGATAAAGAAGCTGTGGTATATTCACACAATGGAATACTATGCTGCACTGAAAAACAAGGAATTAATGAATAATTATACAAAAAGGGTGATCCTGGAGGATGTTATGCTGAGTAAAATATCTCAGCCACAAAAGGACAGACACAGCATAATGCAACTGTTAAAGTGGGACTGACATCGTGGTTAGGGGGAAACCAAGAAAAGAGGGGATAAATAATGTATATTGCATTAAAACAGACGAGGGAGAGAACTGTTTAAAAGGGATATATGACTAGGTATTATTGTTGTGACAAAAGTTCAAAATTAAAGCTGGACTAGTGAAATGGACTGGGGGTGGGGAACTGTATAACAATGAAAGAATTTTACAATTCAAAGAGTAAAGCAAACTGAAGGCAGGGATAGGTGGGCAAGAAGGAAAATGTGCAACAATTAATTAATGAAAATCTGAAGTCTTCGTAAACTTGCATTAAAATTAACTTTAAAAAGACATCACTTATAAAGCATAATGTAGAATTTTGATTCCTTTTTTTCTGTTAAAAATATATTTATTGTTAGATGCCAAAACATTAAATTTATAATCTTTTCAAACAATGTGATTCTGGCATCATAAAACAATTGACCTGGAAGATAATTAAAAACCCAGACAGAGACTACTATCAACTTTGGATTGTGGGGAGAGGACAGTTTTTTCAACAAATGGTGTTGGAACAATTGGATTGCATATCTATATAAAATAATGAATTTTGACTGTATTTTAGGATATATACAAACAAGCTGCTTTGAAGGAAATAGCAAAAAATAAAGCCCCAGGAATAGATGGTATACCAATTGAAGTATTTCAGATAACAGATGTTGCCCTGGACGTGCTCACCAAGTTGTGCCAAGAAATCTGGAGAACAACCACTTGGCCAACTGACTGGAAGAGATCTATATTTGTTCCCATTCCAAAG